>NC_092522.1:83247160-83599660 GCF_037038585.1 Patagioenas fasciata | reverse complement strand
CAAATGGCAGTGTAATCTAAAAAGGATGAGGGAAAGCTGGTAACAACTGATACCATGTGTGGGAACATGCCCCTAAGAAGTGGGGCAAAGCATACTAGTGCTTAACATGCACCAGCAGTGTGAGAAGACTAAAGACATCAACAGATAAGACTAGTTCTAGGAAACTGAAAGCAAACAGGAACATATTTACTGCAAGTGTAACTGGAAAATGACTTTTCCAACTTGTGGAAATTGTCATGGCTTCAACATTTTGTTTTTGCTTTGGTACACAGGGAGAAGAGATATCTGCCAGTAACTGCCTCAAACAAAAGTCTCATCACCTGGGTACAAGCATGATCTGGAAATCTGTAGTTTCTACTTAAAAACCTGTAGTTTCACCTCCAAACTATCTAATTCTTGTGTGTCTGTCTCCATAATTTCTCTCTGTTCCCTCATATCTCTGCAAAAACAAACACGTGCAGCAAAAGAAAGTGGGAGATTTTCTACATGAGCTCATACTTCAGACAACAGGCATTATTTTTTGCTATTCTGCAGTAAGAAGTATTTTCTGTCTTTGTCTTTCTCTGGTTATAATCAGAAGTTTCATTTTAGACTTGAGAACCTTTCCCAGTCAAAGTTTTGTTGAACTCAATAAGCTCCAATAATCGTTTAGTTCAATGTGTCAGTATTTTACAACGAAAAAATCCTCATAACTAAAGTCTTGCTCAGCTTCAGCATTCTTGTCACTCTCTTGTTTGTGCAAAGATGATTCTGTATCAGAAAAGGAAATCACTGAACTGATCTAAGATTTGCAAAATTAATTTGGATGCAAACAATTTTGGCCTATAATTTTAAAAGACAGTATTTATGACAGGTGAATTATTTTTTATAATGGTAGGGGAAGTGAAAATTAGAATGCTTCAGAGTTGGAAGAAATCTCTGGAGCTTTTCAGTGGTCAGAAGTTTCCAACTTCTCTCTGGTTTAGATTGGTACTCAAGAAATTTCTTTTCAAGCTAAAATGTTTTTCTCTATATATTACCCACTTTCATTTGTCTACTTTTTTCAGTCTTCCACAAAAAGTAAATAAATCTTTTCTTCCTTTCCGTTATACCCTTCAGATTGTGGTTAGTTCTATGCTCTCTCTATTTCAGTGCTGTTTTTTTTATGAATGCTTCTTAAGATCAGTGAACATTTCACTAATACCTGACTCTTAAATTCATATAGCGAGAGAAATCAAACAGTGTTAAATTAAATTTTCTATCGACTTCATTCCTTCTGTTGTGTAACTGTTGGATAGTCAGTTCAGTGTATCGGTCAGTAAAACTTCCCTAATGGATATATCTGGAGACTTGAACACAAGAGTTTCAAGGAATGTGAGCAAAAAAGTGCACTTTCTCGATGTTAAACAGTGAGCTTAAGAATGAATACATAACAAGTATCTGTTCTGTGAAGGTCCATATTCAGAAGCCAGTGTTGCCTGCCTGCAAGACTATTTTTTGTTCATTATGTGAGCCACTAAAAGCTTTTTGAAAATCTAGGTCTGCATCATTATGGTTACCCTGGAATCAGAGAAACCGTCACAGCCAGGGTTTGGGAAAGTAGGAGGTAAGTCTGGCTGATCTGCATGGCCAGAGAGCATATATTGCTACATAAAGGACAAGCCAGAACAGTGGAGATTTGACACATGCCTATCTTACTATTTTGTCTAGCTTTGAGCCACATTCTGCCATACATCATATGCTAACTAGCAAATCTAATCTCATGTCCTTCATATTAATAAATGGTCACATGGAATCACTTACTCAGCAACATAAAAAATGGTCTATGGATTTTCCAAATACCCCTGTGTTTAATGTATCAAGTTGACTCTCTCATGCAGTGGAAACTCCATTTTGGTCACCGAAAACCATGATGTAGAGAATGGTCCCTGTGTTCTTTCTGCAATTCTCAGTGTTGAGGCATCACATTGCTTTTGGGAAGCCTGATGCTTGCAGTTACTTTTGCAACTGTACTTTCACTCCACAGGCAAATTAATCTGAAGTGGATCTGTAAATGTCTTACCAAAAGGTAGGAGATGTTTAGGTTTGATAATCTGGTATGTTACTCTCCGTACCAGACCTAGAACTTGACTTAAGCAGGCTGATTCTTCTAGGGGTCTTTATTCTTCTAGTGGTCTTCCCTTTAAAGACAGCTTCACTAACTAAATACAATTCCGGAACTCTACCCTTCTGCTTGTGGTTATATGTTCTGATTCCTCATGTAAATATGATTTCATCTTTTGGTCTCTATAATTTTGCAGACTTCGGCTGGAGATACTGGAGCTATGTAGATTCCTATTTTTCTTGTAACCATTTTGGCAGGTATGTGTCAGTTTGATCGATAATGATGTCTGGATTAGGCAGTCCCAGTGGCAAAAATGGACTCTTCTTAGGCTTATTGCCAGATTTTGAAAGCCGCTATAATGACATTCTGCCAAGCAAGCAAGATCTGAATGCTGATTGAACCCCTTTAAAAAAAGTGGAGACTAATAGGCGTTATTGCGTGAATAATAATTAGCACAATTAAGTGGCTGGCATTTTGCCTGTGAAATTTTCAGAGCACACAATTAAAAACCTCTACAGAGTTTTGGTGACTATTGTCAAGCATAAAGTAACAGAAAGAAGGAATTACCAGGCATGATGTAATCTTGAAGATCATCCATCTATAGCATAGGAAAAATTGTTAAGGAGGAAAGTTTCAATATAACATATTTGAAGGCTACACAACAACTGCAGATCTTGGAAGGAAGAATCTTGGAAGGAATAGAAATACTCCAATGTGTAGTTTTTAAAGGAAGAGAAAATCTTGCAGATGCAAATTTTGCATTCCTCAAAAGTTTCCCTCAAATTATGATGTTTGGGATTTTTGTTTGTTTGTTGTATGTGTGTGTGGTTGTGATTGTTTTTTGTTTGGTTGGTTTGGTTTTTGGTTGTTGTTGGTGGTTTTAACCTTCTTAAAGTTCTTGTAGAGACTGAAGGGGTTAGATTAGGACACTGAAAAGAGCTAATCATGCTGTGTTCTTCCTGAAGTCTACGGGTTGAAGGAACGATGCACTTTCTAAGTCACTTTTGACTTCACTGAATCATCTCTGATGGAGTAAATTAAGCATAAGCACTGAGTACATTTTCTATCTAACTAAAAACACAAATGGCCCCTCTAGTTCCAGAGATACATTCATGACTAGCTATCAAATAAAGATTATTTTCTCACCAAGTCTTCTAGTTGAGCCTTATTTGACATATGTATAGTTTGGTATAAGCTATATATATCATAGTAATATATTAGGTTAACATCATCTCAGGTAAATGCTGTTAAAATTTATGTGGGATTTAAAAAAGGATTTAATAGATATGAATGGCTTTATAGGAAATAAAGACTATCAAACAAACCTAACTTAAAAAAAAATACATCTTACCTTATAAAAATAAATGTAGACTTTTATAAGGCTTTTAGTTTAGATGCACACGATATTCTGGCTGAACTTTGGTAATAAACATTAGTAATACTTGTTGTAAGGATTAGCAACTGGGAAACTGGTGGGTCTCTAAAGGTGACTGTCAACGAGATTGTCATTTTGAAGGGAGTGGTTTTAACTGAATGCTTCAGACATCAGTACTTTCCCCAGTACTATTCAATATTTTCATCAGGGATTGAGAAGTAAGTATAAAATTACTGCTGATAAAATTGGCAGGTGACACAAAGATTGGCAAAGTGGTACATAATGATGAAGATGTCAGTCATACCAACTGAACTGGATTGCATAGCAAACTGTCCCTTATTCACTTAATATCAGGAAGTACAAAGTTGCAGTTCTATGAACAAGGCATGTAGGGATGTATATACAGGGCTATGTCATTAACATGGTGACTCCAAGAAATATTCATATTTAATTGTAGATAACAACATACATCACACTCCCAGTGCAATGTGGTGGTAAGAAGGGCTAATGCAATCAGTGGATTCATAAACAGGGAAGTGTTAATGAGAAGTATGGTGTTTACACTTCTTAACAAGGTAATGGCAAGACTGATATTTGACTACTACAGAAGTTAACATTGTCCACATCTAACTCTTTAAGAGGGTTATTAGAAAACTGAAAATGCAGGAAAGGTCCAGAAAACATTTAAATTTTTGAAATAATGCTTTCCAGGGGAAACTGGAGGAATTCATCTCCTAAAGCAACCCATTTACAGAACATCTCCACATGGAGAAAATAATGGGATCTCAGGGTTCTGAAATGCACTAGAAAATGGTATAAGATGAACTTGTGGCTGGTAACTGGAGCCATATGAATGCAAATTAAAAACTGCCCACCATTTTTAATAGCATGGACAGTTAACTAGCACAACAAAATGCTAGTGAAAATCCTGGCCTTTCTAGCTCTGGTATTTCTTCATGTGAAAACTCGGTGTGTACCAGGGAGATAGCCTTTACCCAAGCATCTCACTGACCTGAACTCTGAGTTAAAGGGAAAAAAGTGCAGAAATTTTTGAACTACATGAACCAGCTCTCCTATTGTGGCTCATGTGCCATGTAGGTGTGACTTTTAGCAGCTTTCTTTCCATCTTCCAGACATTTTAAAGAACTGAGAATAAATGAAATGGCACTGAGATATTTTAAAAGTTTGACCTGTTATAGCTATGTACTGTTAACTGATTATCTGATCTTTTTTCTTGGCTTGATAGCCATTCAGTAGTAACTGTATGATGGCAATTGAAAAATGCACGTGAAACAGTATTCTATTCCACAGCACTTCTGTTACTGTTGAAAAGTAGGACTCTTAAAGCAGGTATAACTTCAAAGTTATTTAACGGAGTTTTACATTTTTTTGCTGTTGCTGTTGTAGCTGTGGCTGTAAATCTGTTACTTAGTTTAATGGAAGATCATAAGGAGACCATATGGCTTTCCATGAACTGCTTCTGCTTCTGTTTAAGATTTCCAAAGTGGATGAGTCCATAGGAGTGTAATACTTCGTTTACATACATAGAAGTGTTTGATAGAAAATATGCTAAAACAGATATTCTTTATCTAGTTTGATTTAATAGATTAGATACCAAGAAGGTGATAATTATTGTTTAACTTCTCATAGAGGTCTAAATGTCCGTTGGAGCAGATTAAAGATTTTCTTCTAAAAATAGATGTTCCTTTTGCATACATCAGGCAGTGACTGATGATCATATGATAGATGTTGACATCTTAATGGTAGATACAGTATTTTCTGTAGCTACTGATTTCTCTACTGTTGAAGAGCATTTTGGTTTGTTTGTTTCGTTTTGTTTTTTCAAGAGTGATTCTACTTGGAACCAAAACTGAGCTTATTAAATCAATTAATGGGGACCCACTCCTTATAATATATATGCAAATTTCCAAAGTGCACATTTGGATAATAAACGTGAAAAAGAGTTTGCACCCTGTTCTTTACTCTTAGCCTTGAAGACGCCCCCACCAGCAAACCGTTTAGCGGTTGGAAAGACTGTGAAATCAAAAATATGTTATTGGAATAGGAAGAAAATAATGCAACTGACAAACAATGAGATAGCGTTCAGCGGCAGATATTAAGTACTGAGAAACAAATTTATGCAAAATAAGAAAAGAACATCAAAGAGAGAACCTTGCACAAAGTTAAAAGCAATGGCTCACTTCACAATGAATGAGATAGTTAAAATATGAATGCAGTTTATGAAACATTAGCAATCTCCCCACTAAGATGCAATCAGATTGTAAGTATGCAGTATATGTTTGTAGTGGTAGTGAATAAGAAAATATTCTGAAATTTTTGACATAGACACAAGTCATAAACATTAAGTAATCTACTTCAGAAAGCTTAAAATTGAAGAAGCATGTACTAGTCTCATAGGAATTTCAGAAGCTCATCAATATTTGTTAATCTGCAAGTTCCTGATGAAAAGTGGTATGTGATATTTCTGCACACCTGAAGTAGCAGAAGTGTTAAGTACCACTTAAAAAAAAATCAAGCTTATAATATTTTCCCTCATGAGCAGACATAAGAAAATATTAGGAAAGCTGTGGGAAAAAAGAAAAAATCCAAAAAATAATAGTGCTTTGGGTCTACTATAACCTCATCTCTTTTACCTGCCTGTCATAATACTGGAATAGTTTAAAAAAACAGCATAATGTCTTAATCTACAGTTGCAATCAATACAAGCAGAAAGTTTAACTACTTGTAACACGGAAGAACCTCAATCATCATATACAACCACAAATTAAAGTGAACTGAAACTCAGTCATTAGAGTGAAAAATAAATTCAGGACCAGAAATGTTCAGTAGCACATGATGCACAGCTTTCTCAAGAAAAAGCGATGTCCCAGCATGGAAAAAGTAAGGTCAGAGTAATGCTTCACCTCAGCTGGCTGGAAGAGGGAAAGACAAAATTGTTCCTAGGAAGGGGTAGAAGACTAAGAAGAACAACTCCTGTAAGACTTCAGCTCTAAATTGGCCAAGGGGTGAAAGAAAGATATGACAAAAATGCAAAGGATAATCTAATGCTTTGGGTACTCTCAAGAGATTTAATCACGGTAAATCAAAAATGTAGCGCTAAACATTGTGTCTCAGTTCTGTTCCACTTAGCTTTAAACAAGAAAATTAGCCGTCTCATTTAAGGAAGGATCACTCTCCAATCCTGCCAGAAAGGGGGAAGGGAATTTTTCTCAGACACCCATCTCAGATAAGATTAATGCATCTCTTGGGTCTCTGTTTCTCTCTATGGACTATAGAGGGAGCTTGAACGATTAGTTTAAGATTGAAGACAGTTAAAATTTTAGAAAACTAAAGCCAGGTGAATCCTAGCCTTTGTTTTCAGTCCATCACCTCAAGCTGCTTGGAGGGAACAGGAATATCTACCTATAGATATCACAGTGGAGTCCACATCCTGGCTGCCTTACTAGCACTTGAAATGAGAAGCCTGAAAAAGGCTGGTGGCTTGGCCACAGTAGATTGAATAATATTGTCAAGTGTTGCACCTGGTTTCTAATTTTAAATGTTTGATTCTTGTTTTTTTCCCATTATTCATCTACTGCTAACCAGAAATATTAGTAAAGGTGGGACTGGCTTGTCCTCAAGCTAAGAAGCAGCTCTTCTGAATCGTTTTCAACTCTTGACTCTGCTTTATGTGGCTCTGTCAGGGAAACACGTGAAGTTCCCCCTACTCTATGGTAACATTTCAAACCATGCCTAGGTGTATTCTTCACATTTGAGCAGGGTTTGGTGGTAACAAAGCAATACTCATTTCTCTGCTTGCTTTCTCTGCAAACATATAGTCAGTGATAGCTTTGCTCAAATGTTACTGCATAAAATAAGTGAACACCGCTTGCATGTATTATCCCATCATGGAGAAAGGGAATAATTTGCTCGAACAATATAGGAATATAAATTAAATGCAGGATATGCCTTTACATGCTTAATACAATTTGAAATAAATTGCTATTTGTTTGCTTATGATATCTCACACTTTTTTAATATAGAAGCTAAATTGTTTCTTTAAATTGCAAGAATTTTATATCTGCCTATCTATAAAGATATATTGATGTAGTTCATAAGCATATACTTATATATGTGTAATAAATATACATAAACATAGACAAAACATACCCATATATACATATACTCTCTTCAAACATTTTATTCTTACAGGATAATGAACCAAATTTTACAGGGAAGTTATTTGTTACCCCAACTCAGTGTCTCCCCTGAGAAAAGACAGTTAAAAAATCACTGCCATAGCACTGTGAACATTGCAATTTTTCCCGATGAGTAAAATTGGAGAAATTTCTGCTTGAGAGCAAAAAGGCAAGCTGATTAAGTCAAAGAGGTGTTATAAACCCCAAGGGAAAACAATGTGCTTTATTTTTGAAGTATTCCCAGCAGAAGTCTGGGAAATCTTACATGTCCTCTCACCACGATCCATCATTATAACTTAGCTGTTTGCAAATCCTCAGCAGGTCATCATATTTTACACTTGCTAACCATGTAAACACAACCGGGGACTCCTAATTACTGTAGATAATCTCAAAAACTTTCCACATTTGTAAAGCATACAGAAAAGGCTGAGAATATATCATTTCCCATGTCATTGTGTTTTTTCCTCCTGTATATTTGTTTAGCTGTCACTTTTCTGGATCTCTAACTGCAAGTGTAAAGCATCTTTTTCATACACCTATAATAGCTCGTAACAACCTTGGAGATGCTCAGTTCTTGTTCTGCATACAGCAGGTGGGTTTGCTGTGCTTTTGCTAAACTGTTTAATCAAAGTGCTTCATACTGAAGGGTCCATGAATAAATATTGTAAACATCATCAGGGGAAGTGATTTATATTTACTTCAATTTTGCCAGGAGAAAACCTAGATTATCTTGAGTTAGCAGCTGAAGTTTTTGTATATTAGAGTTTGTCAAGTATATTAAGGAGAGCATCATGTGCAAAAAAAGCAGTAGTTTCTCAGGTCTGGAGGTAAACATTTCCCAAAATAGAACAAAGAAAAGGTTATTATATATATTTTATTTGGGTGAAATTTACGACAGCATGGCTTATGACCTTGGCCCTGGAAATACATGTTCAGAGGTTTCTCAAAGTTACCAGCACCACTGAAAAACTGAATTTTGCTACCCTGCAGATGAGAATCTAGAGCCACACCAAAGCAGGCTATTCTTTCCACAGGGAGGAAGGTGGCACAGACAGACCTGGGAGCAAAGAGCCCAAGAGAAGCCCCATAGGACCAGGCCAGGTTCTCCAAGCTGTGAGGAAGGATGGGGATGAACTCATCACTGGAAGACCCCATGCATCCCAGCAGTGGCCTCTGCTGCACAAGTGCCAGGGCTTTATGGGATCGCTGACCTGCATGAGTCTGCAGGGCCCAGGAACCAGGAAAATGAATGCGAGGGTGAGGGGTCATGGGTGTCCTGCTGCCCCCACCTGCCTGCTGTCATGGGCAGCTGCCTACTTCACCTCTGCCTGAAGTTTACCTGCTGCATATCATATTTTACATGCAAAATGATTATTATTTATTTATATACTAGGCAGCAGAATCAAGGGTATGGTAATTATCACTTCTTAGCAGAATGTTTTAAGGAAAGAAATGAATATACATTTACTATACATACCTTCCTTACCAGGGTAATAGTTTAATCCGATCAAACCTGAAGTGTGAAGCGTGGTGCATGTTAGGACAAGAAGGAAGAGTTTACTACTGGCAGATCAAATTTATTTTGCTAGGGTGTTGAATGCATTCTTGTAGGTAGAACATAGCTTGACACAGGAGATTATTATGCCCTTCCACAAGTAACTGCACAGAAGAAATCACATTTTTTATGGCAACTATTGTGCTAACAGTCATATTTTAGTTATTCTCAAATTATTTTCAGGAGGTTAAGAAAAAGCTAAATGGAAGCATCTGCTCATCTGTTATCTGTGATTTCACCTTATGAGTTTTGTGGCAGCCGACCTTGTTTTAGAGGTTCTTCTACCCTCTGGACCACTGAACCATTGTTGCTTATTCCTCACAACTTACCCCCAGTGGAGGTTACTGTCACCTTGGCTGTACTCATTGCCTCCACAGAGAAATGCACATAAAAATACATATACAAATGTGTGTGCGTGTTTGTGTAAGTATATAGATTTAATTGAATATTTGTGTGTATATAGAGAAAATGTGTGTGTGGACATTTCTGTGTTAAACCAGAACCACAAACTGATCCACCTTGCTTGTTTCTAACAAACAGGAGAGAAAGGATGGGAGCGTGTGCTTGGAGGAGACAGTCTAGGCTAAGATTAGGCTATGGGAGCTGGAGGATGGGGACAGACAAAAGATCTGTTCAACTAATTTTGCTGCTGGATGATTCATAATACAGCCTTTTTGTAGCGGGAGGGGGCAGTTTACAGAGCATGCAGTAATCTCACATGTGCTCAGAAGACACACTAAGTTTTACAAACATTGTTCATGTTACAATACATACCCATATTCCTGGCCAGATTATGCTTTTCAAGTACCCATTTTTCTACCGTGATTCGAGAGAGTTATTTGTATGAATGACACCAACAGAATAAGAGTCTCTGCTTCTTCATCTGCTTTTCTTTTTGACTCAGTAACAGAAACGCCAGTGCTAAGGTTTTGCTGTGTTCAAACTTTCCTGTGATGAAAAGATTATTTTGCGTTTAGAAATCCAGAGACATATGGTGAATGTGAGAGCTGGTCAGCAATCAAGAGTGATTGATTCAGGTTTGGTCTATCAATTAAGTGACAGAGCAGTTTTAATCTTTTTTTTTATTATTTTATTTTAAGCTTGGGACTTCACTGGAATATTATAACTCCCTTAACCATGCCTGTGACAGCTGACTTGTACCCATAAACTTTGGTGCATTGATCTATTAGTTCAGCTACTTCAATACATCTTCTTTTCCATAAATATGTCTGAGCTGTGCCTTTTTTCCAACCTCAACAGAGGTTTCCTTCTTTGGAGTGATCTAATATGTACAGTGGCAACTGCACATGCAGTCTAATATCTGCTTTGAATAGCCATACATAATTCACAGCGAGCTATATGGCTATGCGGTAACCTACAGTGAAGTGACTTGGCGTTGAAGCATTTCCATACATGCAGTAGAAAGAGGCACTGGTTAATGAGAGTTTCTCTCTTTTTTTCCCAGGGGAAGGAGGGTGGGAGGGAACGGTGGAGATGGTCTAGGTTACTGCACCCAAAAAAAAGAAAAAAAAAAAACCACAAAGGAAAAAAAAAACCAAAACAAAAAAAAAAAAAAGAAAATCTTCTTCCTTGTTCACATTTTTAGCTTATGTCTTTTGGATTCATTCCCTCCCTTGTGTCAGTTTTCTGTATTGACAGCAATTCTTGTACACAGTTGCATGGCAAGATTAACTTTAAATCCTCCCCTCCTCCTTCCCCCTCCAGCCTCTGCCTGTCATTGTCTGCTCTTGAGTAAGCAAAGTGAATGTGGTCAAAGCCATATGGGACTGTGTTTTTCCATTCTCAAGGGCAGCCACCCTTCTCATCAGCAAATCCATGCTAGCTGCTAGTGCTTCATATATTAAACTGATTTTCAGTCACGAGGTTAGTTTCTCACTGGTGAAGCACTCAGCATAATAATACTTTACACCTTGTACTTCAGCAGTCCTTTCTAAACACTAATTTAGCCTCACATCCCTCTCTGAGGTAGGTCAGTGTTATCCCACCACATGAATGGGGGAGCAGAAGCCCTCAGAGGTTAAGTGACCTACCTGGAGTCATGTAAGAAATGAGTAGCAATGCAGAGAACAGAAAACAAAGACCCTCTGGCTCATAGGCTTGTATGGTGCAGTTGGAAAAATTATCAGGTGTTCAAAAAAGGTTCGTGGCAAAAGAAAATAGAAGAAAAATTAAAAATAAGCTTTACTGGGGGAAAAGGGGACAATTTATATTCATTGTTTTCAGATGAGGAGACTGAGGTGAGAGAAGAGTTAAGTGATTTGCTTGATATCCCATAGGAAATTCTTACCAAACATAGAAGTTATATGTGTAGTGAAGGCAAGAAGAGAGACTGTAATTAAATAAGTGACTTCTCTGATTGTGTTATTAAGCACAAAGAAATAGGAAGACAAAACCAGTATAACACCGGATGTCAAACTTTCAGAAATCCAAAGTCAGTTGTCATTTTTATTTGATCATAGTTCCTTTGTTTGATTTGACTTTTACTTTACTCATTTATTTTCTTTCACTTGTCCTTTTGTTTTCTTTTGACAGTAGATATTTTAATTATTAAATTCCTTGTTTTCTTTAAGCATGTCAATTCCCTTAATCATTCTGTTTTGTTGCTTCTCTCTTTTTTATCTGATTTCTATTCCCCATCAATACCCAATTTGTGATTTTAAAATGTTTCATATATTTACTCATATTTTCTGTCACTCTGACTCTCCATTGTGTATTGATCCTCAGTTCTGGTCTCTACCATTGGTTGTTGAATTCTGGAGAACCATCCTTCTTCAGTATACTTTAATTATGTGGGTTTTTTTCCAGTCTCTCTCTGCCAGTTTAGAATGACTTTACTGAAAATTAAACAAATGTAGCTCTGAGATGATGTCTGTATAGAAGTGAACCTTGCCTAAAAGACTATATTCTACTCCTTTTCCTCACAGGAACTCTTAGACAACTCTTGCAAGATTTGGATATGATATTACATGACGTGATGTTATACTGTCGTTACAGAGTGTTTATAGCATTTCACCTTCTTTTTGACCCAAAGCCTGAACTCCATTCCTAGGAAAATGTCATACAATTCCTATAATCAGCTATCATGTCTTAAGGCAAAAAAGGTTTTGCATGAATGTATGGTTTTTAGCTGTTCAGTTTCTACTTTTGATGCCAGAGAGAAGAAAAAAGAGTGTTCATGACTGACTTTTTTATATGCATATACTTTTTACTATACTGTTCCTTTCAGTGTTTTCATGTGATGGTCTATTCCTGTCTTAAATAGATTGCCCAAAGTTTCTCAGTTTCTCCTGGAGTTTTTTCCAAGCCCTTACATCACTTTGCTACTTAAAAAAAAAAAGGGGGGGATGGGGTGGAAGGGGGTAACAATATGCATACTTGTGTGAGCATAAGATTATAATGACATTACGTAAACCCATCCTTCCAATAGAAATCACTATCTTTTCTTCAATGCAACTGAAAAGCTTGTTTGCTTCTTTCACCCTAAGAAAAAACCAAGTGCAGAATGAAGCTTAGATCTTCAGTATTCCTGTCCTAGTCCTCTACTTAGCCCACTAGGTCATGACTCATATGATAACCAAGATATCAAAGAGCTAGTCATTAGTTCCAGCTGGTACCTAAATATAACAAACTGGTTTGATGCAATAAAGCAATGAGTTTATGGCAGATCTGTGGTGTATGTTCCACCATCAGCTCCCAAACACAAAACTCCCCATTGACTGCGTGTGGATCATCACTGAGCAGACTGTTGGCATGCAAGGGCTCCCTAGTGATTCCACAGTGGAAGAAATTCAAGGAATTTGTCTCTGACCACAGGATTTATGAGGCCATGCTGAAGTCCTTCATGAACGACGGGGAGCAGGGAAACAGTTCAGAGCCTGTTGGGTTTCTTGCTTTCTTTTTGTTTTGTTTATTCTCTTTTGGGACTTCACATGGGAAGAAGAAAGAGTTGAGAGGGAATTCTGGAAAGTTTTCAGCTTTGGCCTACCTCAGCTTCCACTGAAATATAGGGCTAAACTCCTGCTATCCCCAATGGGAACTGAAGCAAATGCTACCTATTTTCTCATTGTTACAGAAGGGGTTTATTCTGTGTGTTCAGATATGTTAATGTTCAATTCAATAGAATTTTTAATAATACATTTTAAAATGTACTTTGTGCTGCTATAAAAGAGTATTTTGTTCAAGACTAAATCATTGCTTTTATGCCAAAGAAGAAAGGTTGTTGTTGCCTACAGGGTGTGAATTCATAGCCAAAGCACACAGGATGTGTGCAGCTATCTTCTTTGGTGGTAGTACTACTTTGCTCCTGTATATTGCTTCTGTCACAAGATCTCAGACTGTTTGCAAGCAATGTTTCTCCACCTGTAATCTGTAGAGTTTTTGTGATCCAAGAAACATTCAAAAGTAGTCCAGAAAAAAACTGTAATTCCCCTCCTCTGCATTACTGTGTGGCTGCAGAAGAGAAACATATTACAGAACAAATGCTACATATGCTTATTCTTACATACCTGAGTAAGAAAACAAAACAGTGTGAAAAATACAAGTGAGAAAGGGGTATGTCAAGTTTTATCTTCCTTTTATTTGATTGTAAATGAAAATCATTGCAGTAACACTAGACATGACGGGCCTTATATCTGATGTTTTTTGTTTTTTTTTTTTTCTATTCTGAGGAAGGTTTGGTCCAGTGTAGCAATAAAAATATCAAGGAACAGATCTCTTAAAGGAATCCATGTCATTATCCCTGTTTTACAAGTGGCAATAAAGAAATTCAATGAAAATTAATGTTGTTATAAGGACATGCACTTAAATAGTACCAGCTTTCAACATATGTCTTAAATGGAAATAGGACAGTGTCCACAGTGTAGAACTTGTATTTGAAACAGTACTATGAGGACAAACAAGTATGTGTGCATTTTGGGACTATTTTTGCAGTCAGTCACTATGTTTTATAACTTCAGGCTCATAATATTTTCCACTTAACCTCAGGTACTCTCACTGCAGGGCTTTGTGAGGAGCAGAGCCACCACCATGTACAGGATTGCAGCATCCAGCAAGCCTACAGGGGAGAGTTGAGTTCTGTGCCCCCAGGTCCAGCCAGTAGTGAGCCTGAGCATGTACTCCAGTAAGTACACACACATACACCTAACGCATACATATATATATTTATATATATATACATACATATATATATATATACAAACAACCAGCCACATGGATCAACCCAAGCAGAAAAGACAGCACTCATGCAGACACAAACAGCAGCAATGGCCTCATACTTCTCCTCTCTCCGGCTGAGCAGAATAAAAGTCCATTACTGGAAACTGCATATGTATATATACAATACGGTACACTCCAGCAGACAGTCCATCTGGTAGCTACCACTGGATCCCAGCCTCCTCAGTTACTGACACCTGGACATACAAACCCCCTGGGTCCACAGGCCCCATGTAGCTGCCAGCTCAGACGCCCTCGCTCACAGATACACACATAGACACATATACACACAGACAAAACAAACACACAGAGGAGCCCTCCAGTAACTGGCCTTAAACATCCAGTTTAACCAGTAGTTTGGCCCTGAATCTCCTGGTGTCCCAGTTGCCTCATGCTCAGAGCCACACACATGCAAACCGGTCTCCCTGGTAGCTGGCTTCAGTGACACACAGCTCTGGACCCTCTATGCCCACTTGTCTATACCAGAGAATCACAGATTTTCACTACAGTTCAAGCACTTCACATCTGAAAATGCTGCTCTTATATATTTTAATTTCTTCCTTATCAGTCACTAAGTCTTTTACAAAATCCAGGATAAACATGACACAAGAATCAGAAGTACCATCTGCTTTGGTGCTGTGTTGCTTTTTGATGTGTCAAGAAGGTGATTCTTTTTTTCTTCTGAAAGATCAATGGTATCAGGATATGCACCTAAATATGTTATAGGTTTGGCAAGCCTAAACAGGGAAGTTTTCACAGTTCAGTGTTTTACTTGAAACATTATATATGTGATGCTAGACAAGTCTGCATGGATTTCGGGAGGATTAGTGTGATCAGTGCTACATTTTATAGTTTTGCTACTTAAACTCATGTCCTCAGACAGCTCACATCCAGGCAAAGAGATGACTCATGCATTTGATCTCAAATAAAAATCCAGTTTATTTTTCTCCTTATCTAATGATACGGACTAGTAAGTTTGAACCCATTTCTCATACCTGTGAGAAGCCACTTGCAGGTAGTCCCAGGGAAAAAATTAATGAGATTACTTTCAGAGATTAAAGTGCATCCATGATTATAAAAGATCCCAGTATATTACTTGATTCAGTCCTAAATCAGAAGGTGAAATCTAGTTCTATTTTCAGTTTTTCAAATAAATTTTAATTTTTATTCCTTCTCCATTTTCACTGTCTGTTCATATTTTGATTGTTTTAATTCAAACATTCTTCTCTCATTTAATTCTAATTTACTTTTATTGTTTCTATTTTCTTGGGTTTAGCTTTCTTTTGACACAGTGTTCATCTACCAGATTTAGTTGTTAAACACAAATGCAAAAGTGACTGAAATGAAGTGTGTCAAGGTTGCAGGAATATCTGTGGGATTTGTGGTGCAGTATCGAAGGAAACCCACATAATGTAATAAGAAAATTCTCTCCATCCTGAACCTGAGGTTCATATAAATGACATCCAGAGCTGTTTCTGTCATTGTTATACACTTTCCTTGAGCACAGTCCTTGTTTTCATAGTAATGACAGCCTTGTCATTACAGCACAGACTAGGAAATAACAAGGTTTGAATTCCACTGCTTTTTCTTCCATACCTTCTTGAATGAGTCACTGAGACCTGTTTTATAATGCGGTCAAGAAGCATATGGTTACTTTGGTTTGAGAATTCAATCTGAAATCCTACAACCCCGTTATCCAAAATTTATGAACACTTTTTTGAGAAAGCCCAAGCTTTCTTTTTCTGATTTTCTTGTCTAAAAAACAGAGGTGATGGTAATAAATATGTACAGTGAAGGAGTGAAAGTTAAACTAGAGTCTTGCAGGTACACTCAGGTTCATAGTCAGGTTAAACTTTCAATATATTTTTCTGGATGTGAAGGCAATGATATTATTTTTAATTTTCAAATATTTTATTCAAAATCTGTATTTTTGCTCAAAGGTTTTCTAAATATAAAGTACTATATTTTCTAAAACCACATCTTTTGTCCTTGTCTAAAATAAGTAAGGGCACTGGTTATCAATACTTACTGGTTAATTTCAGAAATTAAAAAGATTAAATCTTCTTAAAACAGCTATGGAAACATTCTGTCAAAGCTTTTATAATGCTGATATCAATCAATACTTTGATTCCAAGGAACAATTTGTAGGACAATATAGTCTCATAATTACCTCTTCCATAGGCAAGAAGTAAAGAAATTTAAACCAACTACATGAGTTTTTTCTTTAGATGATGTTAGACCCCAATTCAGTCCTATTATACTTTGTCAGGAGCCCAAGGTTAATTTCTCTCTCATGGCTTGACCGGAGAAGATGGACATATTCTGTTCAATGTTAGAAACACAAATTAGCATGACTGGGCACAATCAATAATTTGTGCTAAGAAAAGCTCAAGACAAGGATAACAAGACTGAAGGTAAGTTGGCAGAATAAAGTGGGAATCTTAGCTTGTCAGTTCTCACTGTTCAACTTTTAAAATCAGCATAATAAAACCCATAATGTACATTAATAGACATACTCTTTAACTAGATAGTACAGACTTCATAGATCAGAAGCTGGGAAATGTTACAAATTTCAAAGTGATTGAAGAGGGTCTGGATTTTGTACAGTAAAATACAGAAACCAGCAAAGCTCAAACACCTGAGTAGTGTGACAAAGTGTACAAAGGCTGTTGTAGAGGTTTGGAAGAGTTTTACAGGTTGTGATCTTCATATCATATCCATTAATCATGAGAAATTCATTAACTTGATCAAGTCAGGTTCTTTTCCCTGTATGCTTCTAAGACATGAGTTTCACTTTTTATGCCAGTTAACTTGATTCCTGTAAATCCATCCATACTGTCCCTTGTTCAGATTGTCCAGCTCAGCCATCTCTAATTCCTCCCAACAGATTAGTGATGAAGTGTTTTGCTTTCAGTGGTGAGTCAGAGCATCCAAGCTCATGTCACATGGTCTCCAAAATCATACAGACAGCCTCACACAGCTGCAGGGACTGATGCCAACTTTATCCTCTTTCACAGTAATCTCATTAGTACCTCAATATGAGAACACACAACTCAGACATGGAGCATGGAACATTGGTAACCAGACAAGAAAACGACTAAGAATTTATCTTGATAAATGACATGTCATACATAGTCCAACTAATGTTAACTTCCAGTCTCTTCTTATTTTTTTTTCTAGAGAAGAGAAAAGCATGAATAATGAGGTATTAAAAAATGTTAATTGAGATTCCCATGGAAGCAGAGAACAGATCAATGGACAAATTCAGAGTAAATTTGGCTTTTGAAACCTTGTATTTGATTTTCATTTTGAAGCTTCTTATAGAATGTGATTGATAGGAATTGTATCTGAAGCATTGAAATGTTAGCAACATGTCAGTATATAAGGATCACCTGTCTCTTCCAGACATCTACCTGCAAAAAATCAACTTTTCATAAAAGTCTGGTGCATTTGGGATTTTGGGGGGTTTTGTATGAGATTTTTTCCCCCAGATCATATTCTATTCTAAGAACAAGGGCTAAAGGTTTTTAGCTGCTGTTTGCACTGATCCCAGGCATCTATAGGTTATTCTTCACCAAAAGCTTTTCATATCTTTAGCTTAACGAATTTTTAGCCTATGAAAGCTGAACTTAATCTGATATTTTGCCTGCATCTGAGCCGACATGTTGCAGTAAGAAGGAAGAATTTTAATTGTTAGTATGCATCCATTAACAAAATCCCATGGAGATGTTCGAGAAAACTATGTCTTTTGAAAACATCAGACCACATACCTGTCAAGAGTTTCTCATCTTGTTTACAAGTTTTTACATATTTGTAAAGTTTAAAAGCACTTCAACATGCATCCTGCTGTTAATCACACATTCCCAGTGTTCCTGTCCTTGTGTCTGCATGTTGTACCTCCAAAGACAAACCAGTCGGGAGCTAACACCATGTCTACAGATACACATACGTATGTTCTGATGCACTGCAGAGCCCTTAAAAAGTGTAAATACCTGGGACAGACTAGCCTCCCTGCTGTGTGTAAATACTAAATAGTGTCAGTAAGTTCAGCTTGCTGGAGGGATTTATTCTGTTTTACCAGATCAAGATTGACTAAAAATATCACTTCAATGACTGGAAAAAATAACCTTTCATAGCTAGAATATTTCATAAAGACGAGTGTTTGTTTTGCGTTGCTTTGTGAAAGTCCAAGACCCAGAAAAACATCTGGAAACATTTGTCCAAATGTATATATTGATAAATTTAGAGTGAGATTTTGCTGCCAAATGTTCTTCTGACAAAATGTTTCCATAATAACCAACAGAAGAACCTCTTCATTCAGTAAAAACAATAAATAAACAAAAAGCTCTAGCAAACAAAGCCACTCTAAATTCTTCTTCCTGGACAAGTGAGTCTCCCTACAAAGGCTTAGCCATCCGGATTCTAGTGAGGTTAATTATTTGTTTGAAAGAACTCATAACTGAGGAGGCACGACACAAACCCTTTAAATATTTAATTAGTGGCTACTTTTTCATATAGGAAGGTACTTATATTTTACTTTGATGCTTTGTTTCTCTCTTTTGGTTAAGGTAGTTTTCAAAAAGCAGGGTGAAAACACACCTTGTAAATCAGAATGAACACTCCCATGTCCATGACTTAGCATTTGTAGACTAAGATTTAAACATATTTTTAATTAAGTGGAGGAATTCTGAGACTTTCCTTTTGGCATTTCAGTCCACACATTAATTCAGTTACAGCAACCACCCTTAAAAAGTTAACTCCTTCCCATATACCTTACAGCATTATGATTCGAAGCCTTTCATGGAAACTGTTATTTAAACCTGTCCAATTCACAAAAGAAACCTAGTAATGATATTTTATACCCTTATGAAATACAGTTACCATGAAGATACTGATCAAAATTATGGTAGCTTTTTTCCCTCAATAAATTCATGATTCTAACTCAGAAGAATAGAATGTTCTATCTTAACCAATGCAGAAAACTCATTGGGAACATAGAACAATATTTTTATCACAGTAAAAAAAAAAAATTCAATTTTAATTAAAATATTTCAAGGACTTTCAAAGTCCTTAGAAAGACTTACAGAATCAATGACTTTTAGATCACTTTAGAGAAGTGAAATACTACTCTTACTACTAGTGAATTAGCCAACCTAGAATACTACAACACATCTTGGAAAGATTTTTCTCTTCACAGGGATTTTCAGAGGTAGTAGTACTGGTTTTTATTTCTACTGAATATTTATTCAGTTTATTTTTAATATTTTATGAATAAAAAATCTCAGCTTTGGTCAACATTCTTCTGACTGCCTCTGTGGGATTTCTGGCCACTCAAGCTTTTGTGTGTATTTCTATAGGTGATCAATCCAGAAATGTAGTGGAAGGTTTTAATATATTCCTGGGTAGAATCACAGCCTCATGTTTTAAGTACCTTAAGTGCAACTTTGACTGCAGAATTTTGATTTCACAGAGATGATTAAAAAAAATGGAAATAAAACCAAATCTTAGATACCATTTTAATTCAAGGTTCTGAGGACAAAATCAGTCTTCTTAGAGGTAAAAAAGGGAAAAGATTCATATTGTCTAATTTCCAGTTGTCTTAAAGTCAGTTGTCTGAATTGTTTACTTCATACTCCCCTTTAAAATCAATGTAGAGAAGCAAGTAACTCTAAAGAGCAATTCATCTTCTTCTAAGATAGGAAGGACGAATACCTTTTAGGTGTGCCTATTTCTCTCTTCTGACTTTGAGGGTAGTCAGGGATGACTAACTCAGATGAATAATTTTTAGATGTCTAAATTTAAGTGAGATGAATCCCACCCAATAAGTGCACACATCCTATTCCTCCCGTTTCATCTCTTTATCAAGGACTTAATGGTAACGTCTCCCTTTCATGGAATTTAGCAATTAGGATTATGTGTGTGTTTGAAATAAGAATGCTTTTAACATTTTTAATGGGTAGATCTTGCCTCTTGTTTTTACACTATGAAGGCATCAGCTCTTCCCAGTCTCACCCCACCACTTCTTCAATGGGCCTGCAATCCCCAGAAAGTACTCATTCCTCATGCAATGGGACAATCAGTGAGCAGGTGAAAATGGATGCAGGACTGGGAGATGAAGGAGGTGGACCACACAAAACATCCAGTGTGAAAGAGAAAAGCTGGGGTTTTTTTGTCCTGAAATCTGAGAAGAAACACTGTTTGAGGGAGGTTATAAATCAGAAATATGGAGGGTGTGTGCAGGGCAGGACTCAGCTGGGTCCTAATGGCTCCATGAGGCAGCCAACGGTGGTTTTTCAGACACATCTGCAGATAGGTTGAAGGAAACTGAAGGGCTCTTCTCTACTTGGTCTAATTCAGATTTAAATATGTTTCCAAAATACAGTTTCTAGAAGAACCTAATAGCTAATGGCAGTAATAACACATAATGAATGTTCTAATTATTTTATCCATATTTAATTACTTCACTTCATCTTAAGCAGTCATGAAAATGTGAATAAACAATAAACTTCATACTGTTGCAGAGAGACCATTCATATTTTCACCGAACAATCTGAGTTATTTGGTACTAAAAGTCTAATGGTCTGATTGTTTCAAATTTGACGCTTTAAAAAAAGGAATTTCAATGACATTTAGTTTGCTGCCAAAAGATGGAATTTACAGAATTAAAGTGTACAATACATTCTTTTTCTTTGCTATTTTCATAGGAGCAGTAATTCCCTATTGATGTTTTTAGTAAAATGTAAAATCACTATTATTATAAAGACATTATCATTATGCCAATAGTACTATAAAAGAATCACATATCTGATATGTATGTTAAATAAGCCCAGTGGGAAAAGAAATGGAGTCTGAATTGCTACTGTATGTCAAATGAAATCACCTGGGTGACCTTGTAAGAATGGCTAATACCATGTTCCAGACCCTGTGACTTGCTGAGTAGGAGGGCTGAATTTAGGTATTATTAATATAAGGTTTTAATAAAGTTACCTGACAATGGTCAATTTGCTCTTCTGAGTCTTTAAAAAAAAATTTCCATAATTACCAAAGCTCATAGACCCCAGGGCTTAAAAATGACCTCTTGTTTACTTTCAGTGAAAAACAGTAGAGGCAGGGAATCAATTTAAATCAATATTTTCAGTAGAATTGAATAGAGAACTTACCAGAATGCCTTCTCATTCTTGACTTTTTATATCTGAGGCCCCAAATACATTTGCATATATGCAAACCTGCCTCCTCATAACTTTAACAAGGGGTGTCAATTAAATCTAAGCTGGCTGTAGGAAGTCCAGCTAACCAACTTGAGAAAGGGTTTTCCACTGACTACAATGATGACACCACCAGTTCTACATTGTACAAACTGCTTACCAAGTCCTGAGCTTGATAAAGCACTGAGCAACCCTCCCAGAAAAAATCCTGAGTGTTCTCTTTTTGTAATTAACCCAGCTACAGCATTGCTCAGTACCTTTCAGAACCTAGACCAAAAGCCTTAGTTCTGTTAGACACTACATCTCTTAAATTTATTAGGGTTCACTGATACCGGAGGAAGCAGGAGCTGGGAAGAGTGGTGGGGAGTGGCAAACAGCTGGCCCAGTTTTTAACTATATTTCCTATCCTTAAAGTTGTACTCTTTTGTGGTTTTATTTTCTTTTAACCATCTGCTGTTGCGTCCTAAAATAAGTTGTTATGAATGGCAGAAAAGAAAGTGTTCAGCTACTGAAATTATGTTCAACATTTAAAAGTATTTGTTACATTTAGTACTGAGAAAAAACTAAAAAATACTCAACTTAATTACTCAGTATTCCAAAATGTCCTTTGAATAATGGTAGTACTCTAGGGCCTTGAGTTTAGGCCATTAAAGTGCCCTTTCTGCCTAACTACCCAATGAATGCTTTAGGGAGACTCCTATTTTTACCGATTAGCAAACCTCTATAATCTATTTGAGAATACAAGTGACATCTTTCTTTGAGTATCCAGGACCCATGACCTCAGGGAGATGTGCTGTGTCACAGGCTTGACTGATAGAAAGGCAATATTCCTCCTTCAGACTCTAATTGGAACTACTCAGTGCAGCTGAAGAATTGAGCAACTCCTCATTATTCTGTTTAATGGCCTTTTTGCATTTACAAATCATTTATCAGAATCATCCACAAATGAAAAATGATAATAATAGCAAAGATATTTGGCACAATATGTTTGGCTTGTTATCCAAAGGCTTTGTACGGAGGCATCGAAGTACAGGGGATGATGTCATACCCTGGAGCGGGTGCAAAAGGGGAATCATTCTTAATTTCTGGCTGATTTCCCAGGCTTTCTCTTAGTCCTCTTCTACCGGAATCTGTCACAGCGCTTTCTGTCACAGTTGTAAAATACTTTCGGAGAAACATAAAGTTTTTATGAGAAGAATGATAAAAGAGATGACTTATTCTAGGGCTAGGGGTTAATATTTGCACTTGTGGGTTGACTTTGAGAATTAAAAATAAAAGGAGATTGAGGAAGAAAGTCAGAGTCCTTTATTTCCCCTTGCAGTTTTGCAGAAGACACAGCAGTATCTGTACAAGCTCTCCTATACAAAATTTAAGATACTGAGTTACCATCATGGGATTCTGAGCATGGTGGGTTTATTGGTGGGTACACTCCACTGCTGATGACTTCCAGGAAGGAAGGAAGGAAGGAAGGGGAGGGAGAGAAAGAAAGAAAAAGAGAAAGAAAGAAAGAGAGAAAGAGAGAGAGAGAAAGAAAGAGAGAAAGAGAGAAATAGAGAGAAAGAAAGAAAGAGAAAGAAAGAGAGAAAGAGAGAAAGAAAGAAAGAGAGAGAGAAAGAAAGAAATGCTGTGTTTAAATTTACGATTAATTTTATTTCAGATTCAGGTACTGATGATGAGAGATCTGTTAACCCTTTAAGACACTGAGTATATCAGCTCATGCCTTCTGGTTTAACTCACACAGCAGCCTGTACAGAGTGACTTACTCTTTTTTAACAAACAGGACTGTCTCAGGGACAGAATACTATTCCTCTATGTGTTTGCCCTTTTCATATAATATTTACTTAGAGCCACCTAATGGGAAATGTCATTGAGGTTTTGAGTGTCTTTTGAAGAATGGGAACATTAAGGTACTAAAACTGCATGCTGTCAAAAACTATCTGAAGTGCTCTGGTTCATCATGTAATACAGTAAGTAGCATTGAATTTAGAGGACTTTTTAGATTACAATGAACAAGGAAAGGCTCTAATACCTGTGATACACTTGCCTTTTTTTTTTTTTGGCTGTTGGGTTTTTTTTTTTGAGGAAGGACAGTCTCCTAGTTCTTGAAGTTTATTAAAGCTTTAAGCTGTCAGGTTATTACTGTCAGTTTCAAGAAAGGAAAGAGCTACTGATGTAAAATTAATTTATTGAATAGAATTGTTTTGCCCCAGGGGAATAACATCACCATTTAATTTAATTTTCCCATCATATTGTCTCATTTGCAGAGGAAAAAAATAACTTTCCTTTTTAACAAAGCAAAGTACGTTATGTTGAATGGTGAATTTGTCCTTACAGTTTTTCCTTGTTCTAGATTATCATTTGTCATAAGAATATTTCAGACTCCCTGTGGCTTCTACTTACTGCCCTTATTTTAAAAATACTGATTGTAAAAGCTCTCTCAAAGGTTCAGTCCTGAGCCTATTGGCTGATAGGTATATTCCCATTGACACATTTTGGTTTGGATCAAGCCAAAGGGGAGGACAAATAGAAAACAGAATGTATTAACTATTAGAAAATACAGCTGGACATCTACCAGTCTGTCCTGGATGCCTTCAGTATCCCAGGCAACCTGACCTTCTTCATCTGTAATGAAATTAGCAGACCTGGGTGGGAGATCACTGATGAACAGCTCAGTGGGATGGGATTTATTTATCATAATTTTAGAGCTACTCTCTCAAATCAATACATTGCCAGGTCCAATCTCAATGGAGGTAGAGGGCTTGTAGTTCCAACCTTTCTACCACCTGTTTGGTCAAGGTACTGTCTCACACATTTTTAGGCAGTTAAATTGCATGTGTCTCCTCAGAAGACATAAAATCATTACTGTCTTTACTTGATTTATTGAAAGAAATATGCTTTGCATTTCAGTTAACTGCCCCTATGAGGTGTAAAACTGTGGAAATAATTTAGGGCAGATTTTGCTTGAGCAACTTCTTAGCACTGTTCTAGTCTTCTCAGTTCCTTCCTTCTTTCTGACAGTATCATTGTACCTTGCAGTGGTTATTAAAAGCAGAACATGATGGTCATGATATATGATAGTCTCCTCAGTAGTTCCAGTTCCCAGAGAAAGGCAAATGCAAGAGAATGGGAAGTTTGCAATATAACCCTGTGTACACTGTGAACCTGACACATTTTGTTATAAGAGTTGATATTCTTGCTTTGGTATCTGACCCACACCAACTTCAAAGCTAGAAAGCAACAGTTGTCAGAAAATCTTTTACCATAGATCCAAAGAGCTGAACAGTTTTAGATATCTGCTGCAACATGCTACATGCCTGCAGAGGGTCACAGGAAAGTTAAGGTGAAGCATCAAGACCCAAAATAAACACTTGAACTTTAAGAGAATTCAATCATGGTACAGTTAAAAGCTAATATATCTACCTAGAAGACTAATTGTTGTACAGACTTTCTGTGCCTAATTGCTGCAGATTCAAAGGCACCCATGGGAGAACTGGCTGGCCTGGAAACACGTGCGATGGGAGTGGGACAGGTCACTACGCTCTGAAGTGTTCGTTCCCATACACTCTGTGAACTAGAGTTTAGGCGTGAGGAGAGATAAGATAACGGAAGTTAAGACCTGGGACATATCCTTGTGTTGGTCAGGGAAGTTGAGAGCAAACACAGGAGTCCCTTTGGGACCCTGGTTCCCCATAACAAAGGCAACCACACTGCCTTTTAGTGATGGCGATAACAAGGAAAGGTCAACCTCTCTCTGAAAAGTGGTTGCCAGAGAAAAGATCTCTCTTCTGGAAAAAAAAAAAAAAAAAAAAAGCAGCTTTAGAATTTTTTCAGGCAAACAGAGAACCAGCCCTTGCTGTTTGAGTTGTTGCTGTTTGTTAGCTCTCTCTTTTGGTTATTTCAAGTAACAAGCACAAAGGCAGTGATTACAGTTTGTCACAATATCACAGTATGTTTGGGATTGGAAGGGACCTCAAAGATCATCTAGTCCAATCCCCCTGCTGGAGCAGGAACACCTAGGTGAGGTCGAACAGGAATGTGTCCAGGCGGGCTTTGAATATCTCCAGAGCAGGAGACTCCACAAGCTCAATATAATATTCTTTTTGCAAAATCCATGCAAACCAACAGAGACTTCTTGAGAAGTTTTATTTTGGGTTTTTGTTGTCATTTGTTTGTTGGGGAGGTGTTTGTTTTGTTTTGGTTTTGTTTGTTTGTTTGTTTTTAACAACCAGTCTCTAGTATTTTGTAATGCTTGAACTGAAGTCCAGGTACTGAGTCAGTCATAACCTCTATTGGAGTTTAATAGAGATCATCTAAATTTTTTCCAGGTTTACCTCCCTATGTCATACAAATATGAAGTATTGCTAGTGAAATCCTTCATTTCTTTAAGCTGTTTCTTTGCTTTAATAACTCTCTACTATTTACTAAAGTAAATTAGACCCTTGTGAGGCCCCCAAAGAGGAGCAGCACCAGGGGTCAGCACTCTCACTGCAACGAGGGAAGGTGCTGTGCACGGCTGAGACCTTGACTGTTCTGTTGGACATGGAGAAGCCCTGACCACCTGTGTGTGGAAGGACAGGTTTGTCCTAAGCAGCATTAATGGAAAGGCCTCCATCTTCTCTGACTTGAGGGACCTCCAGAGGTAAAAGCTTGAGAATAACATTTTCAGCAGCACCAAATTAAACTCTGGGACAATTTTTGAACAGCATCTAAGGGCAAAGCTAAATGATCAGATTCTGTGGAGTGGCATTCTATATTTTCAATTTTGTTGAACATGGTAAAGATTCATGTCACACCCAATGGTAGGGTACAGTTTATTGCACAGGTTATGTCACTCTCATCTTTAGGATGTGCAAGGAGGACTCAGGGAACTACAGGCCACCCACCTCAATCCTAGGGAAGGTGATGCAGCAATTAATTCAGGAAATCATTTTGAGGCAAATGAAGGACAAGAAGGTGATTTGGATTAGTCAACATAGTTTTACAAAGAAGAAAACATGCCTAATGGATTTGATAGTCTTCTACAATTAGTTGGCTGGCTTAGTGCATTAGGAAAGAGAAAACTGTATTGTCTGTTTTGATTTCAGCAA
Organism: Patagioenas fasciata; assembly: GCF_037038585.1. Lineage (NCBI taxonomy): Eukaryota > Metazoa > Chordata > Aves > Columbiformes > Columbidae > Patagioenas > Patagioenas fasciata. Next base: position 83,572,924 of record NC_092522.1, on the reverse strand, counting down.
GGCTTTTGACACTGTCTCCCCTGATGTCCCCATAGACAAACTGATGAAGTGTGTTCTAGATAAGGGACAGTGATGCAGACTGAAAGCTAGCTGAATGGCTGGGCTCAGTGTCTTCTGATCAGCATCACAAAACCCAGATGGAAATCAGTCACTGGAATACTTATATTCCAAGAGTTCATACTATACCAATACTAATTAAAATCTTCATTACTGACCCAGATAATGGGACAGAGTGTACCATCAGTGAGTCTGCAGATGATACATAACTGGGAGGGCTGGTGGATACACTGGATGGCTGTGCCACCATTCAGAAGGCCCAGACAGGATGGAGAACTGGACGGACAAAGAGGTCCTTGTGGACAACATGTTGAACATGATCCAGCAATGCACTCTTGCAGCAAAGAGGGCCAACAATCTCATAGGCTGCAGTATTGTCAGCAGGTCAAGGGCCATGATCCTTCCCTTCTCCTCAGCCCTGGTGAGATGCATCAGGAGCCCTGGGTCCAGATTTGGGCTCCCCAGCACAAGGGAGACAGAGGCATACTGCAGCATATCCAGAGACGGGCCACAGAAGCACTGAAGGGACAGGAGCATGTGACATACAAGGACAGGCTGAGACAGCTGGACTTGTTCAGCACAGAGAAGAGAAGTCTCAAGGGGATCTGATCAACGTGTATAAATATGTGATGGGATCATGTAAGGAAGATAAAGCCAGACTCTCCTCAGTGGTATCCAGTGACAGAACAAGAACCAGTGGGTACAGGTGGAAAGACAGGAAATTCCATTTAGATAAAAATATATCTCCATATAGATAGGGTGACTGAGCACAGAAACATGTTGCTACACAGAAAGAGGGGCTACAGATTGTCCATCCTTGGGCATATTAAAAATCTGACCGAACACAGCTCTGGGAACCTGCTCTAGGTGACCCTACTTTGAGCAGGGAGGTGGGTAAGACATCGTCAGAGGTCTCTTCCTGTCTCATCCAATTTATTGTTATTCTGTCACAGACACCTCATTTTATTTCAGCAACTTGAATTTCTTAAGTTTATAAGTACATGTAACCAGTAAGACATATATGGCTGTTTCTCAAGTGATCTTGATAACGCAGTATTAACTACAGAATTTGTTTCATACTTTGGTAACCCTGTTGCAGCCTGCGACATCTCTGTATGGGTACTCAAAGTAATGGGAGATATTGAACAGCTCCTGTCAGTGTAAAACTACAATCATCACCACTGACAAAGTTTAGCAAGAATATGTGAATATGATGTACAGATGCTTCTTATATACCTTTCCATCTTCCCTCTCACGGATGGTGGATGCTTCTTCTGGTAGGAGCTACCCTTTGTACACACATGGGCAACTTGTGTCCATGAAAGAATCCATTGTGTCTAAGTGGTCTGAATATAGAACGTGCTTGAAGAAGTAAGACCACAGTGACGAGAAATTGGTGCAGTTTCTACTCAGCAATAAAGCAAAGCTCTGTCACCTGTACTGCAAAGGAAACTTTTCAACAAAGAAAGAACCCTCAAAGCAGTTATTAACATCTGAAATAGGAAGCAGCAAAGCTCTGGAGCACTAGAAGTGAAAGTATCTCCTAGAAATGTACTTCAGGAAAAAAATAATCAGAATCTTGAACTTGTAAATACCAAAGCTCAATATTTAACACAATGGGGGGAAAAAAAATCTAATACAACGTACTTTAAAAAGTTAAGCTGAAAATTTTAGAGGGATAGATGGTGGGAGTTCATATCCATTTGGAAACAGCAGGGAAAATTAGCTCCAAAAAGTACAGTGAGGCTAGTCACTGGTTATTTATGAAATGAAATGACTCTTAAGCAGCACTAAGAGCTTCAGTTAAAAATTTCATTGTGTTTAAATGGACAACTAAAGCTTCAGAGAAATTGGGTTCAAGTAAATGGAGAGGTTCCCAGCTGTGTTCACTGGCAGATCACCAGCGTCAGAAAGAAGATAAAGATTACCATTTGTACATCGTATTAAATTGCATAATGTCAAATTGTCCTGATCCTATCCCTAAAGAAAGACATTGAAGAGAGACAGAGTGGGGCTTTTATCACTGCATCTAGTTTAAGGAGTAAAGATATGATTCATACTGAACAGAAAGGTGGGGGAAAGGTAATGCATTATGCATTTAATATGGAGGCTGTTAGTCCACTGAGGTGATGTTACTCATATACATTAATAAAATTATGCATACACCTTGCCCAGTTGTGTGGAGTGAAATTTCTTCTAGAAATATTATGAGATAAGATTGCATGCTGCAAAGTAAACTTCTGTAAAGGCTTTGGTTTGCACAGGAAAACGTCTTGATATACTATAGTGTGCAGAGTTCTGCTCATTGGTGGGGTTACCATTGAAACTGTTATTTGATTTTTGTTTACTTATTTTTTTAGCCAAGGTAAAGGTAGCTGTGATTTCAATAGAGATGCTTTCCTTTTTTTTTTTTTTTGAGGGGGGAGTTAATCTAAATAAATGAATGAAACTACTTCTTGTGCAGTGGTTTTAAAACTAACAGAGATATTCGTGTAACTCTCTACATGAGAGGCATAATTTTCTTAGCTAAAAAAAAGATGGATTAGTCAGGAAAATTTTATGGGATTCAAGATCCAGAGAAAACTTAAATTGTTTGCCCTTGGTCTGTTGTTCTTGATCTCCTTTTTCTTTTCTGGAAGAATTACTGGATTGTCTTGGTAGAAATAGTTTAGCACTGTAATATAACCGGCAAGATTTCTTCTGCTGTATCCCCATTTTTCTAATTCATTAATCAGTGAGGATAAAATACTATGAATAAATTATTTTCATCTTGCCTCTAAAGAAAAGAATTATCTATGGGCTGATCCAGAAGCATCCTGTATTTCTATGACAGAAAATATGAATGATAGTGTATCTCAAGTTTTTCTCTTCCCCCCATTAAAACTTACGTGTACTTTTAAATCAGGCAGGACCGAACTGAACAATTTCTGTTTCTCAAACAAAATCAATTTCATTTGTCTGCTTACTAAACAAAGCAAAGAGCATGCTGGACTTTTTCTGCTTTCTTGTTTGGGGAACAAAGTACAGTACAGAAATAGTCAGCAAGGCACCCTAGTGGGCCTAATTTGCACACTTTTTCACAACAGAGCCAAGCAGTTATATACACTTTATTCAGAACTAGTATGGATATTAAATCAAAATAGCAGTGTTATCTTGGATCTCCACATTTTCCAGCTCTCCATCTCCCTGCACAGCTCTGAACTCCCAACATTAGAGGGATAAGCATATATTTATTGAAGAAAAGGGATGTGTGAAGGACTAGGAAGTAGTCTTTTGCTCAGCTTACTATCCCACTTGCAGATGCAACATGTCTGCAAACAGTTATTTTAATTAAGAACAGCTTTAGCTTTATAAGCCTGAAGTGCTCTCATGATAAACCCAGTATGGGGTACACAGAACAGTACTCCACCCTAACAAAACATGAACCTGCGAAGTACCTTGGCATGCTCATGTGTCTATCCTTCATCATAACTGTCTTGTATAGACAATTATTAGGCTAAGTCTTTCTAATATTAGTGAATTTATATATAAATCCGTGTGAGTTTATGCATGTGTACCTGTGTATATGTTCAGAGAAAATACTATAATGACAGTAAATCTGCTCTCTGAGGCAGGATGATCTTGGGGATTTTTAAAAAATTTCCAGCTTTTGTCTTGTAATTATTAGGAAACAATTGAGGATCCAGTAGTTCCCAATGGTGGGATTTGTGAGCATTTCACAGCAACTGCTTCCATTTTTACTAAGAGATTAACTAAGGATTCCTTACAGAGTCTGGGACTGCCATTACACCTTGGCAAATATTAAATCACAGAAAAGGTAATGTGCAATAGCCATCTTCACTGTGTCAAATGTTTTTCACATATTTTTCCCTTTATTCAAAAGCATTATTATTTCATTATCTAGGGCATTAAATTACTGTATTAATTCTTTTCATAATTTGTATATATTTGATATAGTATCTATTTTTAATTATCAGAAGTCTTATTTAATTTTGACTTCATTAAAAAATACATATGGAATTGTACACATACTCATCTCTTCTACATGTGAGAAGATGCAATATTCTGTTAGCTGGAAATAGTCAATTAAAATGTTCAGTGCATAAACACAAAAATGTTTTCCCTTATCAAAGATAATACAGAAGAAGGATGGTCTTGTGGTTAAAATGTTCAGTGCATAAATACAAAACACGGCTTCTCAACAAATATAATAGAGAAACCTTATGATTAAACAGAGGGAGGTAAGCCACCGCAGCTGCATTCCTGGCTCTGCTAGAAGCTTCTGATACAGCTTGTGGTAAGTTACACACACAAGATTTTCAAGCAGAGGTGATACAGGTGCCATGCTGGGAATGTGAGTGCTGTTATTTTCTAGAAACAGTGCAGTATGAGGAAATTTTCAACACTGCTCTGCTGGATTCTGAGTGTTCATTGTTGTCTCAGTGCACTGATGTCACCTGTACAGCAGCTCAGGGACTTCAGGGAAGGCAGCTGGAAGCCCCATGTTGATAGACATACATATTCCTCCATATTGACCACAACTTCTGAGTGCTGAGAGATCTGGGCTTGGGTTTTGTGGTCTTTGAGATAAAAAAGGAGTTCTATCAACAGTTACTGAACTAGTGGCATCGCAGAACAATAATTTGTTATTGCCCTGTACTGCTGACTGCAATAACCCTGCTCTCTCCCCTTGCCCCCTGAGGAGACCTTGCATTCCGCACACACATACGCACAGCTCCCTCTTAGGTTTCAATGTGCCAACAAGGTACTTTGGCACCCTCCCTTTTCCCTGGTAAGAGGCAGCGTGTACCAGTCCTGGATTCCAGATTTGTGGGACAGGAAGCCACATGTGACAGTAACAGCTGAACCCAGTCGCCTGGGTTCTTCCTGCTTTCCTCTTCCTGATTTTCACAGGAGTCGGGAATTTTAAATCGTTTAGATTTATTGAGGGCAACACAGAGACAGACAGACATAGAGTAGGTTTTCCAGTATCTATCCACACATTGAACTGCATTTACTCGATATGCAGATTGTCTGCAATTAATTGTATAGACCTTCCAAACATGAATGTAGGTGGCCTTTGTCTCCAAGGGCTGAACTCTCCCTCACTGTGGTTCCAGTTCATGTGGATTAATAATAAATAAAGGAATAAAAGATTAAATAAAGGACTTGGGTGCCTTTGTGGTTCTTAATGTTAGCGTTTAAGAGAGCTATAAGCAATGATTTGCTCAAGTGGTAAAATGAAGTAGGGTGTTTTGTCATGTAGAAACTACATTTAACTTTTTTTTGAAAAAAATTATAGGCAAAAAGGTTCCTCCGGGTCAGCTTAATCTGCTCTAATGCCACGCAAAAGTTTTGGAAAGTAATCTTGTGTTAAGACAGTTCAGTCAAACGTTAGCTTCCTAAATCCTATACCGGATCTAGCAACAGGTTCCAGCCACTTGCTCTTGGCTGCCCATGGTGATATAGCAACGCTGTACCTGGACCAGTCTCACCACAAAGGGAAACTGGCAGTGTTAGATGGGTACAACTGGTTCCTTCACGGAGAGGAACCTGGCATCGGGCTGCCTATAGATTCATGTGCTGCTTGTTGAATAGCTTGGTTTAGTTTAGCCTATTTTTAAGTACAATGATTTGAGAGTTAGTTGCTTTTGAAAAAAAAATGAACCTGAGTGTCCAGAGAAGAAAACTGCATATTTTAGTTATTTCTCCCAAACTTTTTTTATAGCAATTGGTTGCCATCATGCAGGGATGCACAGACATGTAGGACAAGACCTCAGAAATGCAAATATAGGTACTCCGCTCCCTCTCATTTTGACTGCTTTTGCTAGCAGGGAACACACATAACTATGTTAAGATAACTTCAGGTCTGCAATCTGTCTACTAGAAGAAAAAGTAATGAGAAATAAGTTTCAATTATTTTCAGAGAAGAGAAAACTTATTAGATAACATTTGATAGGGCCAAAACTGTTCAAAAATTCACACAAACTGAAAAGAATGATTTTGCCAAAAGAAAAAAACTTTTTTCATATTATTTTTTCAGAACTGCTGAAAGATTTTGTCTTTTTCATGGCAATATGTTTCAGCTACTCTTTTTGGAATAGCATTTGTTATTTCAAAGTTGACCTTAAAAAAGGAATGAAAAAAAATAAAACAGGACAAAGGACTTCAAAACTGATCAACAAGCCAAAATATTGAATTTTAGAGCAGATGACTTTTTTTGGCAAATCCCAAATTACTCTTTTATTTCCCCAAAGGAAATCTGGTTTGGTTTGTTCAAACTAATCATTGTGTTGTTTTGTTTTTCCTTCTGCTTTTTGCCAGTTTCATAAAGCAAAATTATTTTTCTTCAGTTTTATTGTGGACCTCTTTGACAACAGAGAAAGGGATTTTCAAAACTTTATTTGATAGGAAATACAGTTCTGAATCTGGTATGCTGACTGTAACATTCATTTCTCTGCCTTAAGAATAACCAAAAGCTTTAAAACTTGCTAATTGACAATTGTAAAAGTCACCTTAACTAGGGGATTGTAAAAGTCCCCATTTATCTAGGATAAAACTAGTTAGTTTTTTATATTGATCAGGTATACGCTGGAAATTAAACACCTGCTTTTTAAATGTGTTCCTCCTTCTAACCCTTCCCATTATACTAATTAAAATTACTATAGGAAATACTAAGTGTTTGCACAGGCAGATTAAGATACATTTAACACACTTTTTTTTCTAATCATTGAGTGTACTTTCTAATAAAACCTAATCCTTAGCAACTCTTGAAACCCTGCTGTTGTCAGGCAGAGACATTGCAAGAGAGTGGTACTAGAGATCTTCTTCCAGAAGAATAGTTTTTTCCCATTCTACATGCATAGTGTTTTATTCCTAAAGCAGTATTTTCCCTACATATGTTACATACTCTGCCCTATAAGCTATACCTCATGGTCTATACCTGTGTTAATGTTAATATCACACTTACATGACATTGCCTGAACCATGCTGCTGAAGATTAACTTTGAAAACGTTTTGGAAAATATGTTTGTGTTCAGGAGTACCTGAGTGCAAAAACATCTCTGACAGCTACATTTCAACGTTTAATACACAAAAGCAGTCCAAGGTTAATTGCTCTGATTACTGCATTAACCAGAAACATGTGACTTTTCTTACATTAAAGCAAACTTATTATACACTTGTTCCCTTCTTATCTCCAAGGCCCAAATATTCTATTGTTTGTCACAGAAATTTACTAAGATTTAGTGAGTTCTCTCAAAAGTATAACTACATTTTGTTTTACATTCATTATTTTAAAGAGTTTGCCATAAACAACAAATATCATAGTGTAGTCAACAAAGACTGTCTTAGGCTGATAAAAGTATAAGCAATTCCTTGCTAATGCCGGAATTGTCATTTTGTCAGCTTGATGAATCTGAATTTCGGATCTAATTCTAATAAAATGAGGATTTAGTTATTTTTTCCATACAATCCTACAGATCCTTTCACAATAATGAAATTTCAGTGAAAAACATAGTACTACTAAAATTCATTCTATTAATTAAGACACAATAAATTCCACATAGTAAATGGTGTGCCTTATTCAGTATTAATCTATATATATCAGCAACTTTTCTGTGCTAAGTAAGAAGGGCTGTTTGAAGTATGAGCTGGATGAAAAAGCTATACTTTTCAGAGAGGAGCTGAATTTTATGCAGTAGTTCCTCTGGTATTAATTTGTTTTTTCTTTTCCTTATCAGGGCATTTTAGTGTCTTTAGTGTATTTCAAATCTCAGCACTACAGTAAAGCTACAGTTTTTGTTTTGTACACTAGCGTGTTTTGGTTTGGTTTGGTTTGGTTTGGTTTAGGTGGGTTTTTGTTAGGTTGTTTTTTTGTTTGTTTGTTTGTGGTTTGGTTTGGTTTGGTTTGGTTTGGTTTGGTTTGGTTTGTTTTTTGAGAAAAGCACAAACTTCCTGATTCAGTTCTCGGGTTGAAAAGAAGAGGCAGACGTCCTTGTGTTAAAAAGACTGTTACACTGATAGTTAACACAGGTTACTATTCCCTAGAGCACAGATGAGTTTTCTACCCAGCTAGATGTAGTTGGTGAGGCGTTGTTTTCTTTTTGTTGGTTTTGGTTGGTTGTTTTTTTAGTGGATAAATGTCATTTAAATAGAAAAGTAATATTCTCTTAGAGGTCCTGGCTGCAGTCAGTGCCTTAAATATATTTTTTTTTTTGTCACTGTATTAGTAACTCTAACCACTGCTTGTGAATGAAGAAAATGAACATAGCTATTCTTGTGGCATACTCATGCTTCTAATTGACAGGAGACAAAACAAAATACAGAGGTTGAAGGAAGGGTTTATGAAGCAACTGCCTTTCCAGGATGTCCAACTGTTTACAACCTAAAGGGCTGGCACTAGATCCTCCAAGTCTTCCTATTTGTCAAATAAGGGTATACCTTCTCTACCTCAGAGGCTTACTGCAACATCTGATTGATCAATGGGGTGTGCTGAGAATTTTTCTGAGGTGCCAGAAGGTTGTATTACTGTGTTCATGTCTTTATAATGGAGCTAACTATCTTGTATGAGGTTACCCAATAACTTTATTGTGGAATGCTTAGAAATATTGCCAATGACTAACCAGATTCTCCAGGATCCAGCAAGGGTTATTCATCCATTTCTAACTTGAACATTAAGTTTCACTTCATCCATTTCTATCATTTTCAAGGAAGAGTGGCAGAGAGGAGCAGAAAATAATGTGCTGTACTCTATGGCTTGGTGACACATTAAAGAGTAGTAATGGATAAACACCAAAAAGTCAGTACCATTCTTTGGTTTAAAGAAATCAACATTCAGAAGTGAATTCTTGAATATACTGCTATAAAGGACAAACCTTTTTGAGCCTACGGTGAAAGAGAGTCTAGATTAATCAAACAGTCTCTTTGACTGGCAAATTGGGGTAGAAACTGATGAGAAGATTTTTCAGTTTGTTTGCTTTGCCTTGTGTACTGTTTTCCAGGTAGTGGCATAATCCCCAAAACAGGCCAGGAATAGACATTGCACAAAACCCAGAGTCATGAATACTGCTGGACTTCTGCTGGAGAAGCAACAGAGGTCTGAGAGTTCAGAAGCAAGGAGCAGGATGAGGATAGACAGTTATTCTATGTGAGATGAAGATGACAAGCAATCCTGGGTGAGGGAGTCTCATCAAGGGACATAGACAAAAGAGAGTAATGGTAATTAACAGAAGATTTAAGATCACTTTCCTTTTCCTTAGCTTTAAAGGGCTGGAATATCAATTAAAAAAAATGTATATCTGAGTTAGATTGACTTGTGTTTCTGTGCTTATGATATAGTTGGATAGTCTCTGGTAAGTGATGAGTATTTGGCTTGAGTTAGGGTAGGTGGTGAGAAAGCGTCTGTGTCAGAGTCTCCTGGACCAAGGAGACCCTTCTACATATAATGTAGTCTGCTTTGATTACTTCCTAATTCTGCATAGATTAGACTAAGGAAACAGTTTGCGTGCAAGGTCATGTAACACTTCAGTGACTGGCTACAGAGGAAGAGATGGAATAGCCTAGTTTAAATCTAGGATTCTGATGCACAGTAATTAAATACAGAAACAGTGAAACACAGATAGGTGAAAGCTGTTGGAAGTGAGAAAAAGGTGACATGAGGGTCACATTCTTGTGTCTGCATAGGATTGCAAAATAGCACTTAAGTTGTTTAACCTCTCCTAGAGATATTGACTGGATATTTATAATGTTTTAAGAATATCTTGTATTGTATTTATGTAAAACTTTTGCTGGAATGATTTAAGACTTAAACTTTAGGACTCCCTTTCCTTTCCTTTCCTTTCCTTTCCTTTCCTTTCCTTTCCTTTCCTTTCCTTTCCTTTCCTTTCCTTTCCTTTCCTTTCCTTTCCTTTCCTTTCCTTTCCTTTCCTTTCCTTTCCTTTCCTTTCCTTTCCTTTCCTTTCCTTTCCTTTCCTTTCCTTTCCTTTCCTTCCCTTCCCTTCCCTTCCCTTCCCTTCCCTTCCCTTCCCTTCCCTTCCCTTCCCTTCCCTTCCCTTCCCTTCCCTTCCCTTCCCTTCCCTCCCCTTCCCCTTTTCTTTCCTTTCCTTTTTTCTTTTTTTTCCCTTCAAGAAACGAGATGCAGATTTAAGAAAAAAGGCTAAATGAGCATCCAAAGTGAAGAGATCAATACTAAGGAATTCAATTAAATTTTCCTCACAGGGGGTTTGCTTCAAATCTCATTGAAGTCAACAGAAAGATTTCCACTGACTTCAGTGGGGTTCTGATGAGGCCCGGGGGACACAGCCAGAGCACCCCATCAGTGTTTTGTTGACTTAGAGTTCTTCATCTCAGCCACCTTCTCTTTTTCTTTTTCTTTTTTTTTTTTTTTTCCCAAGAGAACCCATTTTTTTAATTTTCTCAGACTTGCACTTTGGGTCTGCAGAAAGCCTCTGTGCCCTGAATGTCTTCTAGTGATTAAAATCACCTCAAATCTTCTCAAGAGTACTGCACAAATAGTGCAAATAAAAATTCCTTAATCACCTTTCCTGTTTCTCATGTATCCTGGTCTGTTCTAGCCCCCAAAAAGATTCCTATGTTTATGTAAAATATTACCTGGCTTTATTTTTATTAAGGTTATGGTTTATTAATCTTAATAAATCAGTTTGTCGCTTGTTTTCTGACTGCCTCTCAAGAAAAACGGGGATTGACTGTGCGGTAACACTGTTTCTGTCATGCCTGAATAGTTTAAGGTGAGGCTTTGAGTAGTTTTATTGCTTTTGTTTATATAGGTAAACCCAATCTGCGCATTTGAAATGATTGATGAAGTGCAGTCCCACTTGGAGTGTTTGTCATCATTCATGTGCTGAAGTGACATTTCTTTATGTATTTTGGCATAAACATATGCAACTACTGGCAAAGCATTTGACCCTGGAGTCCGACTATTTGTCATTCTAATCTTTTTTTTTTCTACCCAAAGTCAAGCAAGTTACTGTATATTCTATCTGCATTCATGTTGCTAATTATTCAAGAGACAGTAAAACAGTCCTGTGGCTAGAATTGCATAAGTTGCTGAATGTGCACCCTTCTTTTCACTAGTTAGGTACTTTGCTGCAATATAAATAAAGTTGAGTTGTGTGTAAATGTCAAGAGCAACAGCCACACAGAGCTACAGTACTTTTCAGTAAACTTTGAAGCCTATGCTTTGACATTAGTATAAGGCAGAACACTACATATGGAATTTAGCAAATCAAATGTGAGCAGAGATTAAGTAAAATACATTAAATATAATTTGGAATATAATTTTCCAATAACATAGTTACAATGAAAAGCAAGTAGCCAATAATTCACAGTGTGTGGACAGAGATAAATGGATGGTGCTTTAACCTCCAGGCTCAGGGTTCAGACTATGTGTTGTCTTGTTGGAAAACAACTGATTATTTATTGGGGAAAATGTCAGGAAAAAAAAAAAAAAAACAAAAAAACCAAACAAAAAAAAACCTGTAAAGTAATTTTCCCTGGAAAGCAATCACATGTCATTCATAAAATATATCAACATTTTTTTTTTAACCAAGAGTCATAAAAATGTGATACCTTCTCAAAATTTCTCATCTAAATAACAATTCTGAATAACTGAATATCTAAAATAACTGAGATAGATTTAGATATTTGGACACAGAAAGCAAATGATGAATGTGATTGACAGAAAATTAGATCCTTAGATCAAAGAGTATGTGTCCTGAAATGACACATTTAAATGAGATTCATTCTAAACTTGGATAATACTTTCTAAATTTGCACTAGCATGATATGAAATTGTCTTTTTTAAAAGTGATATAAGGAAGAATTCTGCTGGTTTTGCCCCAAATTTCCACACATTTGTATTCAAAGAAGCCTCATAGAAATTCTTCAGAACTACAGTGTACTGATGAAAGTTTAAGTTTTGGTTTCAAATGTTTACCTAGAAGGACAGCAGACAAAGGCAGGACGCTCAGCTCCATGTGAGATGACACAAGGTGTCTACGTGTAGTTGAGTCCATATCTAGAGGATGGTTGGCTCTAGAGTGGCTGAGGAGTTCTCCATTTTCCATTGGCAGGGTTGGCTGATGGTCAGTTCACTTCCCCACATATAAATATCTCGAGTTCCATGAGATGTCCAGCTGCAAAGGGGTTCTAGCTCTTCAATGCAGGGATCAGCCGCAGGGCACATGGCCCATCTACCACTCCTGAATGGATGTCTCAGACACTATAAGACATCTCTGGTGGCACTAGGTACTCGTGTGTGCAGCTTAGTTAAGTCTTAGGTCACCGGGGAATGTACAGGGAGTTCAGAGGCCTAGGGTACATGGAGACAGAAATATATATAGTCACCTAGATTTAATATATTAGAGATTAACTCAGCTGCTGAAATGTGAGCATTCAGTGTGTTTTGACATATCCTAGTACCCGGCCTTCAGATGGTCTTGCAGAAAGTTATGGAGATGCCTCCATATTTGTCAGCCCCATACAGATGCCTCGGATTCCACTAGATACATAAAAAGGCACTAAAAATGTATTTGGATTTAATCTTGAACCAAATTCCATACTCACACAGGAAAAAAAATCTAAGAATGTAAGGCACCTTTGTTGTATATCTTTCAATTCGTATTAGGCCTTGAACTCAGAGTCTACATAATACGTAGGGTAGTAATAAAATGTTTGTTACAAATGTAACATAATATATTCTACCAGTAGCAAATCCAATACCTGTACACAAGGCTTATGCATAAAATCATATCAAGGTATTTTTTTCTGGCATTTCCAGAAGTTTCTGAAAGAAAGGAAAGTTAAGCATTTGGAGCTACCTCCATTCTCCATGCTCTGAGACTAATAAGCATAGCCATACATTTCCCTTCCCTTCTCTTCTTTTATCTATAAAAAGATAGCTTTATATAGTTTTTTCTTATTACACTTGTCAAGGACTTTGATTTCTTCATAGTTCCCTCTATTAAAATTTTACTGCGTTTCTCACACAGTGTTAAATAGAATCTATTTCGAGCATTTTTTGAATACCAAAAAAACAGACAAAGGTTACCATCATGTTCACAGAAATAGTTTTATTCTCTTTCTCCCCCTCAAAATAACCCTGGCATAAAAAGGGAGAAAAGATGAGAATGGTTGGGATTTTTTCTTGGGAATACTTGCCCTTTCAATGACGATAGATTCCTTTGTACTTTTTGTTATAGGACATGACACATAGTTGGAAAAATCTCTCAGAAATGCTTCTCGTTATCAAATCATAGTCTGCAGTAAATGTATCATGGCACTGCTAACACTCACGCTACAAACTGTTTCTGTAAAGAAAGATTAACAAACAACGTGCTGCAGGTGCACTGTTGTTTTACGTCTGGCTTTTTTTCTGGAATAGAGCTCACATAAATGATGCCTTAAAATATTTGTGGGCCAAGTAGGAAAGAGAGGTTACTTGTCAGGCTTGCTTCTGTTCCTGTCTGGCTTTTTTTCTCAAGTTTGACTCCTATTGGGATGTCGCTCTTTTGGAATAAGTGATATTATGTTGCATTAGATATGCAACAAGTCGTGTGTAAAGCAAATACAGTACCACTTCAAGTGAATGTCTCTCTTGATAAAAGAATGTATTCCAATTACATTAATCCATTAATGGTTCATTTCCTCAGATAATTGGCTACTTACGTGCATCTGTATTTGCATCCACTAAATACATAGCCTAGAGTTATCACTATCTATGTTAAGGCTAATGATTTCATCCTAGGTTAGCAATTCCAGACTAGAACCAGTTAAAACAACATAATGTCAATGAATAGATTCACACACAAAACAAAACAAAACAAAAACAACAACAAAACAAGCAAACAAACAAACAAAAAATGTTTCTTGATTGATTTCCTGCCTTCCAGTTACAACTTATAGCTAATTCTGTGGGCTTTTGAATTCCTTTTTAAGAATGGTATGTAAACAATAGGTAATGTCCCATTTGTCTATTGCATTAAAAGCACAACCTTATAATTTGCCATTAGTATTTTCTGTTGGTGAATTAATATTTAATAAAAATCACCGTTTTGTCATTTAGATACTGAATTTTGTACCTGTTACTAGGGAAAATTTTCATTTCTCAGCTAAAGTTTAGATTTATTCCATTCTGAGAAAAATCTCTTACACTTATTCTTTCACAAGTATATGGTCTGGTATATTAGAAATAAACTCCGGGTCTCACATTTCAGACATTGTGATAAAGTTTGAACTCAGTCTCCAAGTTTGACTTATTTATAGTATTCAAAATTTGGTTCATGTGTGTCTATCAGTTACTGATAACAACACATAGGTGCACTGATAATTGTTGAATTATTATCCCTTGACAGATGCTTAATTATTCAAAAAACATTAATAGATAAAGGGGAAAAAAATACTTTATTTTACAATGCGAGAATCCCCAGGTTTCCTCTTCTTCTCTTCCCCTTTTTTCTGTGTCTCATTTACACCTTCAGTTTAGTTTATTTTTCATCCTTTTGGCTGAGTTATCAAATGCCCCAAATATTGATGAAGCCTCCTGAAATTTTGGCAATGTCCTTCTCCTGAAGCTCCGAGGATGTGTCAGTGTCCAGAATCCTAGAGATGTTAACAAACATTTTCTAAAAGTGCAACAAAAGATCTGGTTGTATTTCTCTTCCACACATTGAGATACGTGTTATGGGTTGAAGGTGGAATTTAACCTTCCCTCTTAGAGCTGAAAAATTAAATTCTTCATTTAAAAAACACCACCACATTTTCTGCAGAATACATTTGTATTTGTGGTATGTTCATTTGCTTGTTTACAAAAAGCAAATGACCCAAGCCCTAGAGTGTTTCAGCTCTTAGTGAACTTCAGAAAATAAATTAAAACATGTCTTGCAACTCGCATTGTGGGGGCCGTCAGATCAGGTAATCACAGTCACCCCCTCTGGCTTTAGAAATCTTTGGAGAGCCATGTGCTGCAGTGCGCAGCAGCCTCTTGTAGGAGTTCAGATTCAATGGCTGCTTCTTGTTTCAGGCACCGACTCACTTCTGAAGAATAAAAGGTCTACCAAGTCATACTTTCTGCTGTGAGACAAAGAAAAAAAGATGCAACATTTGATCTCAAAAATTCTGCCTGCCCAGAAAAATGGAACTGCTGATGACAATTGAATCTCTCTTCCTGAGTATATAATGTTTTTCTTGCACAGTTACATGAACCTAATAAACATATCAATCAAGGTTCTTGAAAGTAAAGCGATATATTCTACTGAAGTGTATGAGGAGATGTTGAGGTTAAGAATGTGTTTGAATTTCTGGATGGATGACAAGGTTGTTTTTGATTCAAAGTTAACTGGGAATAAGAAGCAGCTAAGAAATACTAGGCAAAGTATACTCAGAGAAGGAACTGAAGTTTGCAAAGAGAAGGAAATATTGCTTACATGGAAGACTTTGTGTTTCAAGTGCTCCTGTATTTAAACATACATAGATAAATCTGTGTAGTTTTGCAACAAGGTCCAGCAATTGCACTCATTTGGTATATTTGGAATTGAAAATGCAGCAGTGGTAGAAACAGTGTAAAGTTTCAGTATGTTCACAAGATAGGGGTGTAAGTGTCATTGCCTCAAAACTGGCAAACCCTTTCACTCTCTGTCATGGAGGCACCCCGAAGTTAGTTTAAGGGACAACAGGGTCCAAAAGAACTTTTATTAAACCAGTGAGAAACAGAGTTTAGCAATCCAAAAGTGACTTAAATACAGGTTCAGATATCAGTTGAGGAAAATTATTAAGGGGCAGCAACTAATACAACAGGCGGTCCACAGAGTGCATGCACATGGCTTTACCCAAAATAATGTTGGAATCGTCTCTGAGTCCGGGAGGAGTACAGACTTGCCTGAAGGCGGTACGGGATTGTTTTTAAAGAGATACACGTACTTGTAGTGAGTACAGAAAGTGTACACTCACGATTCTGCGAGGGTAAATTTATTATACACTCACAATCCTGTGAGGGTTAATTTACTTACACGTGCAAATGTGCACGGAATATTACACGTGCATATGTGGAAGCATGGGAGGAAAATACACTTGCGATTCTCTGAAGATTAATTTTACACGTGCATATGTGCACGGAAAGTATAAATACACTCGTAATCCTGCGAGAAGTTTTACTCACACACGTGGCGGCAAGACAAGCGGAGTCTCCGTCCCTGTGAGGGGGCCTCTAAGCGGCAGTATCTTGCTCGTGCTCCGAGAGACCCACGACAATGGGTTGAGTCTCGACGAGAGTCCCATTTTTATACTGGCTGATCAGACCTGACTGTAGGCAATCTAGAAGCTTCTCTGCACCCCCACACCGGCTGTGGGGTGCCCCTGAAGCCTCCAAACATCCCCCACACTGGCCGCAGGTGCCCAGCGGCTCACTGGCGCCTCAGCACTCCCTTGTCCTAATGGCCCTGGCCAGGGTGCTCTGGGGTCAAACAAAAGAAGCTGTTAGCCTCAAACAGAGAGAGAGGGAGATGTGCCTACTCCTTCCATGATGAAGGAGCGAGGTGGAGAAAGGGGGGTTTGCATCCTGCCACACTCTCAAAAGAAAAAAGTCTGAAAGATGGAAACAGTTAGGTAAACAGGTAAAGAATGTCAAATTGATGTCCAGTCCTTGGTTTCATGGGGACTTACAATGACTTTCACAGAATCACAGAATGTTAGGAATTGGAAGGGACCTCGAAAGGACTTTTGAGTAACAACAAGAAACCTCATCCTAAAAATAAATTAAAGATAGCTTTTGGCCACATTTTCTTTAAACTAAACCTGCAACTACTTGAGACATTGCTATTACATGCTCTTGATTTTCTCTTCATTGCTAATATGGATCTACCTTTTGTTGTTCTGGACTTTAAGCATCTTTGGTGATTTTACTCTTCCCATTCAAATTCCCTGACAGAGGTGATCACCCTCTTGCAAATCCTATTGAATGACTCTAAAATGAATATGCAGTCTGTCTCAGCTCTCTTCAGGGTAAGGCTTCACAAGAATTTTGAACATTTTGACACATAACAGTAGTAGCATTTAGTCTCTAAACTTTCAAACCAACAGGTTCCTCAAGTAACTAAAGTTATAAAGTGCTCAAATCATTTGCACCTTACACTGCCTCAGTTCCCACCTGCAGCAATTCTCAAAAGTATATCCCAAAGAACAGGTGTTACTTCAATATCAAACAGCAGAGGGAAGAGGTTTGCTTTGCTTTTATGGTCTTGCAGAGTGGAAGCAACCAAAGGCTTCTCACCTTTGCTGAAGTATGTTCACTTTTGTGTCATTGCTAAGAAAACCGTTACTGATACACTGACTGGAATAATTTATCATTCAACCTTCAGAAAGGAGTGTGGAAATTCACCATGGATGGCTCTTACTGAAATGATAGGTGAGAAACTGTACAGAGGACTTTTTCAGGCTTTGTTAGCCCAAGGATGAATAAAAAGGACTGAAAATACAGCCAAATTTGAGAATGTTAGATCCCGAAAGCTGCTTTGCATTAACTGTCAAAAGGAAAAACCAGCAAAATTCAGTATCTGATTTGGAAGATGAACACTGGGAGAAGACAGAGACACTGGAGATCGAGCTTCAGAGGAACTGCAACAGAAAATGGTCTGACTGTGTCATCACTTCTGTTGAGACATGCCAGGAGGCTCATGTCTTTGCTCTCTCAGACAAACATGTATTTGGATGATTTCACAGCTCCTTTTTGGGTTAAGAAACTGTGTTTTCTTTCTGCGGTAACCTGGCATTACTCTGGATTTCACAGCGACACAGAGTTGAGGAACTGTTTGGGTAAAGACAGACAGATGAGGGCAGAGGGATGAGCTTCCAAATGCTGCAGTATAGACATGGACTGAGACAGGCTTGAACTTACCCTGGCCCTGGTTTAACACTGGGAAATGATAAACCAGATTCAAGTCTCTGCTTCAGATCGGTCACGTGAGAAAGTAATCCTCCTTCCCCAACCATAAGGTTATGAGGTGTATTCCTTTCAGGTTTCATGAAAAGCTCCAGACACAAGCTTATCTTAACATAGGAGAAACATTCAGATATGTCAAAAATATTTGTGGAATGGTGAGTCTTTCCACCACAGTTTCAAAAGAGATCCTTGTACTAGAACACAAGGCATTTTTCACCTTAAGCCAAGTACAAAAAAAATAATCTATATTGTTTATATAAAAGTCTATGGTAGCGTTTGATATTATAGAAGAACAAAAGTTCCAGCGCTTTGTATCTGTCCACAGGTTACATTTTTGTCAACCTCTCCCAGTCTCTAATCTGAACAGAGTCATCTTCACATAGTGGTCAGTGGCTATATTTGCACTAGCAAGTAATTTAACACAACAGGAGTAGATGAGTAGGCCAAAGGAGGTAATGACGAGGTTCTCACACTTATACACATTTCAGAAGTTCTGCTTCATGCAAGATTTAACCTTGTACCCTGGACTGAACATCCCAACCATGCATACAGTTTAGTGCTGTTCAGAGAAGCAGCCACTGGTCTTTCTGTTAGTGACTCGATCACACTTTATGAAAACCTGAGTTCTCCAAAAGCAATCCAGCTCATTCATTAAAATAACTCTATGAAGCAAAGCAGTCTTCACTTAGTCGGAGTTCTATTTCAAAACCAGATTAGTGCTCAGCCCAAAACACTAATGCACACACAACCTCCATGGCTTTACGGAGAAGCTGAATTTTTGAGAATGTGTGAGTCTTGAATTAAACATTAGTACTGAACAGAATTCAAAATTTCCTGTATTTCAAAGTGTACATAAGGAATTAGGATGTATTTCTGAAACTATAAAGAAGGAACAAAATGCTTCAGCACACTGCATACAAAGTGTTTGTTGCAGATTAATAAAGTATTTGGTAAGTCTCAAAAAGATAATGAAAATTTGTCTGTGTTATCCAACTCATTTTGAGAGAAAATTTACAATATTTCTGAAGGCTTTTTCTTCTATCTTCTAAAAGGTGTTAAGAGGGCACTGACTTTTCATAATATTTTTTGCCTAAATTTGGGGAAGATGTTTGTGTGTTTTGAGATCAGGTTCACTTCAAAAAAGCACCCAAAAGTTCAAATGTGTACTTGGAACTCCAGAAACCTTCCCACTCCAAATTATGCACTTCTCTTTCTCCTCTACCAAACAAGCCCATGACTTTTTCTTCTCCTCCAGCAGTCCAAATTTGAAGTACATCTCAAGTCATCTTTGGAGAGATTGTGTAGTTTCATTAGCTCACCAACTCCTGAAGAGAGGGGTAGATTACCTTTTCATCCTAATTCTTTTTGGTAAGTCTGACACTTACCTCTCTCCAGACCTTCCTTTCTCTCTTCTAATATATATCTGCATATTGGTGTTTTCTTCCTATCATGGCCATAATTACTCCTCTGGGTCTCACTATCATTCCTTTCAGCCCGTAAAGTGGCCTGGAACACAATACGGTGTGTCGTTTTCATACAAGACTGTGAAAAGAAGTGTCTAAAGGTTTAAAAACAGAAAAATTAACCTGATCTAAAACAAATTTTGATGTTGTTCAAAGCATTTAGAGAATAGAAGGAAAATAGTCTGATCCTTTCCAGACACAGAACAGAAGACCATTAAAATCCCTGATTCCATTCAAGAAGCTGCTGGAAACCTCAGTTCAGAACCTGAAATGGAAACAAAAGAAACTCCAAGCTTCTGAACAGAAGTGGAAATGTTGGAATTTTTTCCCTTTAATGCAAACAAGGATCCCAGTGAACTTCTTTTTGGTATCTGAAAAAGAAAAATATGTGCATTTTCTAACTGATCTGAAGTAGGAATTTGCAAAATGAGTTTCAGGGAAGGATCACAACTTCTCACAGTGTTAGTGACTTTCATTGGCTTTATGTAGTGAAAATCAAAAATTCTTTGTCTGGTCCCTAACCTTTTGAAAACACTGTTTCCTTTTGGCAGCTTCACATAGCTGAATTGAGTCTCTTTTGAGTTTATCTCTTCTATTTCTCATATTCAAATGACACAGTTTCTTGGAGCTGACCTTACTGTAAGCAGGAGGTGGACTAGAGACCTCCTGATGTCCCTTCCAACCTGCATTATCCTGTGAGTTATCATCCATCATTCTTCTTTCTTTGCTTCTGATTACTGAATTCCTTCTGTTTTTCTAAACTTCCAAAACCTTCTCCTTCATTAAGAAAAACAAAAACAAAAACCACCACCACCACCAAACAAACAAAAACCACAAACAAACAAAAAAAAAAAACCAAAAAAACTAAACAGAAACTTGTATGTCTTTCTACATATTCTTTTGTCACAGAAAGGTAACCTATGCTCATTTTGCCTTCTTTTAAAATAGTATGAACACCCTAGAGCATTTATCTTGCCAAAGCCCCACATGTGGAAGAGCTGGACTCTTCAACTGTGTGCTAGCCCTAACCCAACCAGTATGCCAAAGCATGAGCCCCCATTTCCCCACAAGGTTTGTTTTTGCTGACCTCAAAGACTCTACCTCATTTCATTCGCCCCATAGCTTAAGTTACCAACTCTGTGCCTACAAATGTATCTGTCCGTCGTGCAGCTCTACAGCCTTAGTTGGGGATGGACATCCCTCCTGGATTACTGCAGTTGGTGTTGTAAGTAAAGCCAGGAGGGGAGAAGGGAAAACCCTGTAGCCCAAGGCAGCAAGTTACCACCAATCACTTGCATGGAAGATACTCTCATTGTTAGGTTAGAACTGCGTGTGTGAAGAATCTTACCCTACAGCTCAGAAAATACAGCTAGAGAGGTTTTGAGAGCTTTTGATTAATACTCATATTTTACCCATGATTGTAATCTTCAGTAAATACTTTCTTCTGCATTCATATTTGATTTTAATTTATATATTCTATTTCATGATATTAATAAAAGTCACCAGGACAATGCAATTCTGAAATTGTATTATTTTTTCAATTGTATCTTTCAAGAGCTGGTAGTCATTTGGCCTTCAGCTTTGTCTTATAACTTCACTCAGGGCTTTCTTGAATTGCCATAATGTAATCCTCTGTGGTCCAATTAAATAATATGCTAGAGAGTCACTAAACCATAGTGATAAATACTGCTCATGGTAGCACTGTTACTTTGAACTGAGTTGATATGGCTCTTTTGAAGAAGATGTGTATACATCCATGTTGATGCAGTGAGTCCTGAGATTTACTGCAGTAAATTGCACTGCCAGGTTGCATGGACTGAAATTGGAGTGCACCTGTTGTTGGGTTGTTTCAAAGGAATTTGAGATAAGTGGAAAGCTCCTGCTAAAGATGTTAATTTTGTTCTGCCCTTTGTAAATTTCTTGTGGTGTTATTCATGTTCAAATACCCTCTCTGGGCTATGGCTAATGGAGAAATAAAAGGGACTTTCTTTGGCTTTTTGATTGGTCTTCCTGGTTTTCATTCATGGATATCTTTATGATTCTCCTGTATTCATTCTTCAAGGTTGTCTCTGCAATTATGACACATTATTGAGGTAATTCAAAATAATATATAGACTTCTTAGCATTTCCTCTCTACTGATGGCTTCCTTGTCCTTTCTCTTTCTTTTTTTCTTTTTTTTTTTTTCATGAGGATTAAACACAGGTGAAAGCAGTCTGTGCTTATTCAATTTTGTTCGTATTCTCTGACTTTCCATCTCAGTATCATTCTTGATTTAGTGAAATATAGGATGTAAGGCTGTTTATTAATGTTATGTTTTCTTTTCACAGTACACAAAAAGGAACAAATAGCAAACCAGAAAAGGCACAGGCTAAGGTACAGAAGAAGGCTGGGTTTCTTTTTTCCTCCCTATTCCAATGAAAGAGAGCAAACCAGCTCTGGGTGTCACTCATCACAATACTCTGGTTTGATTTCTACAAGTGGCAGAGGTAAAAGCCTTAGCTTATGCAGGGTCTGGGGCTTCAAAGGAAGAAATTGCTCAGAAGTTCTTTCACTTCATCAAATTTTAATGGGGAATGAGTAAAATGTAACCACACTTATTTTGTATCTGACTCTTTCTGTCACTCTCTTGCAAGTATTAGCTGATAATAGGAAAACACCGACCAAAGTGTACAGGTTGAGAAGCCTCATGTTGAACACTATGTGCTTACTAGGGGTGCTTATGACCTGAAAATCCTGCTCTTTTTTTTTTTTTACAAGAACTATAAGATGTTCATCATTTCTGAAAATGTTCTCATTGCTCATATATGGATCTACAAAATAATTTTAAGGGACTGTTAAATCTCTTTTCTAGAAGAACAAGAAACTTGACTTACAAATAAGATCAAGAGAGGGAGAATTAAAATAACACTTTATGGGTAAATATTTCTAATTCCCATGAGGTACAATCTTAGAGTTCTGGAATTCTAACAAATATATACATTTTCTGAAAATAATAAGATGGGAGACATGGTAAAGCAAAAACAATATAATTGTGAACAATCTAGGAAACTGAAAAGTAAGAATATCACCTAAGGTCTGGAAAACTAAGAGGAATGAAACTGATTTTCTAAATATTACCTTTGCAAACATCTTAATGCAATATAATGAAATATGTAAGTGATTCAGCAACAAATATACAAAAGTAATGCAAAGGAAAAATACATGAAAGGTGTTATTTCTCCAATAAAGAGCACGTCAGTAAACGAGTGATGTGCCTTGAATCTTATTTTTTATGAGTGGAATTACAATTTTAATATCCAGTTCGAATTGAAAAACTACAAATAATCTGATTTTTTTTAAACGAAACATGAATAACTATTACCCAATACTCAGATTGACTTCTTGAAACAATTTATTTCTTAAATCGAAGTGATGAAATGGAAGACTTAAGAGAAACAGGAGGCAAGTGATTGTGAACATTTTTAGAAACATTTCTATTAAAAATAACTTTCTGATACTTGGTTTTCTTATAAAAAGTGGATATGAACAATTGTCAAAAAGTGTGTAGTGATTGCTAAGAACCATAATTGTTTAGCAAAGTGAAAGGCTTGAGTCTGTTTTATTATTCATCTCTCTGTGATTGCACCCAGACTTCTGGGGTGGAAGTGCAACAACTTAGAGTGATGTCTAGCCCATTTAGAAAGAAAACTGGGGCTTTTGCCCTTCTTTCTCTCTATATTAGCTCCCGGAAAACCTTCAGAGTTATATGTAACTCAGCAGACCCTAACATTATAAGCTGGAATAGATAGTCCATTAGCCATGTGTTAGAATAGCGAGAGACTCTTAAGGCCGTAGTTCCTTGTTGACCTTCAAAAGCTTTGTAGAAGAAGGTGAAAGGCAGAGAGAGGCCCTAACATTGTATTTAGTGTAGATTCTTTCACTGCCTTATCCTATCTTTCCTTGTAAAGAATTTGCTGTTGCTGTTGTCTAGCCAACAATATTTTAACCAGGATCTGACAAGTACATGTTTGAACTCTTTCCACTTGGAGTCATGTTTCGTAAAACGTGAACTTAGAAGTGTAATGACTTGTATGTATATAATGTTAAAAATATCTATTTTCAGAATATTCTTGTATTTTTCCAGTATGCTTTCTGTGTAACATAAGAGTCTCTTGTATTCTAACTGCTTATTTAGTAGTCAAAGAAAACTGTATTCTGTTTCTAAACACATCATTTCTACACTGTATGTATTTCAGAGCAATCTCTCTGGCTTTAACTCCTTCAAGTCTGTTGAAATATATTTTTAGATGTTGAAAAAGAAATTAGTTTTACCAGGATTTAGAAAACATTTCAAAATCAGTAATGCAGCATGTTTTCTTACAGATATCAGTGATCAAATGCTTTGCCCTTGTGGAAAGAAAAAGGAGTCATCTTAATGATTCCCTGTATACAAACATTTTAATTATTTCATTTGCTGTTTCCAACTCTTACTGTAAATCTGGATTTATCTCCTAAAGGATATCAGAGTTAATGGTGCTTGAGTCGGACGGATATCTCAACTGGAGACTAACTGTTTTTCATTTTCTCACGTTTCTCACCTATTGTATGTTTTTGTAACTTCTTTCCTCATAAATACGGAAGTCATTTGTGTTAGGACAGAGCACTATAATGTTGGTTTTTTTTCTTTTCAGGACATTTTGAGATACTGTCCAGCTTTACTAGCATATTGTATTCTTTACTTATGCATGGAACTCCAATTAGCATAACTGGGAATTGATTACTAAGAAGAAGAGAAAAAATAAACCACTACAACATCAATTTTCTAAATGACATGAAGACTGGCAGATTTGAGATAAAATGTTAAGCTACAAAGAAAACTTTTGCTGATTATGGTGTAAACTTTCCTTGTTTGTTTAGTAAATCTGTCATATAAGTTTTAGTTATTTGCTTCTCAGGTGTCCTGTCCAACACCCCTGCTGTGGGCAGGGACTTGTTTTGTTAGACCAGGTTGCTCAAAGGGCCATCCAATCTGACCTTGAACACTTCCAAGGATGGAGCATCCACAACTTCTCTGCTCAACCTGTCCCAGTGTCTGATCACCCTTATTGTAAAAAATTTCTTCTTTATGTCAAATCTAAACCTGCCCTCTTTCCATTTAAAACTATTACCCCTTGTCTGGGCACTACAAGCCTTAGTAAAGAGGAGGAAAACAAGGAAAAGGAAAGCAGGAAAACCTAACTCCTGCCTTTTACTGAGAGTGCAGCACCATTATCTGTTCTGCTTGGCATCAGGAAACAGGGACCTGAGGAGTGTCCTCACCATGGCATGGGTCGCGTTCGAATCCTAATAACCACTCCACACCCAGGCTTTGCTACTGTTTTAAAGGTGTGAAATCCCTTGAGGGAACCACAGCTAGAAAGTGTTGACTTTTATAAGCTCTGTAATAGAGATTATACATAGTACCTATACTCAGTCATAACAGATGGTAGCATGCCTTTCCTTCTTTCTGCATACTGCGTAAGATTAAGGTCATACAGAGGTAAGTCATAATAAACAAAGAGATCTGTAATTGAAAAAACTGGTCTAAGTGAGATTTTTAAAAGGCAGGAAATCCTGAGCTGTGATTCCTGCTCTACATACCTATCTCTGTCTCTCTGATCAAGTCAATCTGCACTCACTTCATCAAACCAAGGGCATAGATTCGTATAAACTTGTTCCAAGGAAATCAAATAACTGAGAGAGAGAACTGGGATAGTCTCCCAGAAAATGTGAATGCTTGGCAAACTACAGGATAAATCTGATAGATCCTATGACTCAGACTTCTATTTACCATTGCTGTTGGATAAATTATGTTGTTATGAAAATGAATTCCCTGGTAACATGTTGTTTGGTGGTATGTATTGTCCTGTATTTGTTCCCTTTTCCCTCAGCTATCCTTACTGGAAGATATATGTACTAAGCAGGTGCTGTAACAACTCTGTTTTGCTAAACATGATCTACCTGACGTAGTAGGGTATGACAATTAGCTAGATTTTCACAGACATACATTTAAGCAGTTTGCTTGGAAGTATGTAAATAGATAGATTTTGTTCTCATACCTTTAACTAGCATATTAAAGATATAGAAACACCTTGTTAGAAGAGGGTTGGATGGTCATAAGATAAAGCATGCTGAGCACTAGGAAACTATAAAGTTTCCACAGAACCAGAGGTTCTGTTCCACAGAACCACCTATTCAAATTTTATTTGCCTGAAAAAGTAACACGGAAAGGTTTATACTGTAGGAAGTTGATGTCAGAGACTTTATCAGATCTATAAATAAATATACAAAGCAAAAGCTGATATAATTTGAATTATTGCCCTAAGAATGTCCAGAATGGCAACAATGGTCACAACCAGCGGGAGAGTCAGAGTATTAATTTGTGACTACATCCCCAAAACCCACAAGGCAAAGAAGCAATGAGCATTACATTCAACCATGCTTTTTGCTGAGGCCTCAGACAGGAGAGACCTAGCAAATCTGTGCTGGCCATGCCTCTAGATATAGGACAATCAGAAATAAAACCAATACCTGACAGCATTTTATGTGTTTATGAGGGTATTAGTAGGTCTACATGATGACACTAGGCACTGCAGGTGCTACTTGAAATCCACTTTTAGCTTAGTTATTATGATGTTTCAAAGCATCTGTAAGTCTGTGTTACACTGACATTGATTCTTAATTCTTAAGTTTATTTAGTAAAGGAGGATGTGAGGAAGTGAACCTGTGAGATACCCTTTCTAAGGCAAGTAGACCTGTTTGTTTCCCTGTGTAGAAGCTGTTGATTCACAGAATATTGATCAGCTAAAACTAGATAAAGAACTGATGACTAAATAATATATATGAAAATACATAGTCATAGTATGTGGACTAGGTAGAACTCAAAAGCAGCCACTGAGCTTCTACAGAAACTTGAATCTTCATTCAGCTCCAGATCCTTGCTTTCACAACTCTAACACCATGTGATAGTTTACAGCGTGGTTTACAGCTGCATTTTCAGTTCAACGCTATGTACTTACACATATTTTTTATTTGTATGACTGAAATATGCATAACTATGAGCATGCATGTTAAATGTCAGGCCATAATTTTCTTCCACAGTCTCTTTATTTGTATCATCAACAAACATGATTCACAACCATTTTATAAACCTTAGCAAAATGCTGTCAAACTATCACGAAGATGAAAATCACCACAAATTTAACCCTGCATCAATTGTAATTGTGAAATGTGTACCATTTGTAAAAAATTGTAAATGAACAAATAATCCTGAAAATAATATACTTAAAATCATAGAATGGTTTGTGTTGGAAAGGACCTTAATGATCATCTAGTTTCATCACACCTTCCATGGGCAGGGACACCTTCCATGGGCAGAGACACCTTCCACTAGACCAAGTTGCTCAAAGCTCCATCCACCCTGGCCTTGAACACTTCCAGGGATGGGGCATCCACGGCTTCTCTGGGCAGCCTGTTTCACTGCCTTAGTCATGTCTTCCTTATAGCTAACCTAAATCTACCCTCGTTCAGTTTAAAGCTATTACCTCTTGTCCTATCACTACATGCTCTTGTAAACAGTCCCTTTTCAGCTTTGTTGTAGGGTCCCTTTAGGTACTGGAAGGTTGCTAGAAGGTGTCTCTGGAGCCTTTTCTTTTCCAGGCTGAACAACCCTAACTCTCTCACCCTGTCTTCACAGGAGAGGTGGTTCAGCCCTCTGACCATCTTCATAGCCCTCCTCTGGACTAATTACAACAGGTCTATGTCCTTCTTATGCTGGGAGCCCGAGAGCTGGACAAAGTACTGCAGGTAGGGTCTCACTGGAGCAGATTAGAGGGGGAGAATCACCTCCCTTGACCTGCTGGTCACACTTCTTTTGATGCAGCCTAGATATGGTTGA
Organism: Patagioenas fasciata; assembly: GCF_037038585.1. Lineage (NCBI taxonomy): Eukaryota > Metazoa > Chordata > Aves > Columbiformes > Columbidae > Patagioenas > Patagioenas fasciata. The sequence continues at coordinate 83,545,535 of NC_092522.1, read as the reverse complement.
CTTCCTGGGCTGCAAGCGCACACTACCAAATCATGCTGAGCTTCTTATCAATCAACACCCCCAAGTCCTTCTCCTCAGGGCTGTTCTCAATCCATTCCTCCTCCAGCCTGTATGAGTGCTTGGGATTGCCCCAACCCATGTGCAGGACCTTGCACTTGGCCTTTTTGAACTTCATGAGGTTCACATGGGCCCATCTCTCAAGCCTGTCAAGGTCCCTCTGGACGATATCCCTTCTCTCCAGTGTGTGAACTGCACAACACAGTTTGTTGCCATTGGCAAACTTACTAAGGGTGCACTCAGTCCCACTGTCCATGTCACTGACAAAGATGTTAAACAGTGTCGCTCCCAACACCCACCCCTGAGGAATGCCCCTTGTCACTGGTCTCCACTTGGTCATAGAGCTGTTGACAGCAACTCTCTGGGTTTTACAACTACACACAAAAGTAATGGCTCTTTGTTTAATAACAGGCTTGTTCTTTCCCCAGATACTTTGCTCACTGGTGATTCAACTAACATCTTTGCAAAACTGCCCCCCAGTGTGTTCTAAAAATCAGTGACTATGATAACCAATAATTAAATTAATGCAGGAAAAAGTCTATCTTTTAATTATACAGGAAAACAATCAAAATGAAATCTGAATATTTTTTTAGTTCTCAGATATTTGTTAACCCAACAGTGCTGAAACATTTTGAAAAAGAAAAATGAACACTTATTCTGATTTTAACAGTGTGATTTTATTGACTACCAAAGAGCTACTCTTGATTTATACCAAAGAGATCAAAATCAGACCCAGTTCCTCTATAATATTCTTCCTAACATATCCTGTGTGGATGAAAATCTAAGAAGTAAGATTATGAGAATTTATTCACGCATATTTGGCAGCCTTTTTGTATTTATTGGTCTAGCAGATATCATTTGAATTTGATACCTTTTTGCTAAAGAGTCAAATAAGTTATTTGCAGTATGAATAAGTATTTGATAGCAGATTAGACAAAAATAAGGCATGAGATATGAGTTTGCAGATGCAGTAAAATGACTAAAAGGCCGATTTATGCCTCATGTAACATTGCTGAAGTAAATGAATTTGATCTTTATGTTGAAAATCCAGTTTCACACTTATATAGACTATTTATATCAGAATTGTTTGGGTTTTTTGTTTAGTACTAGCTCTTGTAACAATACCCTGTAGGAAGAGGCCAATTACATATTCACTTGTACCTTTTACATACGCAACATACAGTCTGTTTTTTCCAAATATATATCACCCTAACTCAGGCCAAGGAAATTCCAATGTACTTGCACAGTACATATAATTAGTCATCATTAGTCCAATTACTGAACATTAGAAATTTAGATGAGATATGACACTTGAGCTAGGGAGAACTCAGAGAAATCAAAAAGCTGTACTGACGTCAGGAACTGTGAGGAAATACAGTTCTGAAAATGGCAAAACCACAGGATCACCAAAACAAACTCAGAGGAAATTGGACTAAGCTGAAGGCTAGAGGAAAACCTCTGAGCAAAGAACAGCAGCCACTCCGTAACATGGAACAGTGAGTGGGATAAGGCAGATTGATGTATATGACTCAGCAAGATTTAGGGAACAAGAATGTGCAAGTAGGCAGATGGATCACATTTTAGTGATACAATCCCAGAGGCACATTAATGAGTCAAAATCAAGTGGGGATATGGGTACAGAAAGAAAGCGGTCAGTCTTTCTGTCTTCTGCCCCTGGGCTCTGAGCCACAGCAGCAGCTCCTTCGGCTGATTGTATCTTCCCAATATTCCGTTTTAGGTGATTGCTTCCATAACATGGTCTTGCACACTAAACTGTCAGGATTTTTGTATTGTTTGGAGCAGATACGACTGTGTCTCCACCTTTGATGTAAAGCATTCAGTTTGATGATGTCTGCACAACTAGTCAGGTTTCTGATTACTTAAATTTCTGTACGTCTAAAGGTCAACTGGTAGAAAAATCACCTTTTGTCTGAAAATATACCCATCTGCAAAGAACCTAGTATTCCCTCAATGCAATTCCAATTGCTTTGAAATCCATGTAAAAACTGATGTCATCTTGAAAACAGAAAATCGAGACTGAGGATGTGAAAAACATATATAATTAGCAGGGAAATTAACTTAATGCTAAGAGGCAACAGGTGCCTAATCCAGCATCCAAACGATCACCTCATTTTTGTGTCTTTTGGGGTTTATGCCTTGTTAACTGACAGATGAGATGTAATGATGATACTCATGAAAAAGAATCAGTTAAAAAACCTGAGGAAACCCCATGAATAAGCAAGAAACAGCCAAAAGACTGGCAACCTTGTGCTCAGCAGCAATCAGAAAAGGGTCTATGTTGATAAGCAACAAAAAACAGGAGAGAAAGGCACCATCTGACTTTACCCTTCCCACAGAAAGGTCAAAGTCTTCTTTGACTCTGGAAATACCCAGCCAGTCACACGCTGGGGCCAGGAGATACCAGGGTGAGAGTCCTGGCAAACGTCATGCTCATGCAAGAAGCTTTCCAAGGTAAGACATACTTCCTTCATTATCTCCTGTGTTTAGGGACAAATTTGTACTCAGAAGAAAAGTGTCTGCTCTAGTCCCTGCTCTAGTCCCATGCCAATTTTAGGAAGAGGAAGCTTTGTCCAGTCTTTCAGTTTTTTCTCCCATTTCATACTCATTGCCTCCCTAACCACTGAAAAGCACAAGCACTCCAGGGAAGTAAAAGCTTCTTGATTTCAGGAAAAGTGCAGTAATGTTTCTAATAAGGATTTGTGTTAGTTTAGACTTGAAACAACATGGATTTTTTCAAGCCATTGCACTTCTTCCACACCCCAAGTTTTGTATTATTTGCAGAGTACCCTTATTTGGCGTGTAATGATTTCGGAGCTGTTAAATCTTTACATTATCCCAACAACATGTCAATTAAGGGAGGCATTTTATCCAGATTACAAAGATTTGTCTGAGGTGGCCACAGCTTTGTTAAAGCTGTTTTGTGGACATCTTCATAATTAATGGAAAAATCATTAGGAATTCAGTCTTTATTAACCCCTGTAGCTGCAGGGGCCCATTTCATCTTAATTGCATTCATTTGGCACTGGCAGTATTATACAGCATAATCACTAATAAATGATCTTTTAATTTGTACCAATCAAGAGAGCTTGCTTTCATGCCAATATTCCTGTTTCTTTGATGTCGACCTGTCTTGATTTTTGATCATTTGAACTTAAGATGATTTACTGGAAAATCAATATCAATACCAAATCTGCTGTATTCATACATCTGTGGTTAAGTTCAATTTGACTGTATTTTGATTGAAATAAGTAGTGTGTGATTATCCATTCAGATTTTATGAAATAATCAGGTTGGGAGATCTAGTCCTGTATTCTTTTTCAAAGGCGAATAATTAGAAACTGTAGGAAAACTGTGGAGCTGGGACAACATTAGAAGTAACACTTCAGATCCCACTAATTAACCAACTTTGTTTGTAATCTCCTAAAAGCCTCAACCAATAAAGTAATATGCTATTACCCATTTAGCAAGGCCAACAGGGGCTTTGGCTACCCTTGTTAATAAGAAAATCTGAGAGAGTTTCTCTCATTATACCCCCTGTCAGCACTGTCTCTGCAGTATAAAATAGCCATCATTGTTCTGTTGGTCAGTTAACCAGAAACCAGACTACTGTAAAAAAATACTTTACAGCTAATTGAAAATGACTGAAACATTCCTTTATCAACCAGTTGCTTTGTGCTATTTGAAGAAAATATAAATGTTGGTGTGGGAAGGCAAACACAAAGTTCAGTCTTTTTAATTAATATCTTCTACTTGAACTAGAATTACTGATTTAGCTAAAGACAAAACAACCTTACGGCTATTACTTAAACCACTTGGTTATTAATTAAATCATAAAAATACATATCTTTCCTAATACTTGATCACTTACTTCCTAAGTAGTCAATTAATTTATTGAGAATTTACGAGCCAATCTGTTAATTACTACGAGTAATATAAGGCCTTGTCTAAACTATTGCTGCACTGTTGCACTGTGATACAGCTCCACTACTGGCTGTGAAATAAATAAGTAATGTAGTTCATTCTGAGGTGGGAGGGCTTAATCTGGACCACTACAGCTGCATCATGGTCGGGATTTTCAGGGCTCCTCCTGCTCTTGTGTCACTGCCTCAAACCCCTGCTGTTTTGCCTGCAGATGCTGTAGTTCACTGACCTCCTTCTGTAAGTCCTTGGTAATTTTGGGTAACAAAGTCTGGAACAATAGCCAGTTACAAGTTGAGTGTGTGTATACGTGTAAGTTAGTTGACAATTCATTTTATATCATTCCAATTTTCGGTGCAAATATTATAAATCCAAGAAATGAATAAGCAGAATTAAACAATTGATCTCCAGTTGTTGAGATGTGTACATGAAGGAAGTAAATAAAACAGCTTTAGCACTGCCATGCAGTGACATCTCACAGGAGACTCTCCAGGTCTGGGGGACAGAGAGGAACACAGAAAATACTTTAATCTGAAACAACAAGCATGAAATTGCCTCCATTAAGCTTGACTTCCTGATTATTGTATAGAATTATCAAAAGGCACACTTAAGGCTGTTTTGATGCCCTAAATATACATTACCATGCCTAAACAAATTTAAAATTAATAATGACTGGCCTTGATGTATAATGCCTGTTTAGTTACTGTGGGATTTCTTTTTTCACAGGAGCTCTGTAAAGTCATCTCTCCTAAAAGACGGATCAGTATTCTTGCCTCAAAAATCATCCTACCAGAGCTACTTATTTGGTAATTTTGACAGATAAATATTTATAATAGCATCTTACATTTCTTACAACCTGTTTCTGGAAATTCCAGCTGCCAAGGGTGCTGCTCATGACCTCTGCAAACTGAGTTTTATGTACAGCTGCCAGAAAAAAACTTGCAATACTTCTCTGTATGGGAAGGAAGACAGTGTTCACTCCAAAATTAATTATTCATATTCAGTGTATTGATAGAAACACACAAAACTTATTAAACCAAAATAATGGCGGGAGTAGGATTGTATTCACCTTTACCAATAAACGCCACAGTTCATGATTACTAACATCTGTTTGGGCAGTTCTTTAGATTCCTAAGTCTTCAACTGTTTCTGATTTTTCTGCACTGACAAATCTAATTTCCCTTTAAGGGTAGGTTGGGCAGGTTTGGCTGTTTGTTTTGTTTGGGTTTTTGTTTTTTGTTTTTGGTGGGGTTTTTTTTCATTTTATGATCATGCATTTTCAAAATTAGAGAAATATTCCCTGTAATCCAGTCCATCTTTATGCATTAATCTTTATTCAGCTGTTTATATTCGTCTTGTTTGGACTCTGAATAACTGTTTTCTCCAGTTGACCTCAAATGTACTGAATTACTTTGCTTTTTTGGTCTAAAAGTTGCAGTTTGTCACTCTTCTGTCTTTCAGTGCTCACCTCAGTGGAAATTCCAGACTCTTGCTAGCATTTTAATACATTATTTTAATAGCATTGGTTTAAAAACTCTCCTTGCTTGCTGACAGTCTTTTGGGTAAACAGTAGCACATAAAAAAATGGATTGTATCACTGCATAGATTCACATAATCACAGCATGGTTGGGGTTGGAAAGGACCTCTGGAGATATGTAGTCCAACCCACCTGCTAAAGCAGGTACACCTACAGCATATCGCACAGGAATGTGTCCAGGTGTGTTTTGAATGTCTCCAGAGACAGAGACTCCACAACCTCTCTAGGCAACCTGTTCCATATCTTATATTTTCATATAGAATCTCATGGTAAGGACATGCATATGTTCCTTGGTTATTATGACATTTATTACCATGTGTTATGTTATTCTGATTGAGAATATTAATGGTTTCTAAGGGACTGTTTTTTTCCCAGCAGTTAATATACACATATACAAAATTCCCTGAAAATCTCAAATTTTCTTCTCAGAGAAGTCTCTAATATCTCCTTTCAAAAAAAAAAAAAAAAAAGTGTACTGTATGTATTCACTTTTATAGTCGCTCAAGAGAAAAAATAAATCTCTGTCTGAAAGAATCATATGCTACTTATTGTATAGCTCTACATACAGTTTTGTTTGAATTGGTCCTATATGTTATAAAGTCCTTACTGGAGAAGGCTTAACAAATTTTCAAGGTAGTATTTGAAGAGCTGCATGAAAAGATTAATACCTTTCATGCCACTTGGTGTATGAAGGTTCCTTGTAGCTTACAGGATGAGCTTGGAAGTTCACAGAACTAAACCCTACAAATTAACTTGACGTAAATAAGAGCAATTAAAGACTTTTGAACTCTGGGACTCTTTTTAAGTTGGATTTAATTTTAATAAGTCAGAAAATTAATGAGAGAAGCATAGTGGTTTTATGCGCCAGCATATACCTGTACTATTTGACTGCAGGTCAGCCACTGCACATCCCATCAGAATGACACCAACCTTTTTGCCTCAAATCCTCGCTAGCCATACCGTTTTTCTTTTCGTGTTTATTATTCTCATCATGGATCAGTACTTATGTCTGTTCTGAATTTGTTCTCCTTTAATTTCCATTTATGTTCCTCTTGTCCTACCTTCTTGTACTGGTCTGAAAATAGCAGCTCATGTTGACATTATCTGTTCCATTTAATATTTTAAATACTTCAATTAAATCATCTCTTAAGTGATTTTTCCCTTCTAAACTTCTTAGATTTAGATGTTCAGCTTGTCCTCAGAACCTACACTTTCAACCTTGCCACCTTTTCAAGAGCGACAATCTCACATCTATAATATATATCAAAGGTAACACTGTTCAGCTTGTATGTTGTCTCTAACTTTCTTAAACATATATATTATGCTGCCCTGGCTAACTGTCCTAGATAGCATGTCTTTGGAATCACTTTTTAAAGGTTCTTGTCAAAGTCAGATGCATTAGTTACATTCTATTTGCCTTTAAATGTGCTTTATTTTTCTGAGACCAGAGCTTGTAAATTTTTTTTAATAACATTAATTCTTACAATCATGTAAATAGTTATTTAGTGGATGGAGAAAAAACTTTAAATTTAGCTTTAATGTTATTTATTACTATTATTCCTCTATGTTTGGGATTGCCTTCTTAATGTGCTTTATTTTTATAGGAACCTAACAATTTTTAATTTGTGGTTTTTAGATTTGTAGTTCTGCACCTTCACATTTTTCTCATGCTATTTCCAATTTGGGTACAAGTCACCCAGTAAAGTACCACTACAGACACATGTTCAGATTTTATAGAAAATAGTTAATGCAGAATATAATTTGTAAAAATATTGTAACAAATTAGGGGGCTTACTACAGCTTGTTATTTCCATTCTGATATCCAGTCAGTAGAGGATTGTTTAATTTCCATAGAAAGATTCAGAAAGAGCATGGAAATTATTCAAGGACAGCAACCTGGCTGTGGAGAATATATCAAATAGAGGGTAACTCAAGTGAAGCCTTCTTTCTTCGGTGTGCTGTAACCATTAACATGTGCCTCAGATGCTTGTATCCTTTTTTTTCCCTCGCAGCCCTACCACCAAAAAAGACTGTCTTACCTGAAGTGTGTATTAGTCCTTGAAGACTCTCTAAGAACTAGAAGGTGAAACATCCTTTGTCTGGAGCTTCTAGAGCTTATGGCTTCCTGCTACACTGATGCAAGTAACTATCCAGGTTGCTGGTGCCCTGTGGCTCTCAGGAAAGCACTCTCTGGCAGGGTCTTGTAACTGAGGAATAGTTAAGGACAAGGAATTTCTGTGACAGAAAGACAAGAAAGGAACACAAAGAGATGGGAACTTTGCATCAGGATGGCCCCAGACCTTCTGCATGACTTTGGCAAGTGACTGTGATGAGATGGAAGTTTTACCACTGACTTCAATGAAAGGAGGATCTTATTTAGTTACAGCAAACTCCTCATTTTCTCATCTGTTAAACAGGATAATGATCCTTACTTAATTCTCTGGTGTGCTACAAAAAGCACAATGAATTTCTCCAACAGGAGTTGTTACGAGACACACCACCTTGGAAAGTTATTTGAGCTGGCTCTGAGCGCAGCAGCTCCAGAGCTGACAGCACAGCAGCCTCATCAGCTGAGGCATGCGGTTCATTAGCACAGATGGAATGCCTCACTAACGGCTTTGACTGTTTCCTAGAGCTCAGCTGAGCTTCATATACATACTGAGTCCTAGCATAAGACCCATTGTAGAATGCTGCACTGCACAATGTAGACATGTACGCCCAATCCTCAAGTGAAGTCATGGTGTAGTTGGCAGAGAGTCTGAGATGGCAGAAGACTCAGCAACCTTTCACTCACCTGTGGTGAGCCTCCAAACCACTTCCCAATTCAGAGGAATCCTGAGTATCAGTAACTTGTTCCTGGAAGACTTTCCTTTCACAGCATCCTGCTCGCTCCAGAAGCTGGTGAAGGCACAGCACAGAGCCAGTCACACAGCTCCATCATCACAATTTCTCTATGTAAAACCAAAATACTTCATTTCTCAGTTTGGATTTGCTCAGTGAAGCAGACTGAATGGAGGCTAAAATCTGTCCCCTAAAATCTATGACTATTTTCTTCATCATTTAAACTAAATATGGAGACAGCCATATTTACATGAAAATGAATTTTAAAAAGAGATCGAGCATTCAAAAATGGAAAATATTGTTGTCATATAGTTCTGTAGCTTGCAAAATGGGCGAGAGATTTTGTTTTGCATTTATCTTGTGACACTTTGCAAGACAGAAGAAATGTATTGGATTTGTTTAAAAGTTGCAACTATGTGATTTGGAAAAGTCTTTTAAAACTGGGGTTTAAAAAAAAAAAAGGAATCCTATTTTACAACTAGCCTTCACAGTGTGCTCTTGGGCACCCTTTTTGGCATTGTGCTGTCAATGTGTTTGATTTGCTATCTGCATGTGATGTTATGTGCCATATTGTCACAACTTGGGAAGAAGCAGTAAATTGAAGTCGAGTCCTCATTGGAATGAAACTCCCATTTTAAGAAGAAATTCAGATCTATTCAGTTTGACCTTGGATCTTGAATTAAACCTTTAGAAATTCAACTTTCTCGAGGGAAGTATGAGGTTTGTATGAGTCTGGATGTATTAAAAGCTTGTACAGCTCTAGTACGGCGTATGTGCCAGGGTGGTTAATTTTTAATTTAGAGGACAATGAGAAAATCAAAGGGTTTCACCTGAACTAATTTTCACTGAGTTAATTTGTAATACTCAAAGCTGGTTTATAAGCATTTAACAATCCATTAAAAGCAGTATTAAAAGCTCAGTTGTGATTTTTACTGAAACATTTTTGTATGTTTAACCTGATTTCTGAATGGAATTTTTATAGTTTGAGGTGGTATCATAAAAATGCACATAACTCTAGGCTGGATTCCAATTTTGTATTGTAATAAGCAGCATTTTATGTATGGCTCTGTATGCACATTCAACAAATCATTCAGCAAGAAAAATCAAGTGGATGTGGTTATTGAAGATGAGGATAGTATTTACCTGCTTGAAATTTGATGCATATAATACATAAGGGGATGTCCTTGCTTCAGTCATAAAACTAATCCATTTAGATTGTCAAGTCAGGGAGCTGGATACAATAGGGTTTTGCAAGACTACAGCATGTCACCACCTGACTGTAGCAGAGCAGCACCCACCTGGAAAGCAAAGCCAGAACCCTTGCTTCTGCCCCACCTGCAGCAGACTAAAACAATTACTAAATCCTCTCTCAGGACTAGGAAAATAATTTTGCCCTGCTTCCATGCAGAGGCAACACCTGAGATTTCTAAAATGTTTTGCTCCTTCTTGCTGTCATTGCTGAGCAAATGCTGACTTATCATCACTAAATCTGCATGCAGCAAATCAATAAGAAGTTGGGGTGCTTGTTAGTAGAAGTAACGGGATCATTTTGGCACACTGTTAAGATGTTGATGACTCATTATGGTGTGACTTTAGGAATTGCCAAGAAATATTGCTAAGCTAACCTAAGTCTGGATAATGCAGAAATTACAAGTACACTGAGATATGTGTGTCAGACTAAAAGGGAAGGAAAGCAAAAATCCCCTGGTGCCCACAATTCCTCGCATTGCAGTAAGATGTGGGGTTTAGGCTTAATTGTATTTTATGTCTGTGGTTTTCCAGGGGAAAAAAGTGGACCAGAGTAGTTTTCTCACAGTAAGGAATGCAGAAGCTTAACTCCAGAAGTTCCTCTATTTCTCCAAGGTAGCAGGTGGCAAATGTACTATCTGTAACACATTATGCTCTGTAAGTGTTGCGCGTTTGTGCCCTGGAGTGTGGGAACATGGCAGAGGAGAGGAATTACCCACAAGGACTGAGGAGGTGAGACAAGGTGGAAGTGGATGGGTTCAGCGCAGGATGCACAGTGCATGTTTTCACAAGTTGGGAAAAGTCACATAGTATGGCCAGCCTGGCAAAATGCTACCTGTTTTTTCATAACTTTCTCTTTTTTGGTTTTTAGGCATACTGCAAGGTGGGAGACAAAATTGTTCATATATTTTATGTTCATATATTTATATATTTTTCATATATTTATTGTTCATCTATTTTATGGAGTCCCGCCTGCAACATGGTGCTGAATAACACACTATGAGCATGGATTCCTCTGCTAACTTGCAGACCAGCATCAGTGGCCACATCTGTAATTCAAACCTTCCTCTCAAATGATTGCCTCTCTGGGACACAGAGGGAGTTCAGCACTGACAGCCTCTCTTCCTTGGATGCCAAAAGAGCATCAGTGTATGCTAACTGTGGTAGCTTTTGTCTTATGTGGACTTTTTTCCATCAGCCTCAAAGATTACACATCAAATGGATATGGTACTGAACCAGGGACTTGGGAGCTGAAGCCTCTGAATACTCTCAAACGAATCCATGCTTCGGAGTTGCTTTCCTTCTTAAGGGAGTGGTAATATACACACAAATGTGCAAACTAAATTAGGCGAGGTACTCTTGGACAAAAGAATTATTATATAAATTATTTGTGACTTTTGAAGTTCATAATAATAGCCATAGGAGCAAAGTATTTTTAAAAGTACTACAGAACTCCAGTAATGTATGCACCTCTTCTGAGAAGTTGTTATTACTATATGATCAATTTCCATATGTAATTACCTTTTTCTTTTTTTGCTGATTCACTCACTTCCTCTTAAACCTTTTATGTGTGTGATTGCGAAGTGTCAACTTGCACATGGGGATGGGGGCAAAGATAGAATCAAGCTATACATCTGATCTGTAAGTCTGATCTTTTAGTCAATAGAGGCAGTTTCTGGTCTTTGTCACTTGCAGACGAAGGGGGAAAAATTCACTGAACCAACCAGTGGGTTTTTTTTTTATGACAGAAAAGTCAGAAGGGGGTGGGGAAGGACACTGAGAACAGCAGTCTTTGTTCAGTGAAACAAATGTTAACACCAGAATACAGATAAAACTTTATGTATTATTAAAGAATACATTTTGCTGTTGGAAAAATGTAATGCAACCTGGAATCATTTATTCAAACTGGTAATTCTTTTCATGTTGTCACATTACAAAAAGTCTTGACGTGTCTTGTGTCTGACTGAAAATATAAAACACTGTAGTAAAGGCAACTAATAAGAAGGACTACATTTTATTTAACCTGAAAGCCACTGCAAAAAGAAATAAAATAAAATGAAATAAAAAAAAAAAGACACATAATTTTATGGGAAATGAGAAGGGGGAAAAGAGCAAAGATATTCTGATAGGTCATTTTTTTTTCATACATGAGCATTTAGTCTGTAGTAATCTACCAGGACTGTCAAATTTGATTGAAAGATAATGCAAGATTTTTTTCTTGTCACAATTTATAGCATGTATCCATTAGGAATAATTATGGTTGCATGATTTTGCTAGCTGTTATCTCTACAAGTGTTACTAATGGTTTTATCAATTACTCCCTGTCCAATAACTGCATGGTTGTAACCTAATTTAAAGACACTCTATCACTGGGCTGATTTGTGTAGTAGTAAATGACAGCATTTGAGACACCAGCCAAACGACTCACTTCAGTGACTTAGTTAGTCTCTAATAATTAACAATTAGTAGGTACCTAGGAAAACTCAAGAGACTAGAGCTCCCATGTTCCCCTTTCTTGTCTAAATACACGACATTACTGAGACTATGTTCTGTAAATATAATCCTGTAAATAAAATCTCCTTCTTCTGTGGCTGTTAGAAATGTGCTTTCATAAAGGTTAACATCTGAGGAATAAAACGGAACCAAATTTTAGGATCTGTGATTGTAAGACATATTGACAACCTAAAGAGGAGATACAGGATTATACTTCTGGTCTTGCTATTTGTGCTACAGTTCAAAAGCAGAGCCTGTGTGCTAAAATAGTGCTGGCAAAATTGTGCTATTTTCTTCAACTTTAGAGCAAAAATGCTGGATGTGCAAAAAGAAGCACTTCATTACAGATCATTAGTGAGGTTTTATGTACAGCTCAGAAAGGTATTGCCTGCTCACAACAGAATGGAAAGAAGACTGAAATCTATTTTAAATGAGTCTAAAAGATTGTATTCCTCCAAGGATGTTATCTCTGAGGATTTTAAAGAATTATTCCATTAAAAAAAAATCTCTTCCTAAATAAGACTTTGAACTTCAGGTTTAAAGCAGGTTCTTCTACTCCGTAAGTAACTATTTCTTTGTAGGCATAAAGACATTTAAAGTAACAGTGAGTGAACAGGGGTTGAGGTTTTGCAGTGTACAGTGCTTTGCACAGTCCATTAGTATATTTGAATTTAGCTTGATGGGGCAAAATTGCCTGGAATAATTCATCATTTGGGTTATTGTGTCAGATCTTAGTATATCATCTCTTTCAGATTATCCAAGATCCCAAAGTAACAATCTTTCCCTAGGACCCTTGAGGGTTGTATTATATGTTTATAAAATGCTGCACTTTACCCACTCAACAGTCTGATGACATTTTCAGGCTTACACGCAAAACCAATAGCTGCTGTGAAGCTTGCACACTCTTCATAGGAACATAGGAGCTGCCACACTGGATTAGATCAGCGATCCATCTAGCGTGGTCCCCTGTCTCTGACAGACGCCAAATCCTGGCTGCTTCAGAAGAAGGTGTGAAAAACCTTGTCAAAAAAAACTGTAGAAACACCTGCCTGTAAAGGGTGTTGCTCCTTAAACCCTTAGTAAGTGCTTGTTTTTATGCCCTAAAGCATGACTGCATATATGCTTTAAAAAAGTACAGGGGTTTTGTTATAATTCCAGGAGCTGTCACTATGCCTGTAATATTTGTATTACATTCTGGATCTCAAGGCTATGTCTAGATTGCACGGCACAGTCCCGCTTCCCTGATCATTACCCAGTTTGAGGGCTGACACAGACAGGCTGCAGTTGGCTTTTGGGCACTGTGGCCAAGTTTCTTTCTCCTGGGAAACAAGTCCTGGCTAGAGATGGGGGGAGATGGGGAATATCTAATTCCCAGCCTGACATGGGCTCTCAGATCACACAGTTTAAACATAGTCACAGAAACCAAATTGCAATTAAGTAATTCAGTTGGCTAGGTTTGGGCATTTTTGAAGTGTCTTTTTTGCATTTTCTTTGTTTTTCATTGACCTCACGCTTTTGATTCTTAGAAAGAGTAAATAGCCTAATTTTTTCCCACTCTACATTTGCTATCTTCAACACTCTTACCATTTTCTGCTATTCACCCCTGCTCTAAAGCATGCAATTTCAGTCCTTTTTTCTTTTTTTCTTAACTTATGTTCATTAATCTAAGCCTTTCATTGTCATTTTGGAGGGTCTTTATTTTCAGAGAGCACAGTATGCTGAGGGTATACCATTAATCTATCTAATGCTACAAAAATAATTTTGGTTTCGTTCTCTGCGTCCAAATGCTTCTCTAGTGCAAATATTATTTAATCAAGCTAAGTGACAAAATTCATGCCTCTGACTTTATCTTAATCTGATGATGATATTCATCAAATAGCAGAGCATTTGTCCATTCAGTGAGCTGATAAAACAATTTCAAGTTTGGGTTACTAAAGCCAGAGATGATCTTCAAAATGTAGATTTAACCTCACCCATCCTTCCTGATTCATCTGCATATTCTTTTGAAAACCACTCATTCAGTATCTGTAGCCCAAATGATGTCATCAGGCACAGCATGCAGCCACTACAAGTGGGACAATTATAATTTTTGTAGCTGATTAATCATCATGAAAAAGTAACAGTCAATTGACTCAATCATACATCCATGGTGATTAATCACACTTCACTTGTGTTTTTTATAAGTATTTTACCGACAGTGCAGATGTTGGATGATTTTTCTCCTTGAGCCTTTTCCTTGGTCACAGATGTTAAGTAATCACCTTGTCCTGATACTTGAGTTATCTAATTTTTTCTTCTGCTGGCCTTTAAAAACAAATGTGTTTCTTCTGTAGAAATAAAATGTTAAATGAGTTACTAATTTATTTACAGGTCAATCAATATCTGAAATCACCCCAGTTGTCACCTGTACTCCTAGGTGTTTTCAATAGGCACATGACTCTCAAATTTCTTCTCTGTGATATAAAACGGCAGGAGTACCAATAAAACATGGAAAGAGGTAGGTAGCAGAGTCCATCTTATGTTTAGACCACAGTTAGAGCTTCTAATCCAAGTTAATGAAAATTCTCGATTTGAACTAATTGGCATACAGCCATACATACAAGCACAGAAGAATCTTCTGGCACCAAAATGTTGAGGCTTGTAAATACTCACATGACCTCGTAGACTTCAGTCTTAACCTCGATTAGAATAGAAAGAGAAATAGCTGAGATGTCACAGCAGTCGAAAGTGTCTTGATGTATTGCTAATACACTGGTAATGATATTTTCCATGGAATTACATCTATACAGATGAAGCCATGAGCATCTACAACAGTTGTCTGTCCTAGAACATTCTACTACTTCATATCATACAAGCATATACAGAGATGATTTTGTAAAAGTGTTTAGGAATCCCAGTTGATATCCAAGTGATTTTCAAAGACCTTTTTCAGAGGATCCCTTATAGTTAAAATTGGTATAATGTTTCCCAGGCTGCCCTCCTTATTGTAAACTGGAATGTGTGGGGCAAATAAGGTGTTCATCACAAATGATGCAAGCTTCACTGACTCCAACCATGTTTCACCTTTCAGAAAAACCCAAAAGGATTGTACCAATGTCTTTGTCCATCCTTAGATCACCGTTAAGACCAGTGCATACACTGGAAATTTCTTCCATGAAAAGATGACACAGCTGCATTGAAATCTGCACTAGACTCCCGTCTTGATACTGTTAATAAAGAGCCTAAGGTTGGGTATAATTGTTAATACACTAATTCTAAAAATCCACTCAAATGTCACTTATAATCAGGATTTTCTACTGTGCTAGGACCCCTGGGGAAACCTTTGAAGCTGTGAATGGTGTACACGATGACAGGGATGAACATAAGAAGGTAGAAGGCCACCGATGCTGTTTAGCTTAGTTGTATAAAACTATCACGTTTATAGAAGCTTAGAAATACTGGCAGTTAGGAAGATGGAAAAGCAAAGTGTGCAATGGAGAAAACACCCAGATCCAGAAGGAAAAGCTTTACACTAAACCCAGTTATTTCATAGCATTAGGGGGAGAGGTGAAGAAACCTTATGGCTTGTAATTTCCAGCAGAAGTACCAAGGCAGAAAAGACATTATAAAAGCATTTCATCGAGAAGACATCCATGACATGGAGCTATTTAAAACAATAAATCAGAAAATCTTAGTTATTTCATTGGCAGTAGAGGTGAACCTTACATCACATGTGGAAAAGCAGGATGGATGTGAAATCTGTAAAAGGAGAATGAGAGAAAAAAAAAAGTAACTTAATATGTAATATAAAAAAATCTCTGAATATAAGTTAATGAATATCTATTAATTGAGTTTTAAGTTTATTAAAGCTGTGCATACTTATTGTCTCATTTTATCGTATCTTTAATATTATTATGCATAACCTTTTGAAATGTAATGTTGTGTATTTCCTTGCAGTGCTTGTTGCACCTTATTTATGATTAGTGCTTGGGCTGGTGTGAAGGGAATGCATATCCCTCTGTAATGAAGTACAGGAGAGCTGGGTGGACTTTTCAGAGTCACAAGGCCTGCTGTAAAAAATCTCTCATGAATCTTTTACAGCTGTAAGTAGCCTGGCACTGGTAATAGCTTTGCTACTATGGGAAGTTTGGTGGAAAACATTTTTTAAAAGCTCCTGAGAAATAGAGGATGTCAGGATTTATGTGTGGTAGTGCTGGGAGCAGTCGTTTTCGGCAAGGGTAAGTTTTCTCAGTCTTCATTTGGGATAACTGATTGCCACAGATAATAGCAGCTTGCTCTGCTTCCTACTTGTAGTCAACACAGGGTTTTCTCACACTCCCACCTGATTCTATTTTTTACACATCAGAGTATTTCATCTGAGCTGTAGGTTGCTCTCTCATTACTTACTTGCATAGATTTCTTTAATTATTCACACTAAGTTTAATAATATGCTAAACATAGACAATTCTTCTTTAGAACTGTATTTTTCTTAAAGGACAGTAGTCTTTGTAAAAAAGGATGTGTCTTTTCCAACGCCTGTGAGTATGAACCCAAATTTGCTAAGGCATCAAACTTTAAAAAAAAAAAAAAAAAGAAGAAATCACACATGAAATAGAGAGTCACTAGGATTAGTAGCTGGGATGCCATGCTGCCAGTGCTGCTCCTGATCAGCTGTGGTAGTGTCCTTCTGGGCAGGTTTCCACAGAGGGATCAGGGGCCAGACGGAGCTTCTCTCCCAAGCTTCCTCTTTAGTAAGAGTGCAGACCACACAGGGGATTTCAGACCCTTTCATGGATGACAGAAGATGGAGGCAGCAAAAAGAGAAAGAAACTGGTGCTGGAATTGCAACTGAAGGAGGGAGAGGTGCCACCCTACTCCACAAAGGCTCAGGAAGGAAGAGGGGATTGGGAAAAGCCAGGGTAGATGCGATGAAGACTGGTGAGGACAGGAGATTAGGACAGAAATGAGACACTTCGAGAGTGGTGACTAGGGCTAGTTAAACTGGGATTATGGGGCTAGGAAAAGAAATGAGGAGCAAAACATGGTGGGAGGGGAACTGGGAAAGCCCTTGAGGTTGCAGGGAGACTGAGCCCACAAGAGCCCATCCTCTTCTAAGGCTGAAATGTGAATGAGGTTTTCCAAAAGTCATGGTAAGTACACAGCTGTGAAACCCACTGCCACCGAGACTTATCCCCTTCTAAGACCAGTGCCCTGGTGACCCAGGCCATGGGAAGTGGCCATCCTTCAGCTCACAAAGCAAAGGGCTGGGTAGTGGGTCACTTTCCAGCCCTCCTGACATCAGTGCAGTACCAAGCAATGAGACCTTTTGCTATAGCAAAACGGGAGCAGAATTCAGTTTATGCCTAAGCAACAAAACAAAAAAGCAGCAAGATAGATTGGGAAATTAAGCAAATATATGCAGGCTTTCCAGAACCTCTTTCCTAGCTAATCTTGGAGCTAGAACCTCTGAGAGCTGTGCAAGAGGCCTGAGCCTACCTTGTAACAGGTGGGTGAATTAGCTGGGCCCAAGCAGTCTGTTTAGCAACAATCTGTCGGTTAAAATCCTCACGTCCATGCTGATTGTTTTCGCTTTCAGCTGAACAGCATTTTCCAAAAATGTGCTGATCAGCTCTAATTATCAAGGTTACAAACTGAATAACTCAAAAAGCAAGAAATGCCAGAATCCATGCTGCCTGGGTAACCTTAATGCTCGCATGCACACCCCTTGTACATGCGTTATGATACAGTCTTTAATTACCTGATTGCTTATTATTTTTTCCCCTCTATCATTGGAGGCATGGGATGCACCTGCAGCAAGGATGAATCAGAATTAAGTTACGAAGGTGGTTGCTCTCCTTAGACATCCTGTTTTGGTTGGTGTTAAGGTATGTAGGCTGAAGTAGAGACAGCAGGAAAAGAAAGGATAAGGCAAGGATTATAGCAAAAAATCCTGAGCAAAAGACGTAATTCTATAAAAGCCTCTGCCACAGGATTCTTCCAAAGTGCTGGTCAAGTCACTTAAGCCAAACTTTGTGCAGGTGATCCTCTAGGGAAGACCCAAACTGCTCTGAAAAGCAACGTCTCAGAAGGAGGTGAAACAGATTTTTGAAGCTGGAAAATACCACCTTTATTATTTGCTTTCTGGGTACCTCAGTTTAGACCTTGGGTTTTGATTTACAGAGCTTTGGAGCAGTCACACCTGCAACCAAAATCAATAATGGGAGCTGTACTTTTACTGCATAAAGGATTGTACAGTGCCATGCTAACATCCCAGGGGAAAAAAAAAAAAATCCTAAACACTGCTAGCTGGGAACACAGAATTAATGGAACAACTGGACCTTTATCTCCCCATGCCCCACTTCTCCACCTACGTAATGGGAATAATAATTAAACACCTCACAAGACAAGGGTATAATGCAAACAAATGTAATGTATATCTGAGAAGCATTCAGATTGTAAAGTAAAAAAATACAAATAAATTAATAATTTTGTCTTCAGAGTAGAAGTTTCAGAGTGCAAAATATGGCACAAAGTCAAGAAAAACAAACAGGACGTGCCAGATAGCTAAATAGTGAGGTGCTCATTACACAACAATGATCTACACTGGACCCTGAAGGAGCAAGGGATCACAGGGAAAAATAGTAGTATCTTTTTCTCTAACTGAAGATAGTAACAGAAGACATAGATAGAGAAGTGATGGCCAGTGTTTGCTGACACAGTAAATCCAGTTTCCTAGAATTGAGAAATAAACACAGAGCCATGATGAAAATGCTGATTCAGTTTAAAGTCTTTCTGCCAGGCCAAAATTTTAACACATTTTGGGGAAACAAGTTGTCACAAATTTTCAGTTCATACTCTCAGGATTTAGGCCTGCCCAAGCATTATTCTTTTTCTGAAGGCAACATGGCACCATAGGGTTGATACAAACCTGGCTCTGGGTACTCTGCTTACTTTAACATTAATGTTATTTTGCTACCACACTTGATTTGCTTACAGTTTGAACTGCTAGGCGTACATATATTGCAGCATTTATGTCTTCAGAGGGGGAACCCAACGTACATCGTAAACATTACCTTGTGTTTGTGTACTTCACTTTGCAACCTTAATAAAGTTTTCAGACCTTTCCTCTACTCCTTTGTCTGTTATACGGAGGTTTGTATAGAACTGCTTGCAAGGGTCCCCAGCACACAAGAAGAAAAATCATGTATTTTCACCAACATAATTAGCATGTAGGTTCACTCACTATCTAGTGAAATCCACCTACACATATGATTTCTGTTCTCAAAGTTACTTTTTTATAGTATTTCAACTCTATTACTATTTGGATTTTGTCTGGTGTCTAAAATAAATCTATCGATCAGGACAAAACTTTTGCTTTATATTGATGGCTGTTTGGAGACATGGATCTCTTTTTTTGCTTTGCCTGCTGAAAACAGCATTGTGTTATTCTGAATATTCCTCCTGATCAGAAAAAACAGAGTATGTACTTTTTCCAAAAGTATTTACACATTTTTTTTAATTTTCACTTTTGCAGATAGCAGTAAAAATCTGAAAACAACATTCATTGTTGTTCTTGATCAAAACCTTCAGAAGTTTCTCTTTTGGAAAAATCAAAATTTTCAAAAATTCATTTTAGAGCTTGAAATACTTATTGTCTTTTCTTTCCTCACTCATTATAGAACTGCTCTGTGCCAAAAAAATGAATTTCATCTCCCAAAAACCAAAACTTCAATTTGGTTTTAAACTACATTGCACATTCAGGCTCTGAAATAGCAAAAAAAAAAGAAATGTAATGGTATTTAATTAGGCAGTTACCATCAGGCCATTGTAGCACATGCTAGTTTGTTGAAAAAATATAATATCAAACTGAGGAAAAATCTATTCAGAACATTGGCTACATAAATTGCTGAATTACACAATGCAAGAGGGGTGGAAGCTCCTCTAACTTTTCTCATCTCTTAGGTTGACTCTCTTATACCTGCGGACTGGTAAAAAAGTAGATAATAATTATTTAAACTTTGTCCATTTCCCAGCTAACATAGCACTAATTTTGATCGAGAAACTGAGCTGCTAGAGCGGCCTATCACAAAAGACAAGACAGCCGTTCGATCTTGTTTCAACACCATAAAATGTTCTTTAAATGTACATAACTTTAATCTATATCTACTCTTCAGCCGTTTTCACTGCCAATTAGCCTACAGAAGCTTTCATACCAAGGAGATCCAGGCCCAGAGTGTTTTTCCCCAGCAGCTTCCAGAGCCATAAACTGATAATGTTTTTACTGACCTTCCTGAATTTGAAGAGGGGGATCCTACAGTGGGAGAAGGCTCCTTGGGAAACAAACCGGGAAGCCCGAGTGCTGCCCAGAAAATTGCCCATGGCTCCAGGAGAGCAGGGGAAGAGGAGAGAGGCATTGCTCAGAGTTTGTGCATGAAGAGTGTCAGCAGGCTGCTCTCAGAGGAGAAAATGCACCTTCACCCTTCTTCCTGCTGATCCCTTTCTTTTTCTTATTCTTCTGGGCACGTTGAACCAAAAAGCATCAGACAAACCTTTTTTTTTCTGAAAAGGATCTTCACAAATACAGTGATCTGTACAGCCATTTGTTTTCATTCTGTTCATGATTTCAGTTTAAAACTGTATTTAGTTGAAAAGCCATTAAAAGCACTTGACAATGGCACCATTCAATATCCTCCCGTGGCATGTTAGCATCAGCCTTTTTCAGGATGCAGAAGAGAGGATTGTTCTCTCAAATAATTTGGTTTTCTACAAAGTATTTTCATAAATTTTCAGCTAAAAAAAAGGGTCCAAGAGGAGTAATTAATCATTTTGGCACTACTTATACACCTAAAATCAAGCACAAATATTTTTAGAGTATACAAAATGGAGACTTTGTGGAATCCCCTGGCCAAAAGGACAGGAAAAAGTCTCTGACAGTGCAATTTCAAGCCCAAAGTGCTCAGCACAAGTAATCAAGTTCAAGGTCTGAACTGAAGGAAGTCATAGGAAATAAACATAATGGATGTTGCAGTTGGACTGGGTGATTTTTCTAGGTCCCTTCTAATGGAACTATTCTATTCTATTCTATTCTATTCTATTCTATTCTATTCTATTCTATTCTATTCTATTCTATTCTATTCTATTCTATTCTATTCTATTCTATTCTATTCTATTCCACCTTTCTGAAGGATTCACATAGAATTTATCTGTCTCAGATGTTAGTTAAGTAACTTTCTTAATTTGCTTTTCATTCTTTCATATTCTGTACTATTGAATTTTGTTTGCACATCTTATTATACTCATTAAATTCTTATAGTCAAGTGTTACTGTGTGCCACAAGTATGTATAAAGTGCATTCTGTCCTTCATTAGGCTTTTGGTTTTGGAAACTCAGCAAGAAAAGAAAAACAGGATTTCAACAGTTGACTAATTTACTGGCATTAATGTTCCTTTGTATATATTTGGATTTATACTTTCTGTATTTCATTTTTTTTCTTTGTTGTTCTGCTGTGTTGGCTGGAAGGACTGTGCTAAAATTCACCTGCCACTCAGTTTAATTTCTTGTGTTTAGAGCTGTACAACATTCCATGTAAAGCAAATCAATAGAAGGATTTATGAAACATCGAAACAGAGCGGTCTAAAGGAGGAAATTATAGTCAGTTCTAGTTATTAAAGATTTCCTATACTAAATTTAGTATAAGAGAATCCTTATACATCTTCTTTTAGGGTATTTGTCAAGTGCATAGACTGAAGAAACAATTGTGGTTGGTTCCACTGCAATGTGTCTTTATTTGTTGCTTGCTATTTAATGCTAGCTGGAAGGAAGCAACCCATGTCATGCAGAGCTGAAATACTGATTCCATTTTAGTCACTAGCAGCTCTTTCATTAATTTCTTCTAAAATTTCACCTGATGTGCAAAACACTGTGCAATGGAAAAAGGAACAGCAAGTTTTATAAGATGCTAGGATGAAAACATAAATGACTCTGCATCCTTATTGTATTCAACCTTCTTACATTGCAAGCAAGATTACATACACGTGTATATATGTATTCATACATATAGGTATATATATGCTTTTATATAAGCTGTACATATATACATATATATATAAGGAAAGAGTGAGTGAAACAGATCTCCTTATTACCTCATTTAAATGTAGGGTATGTAGTTGAATGAATTTATTTCTTTCCTGGTTTAAGAATACATCTCATAACCTTCTTTGTTTACCTTCAATACATATAAAAGACTTTTGCCTCTACTTCCATTCTTTCTCATGACTAATTATAATGTTTTATAGTGACAGCAAATTTTATGAACATATTGTGTCTCAGAGCACTCTGACTACCTAAAGCTTCCACAGAGACTTTCAAATACTTATTTTCAGGAACATTTGAAAATATTCCTTTTTTTTTTTTTTTTTTTCTCTTGCAGTTGACAGATGAGCTATTACTTTGCTTTTTTAAAAAAATAAAATTACATGGAGATAATAAATTGTCCATCAACACTATACACATGTGTGCATATACATACACACAGATAGTTATATTTGTGTGCATACATGCACAAGGATACACACACATACAGCATGAAGTCTGGTTACCCAGTACTAGAATAAAACTAAACAAAACACTCATCTGTCACAATATACAGAATCTTAATCATTTACAAATGAACATGTAAATCACGTTTCAATATAGAAAAATGTAGACCGTTTTTAAACACTTAAAACAAGAAAATTGCATGCACATGTCAGTGTAAGCCCAGTTACTTGGCTAACTTGTCCATTTTTGTAGACACTGACCTGCAGGTTTTTAGGGCACTTCATTTTTTTTGGTGTCTCCAAGTGTAATTTGAAATCTTGATGAGTTATTTGTTTTGATCTTGTGAAAAAAGTCTCAAACCAAAAACTATTTTCTGCCTTCTATTCTTTCCCTCACAGTTGTCAAATATTTCTCAAGTACTTCATGACACAAGTAAGCAAGTGAGTTGCCATTAAGTCATTTATGATTTTAAATATTCTCTCCTGAGGTCCTGATTTGCCTCTTGTCCTTCCTTCGCTTACAAACTGTACCATAATGGGACCTGAGATGAGAAATAAAAAGCAATAAAAAATTCGTTTCTTTGGGCTAGAGACCACCTAAAAAATTAGCCTACACAAAAGGTACAAGGGACAAACCACACAATTTCATTTCAAAATGGCAAGAAACAGTTTACAATCTCAGTTTTAACAAAAAAATGTTAAGAACAGTATGATAACAAACACAAAGAAGAGGAAAATGACATTTGATTCAGGTTTTGTTGCCTCTTGTTTCTAGCAGACATTGGTCAGCACTCAGAAGGCGAGATTTCAAGGGTTACTGTTCATTTATTTCAGTTCTACCCTTGTTCCTACAAACGACTCTTTGCTTTATAGGAAGTTTCCCTGGAAACAATTGTCAACTGCATTGTGAAGATTAACTTGTATACAAATGACCCAAAATAGATATTTTATCACCGCAATTCATATACATCTACAAACTTCTATCTATTACTTCCATCAAACAGCTTATGACAATAAAATATTGACTGTAGCCACAGCTGTTTTTCTTGTGAAAAGGAGTTATTTTAGCGCTAAGCAATAATATATATGTTTCAGTCCTCATTCAGAAAAATGTGCAGTTTTTATCTTGTTAGTCTATATTTTCAAATCTTTGTGTCTCCCCTGGGACATTTCATATGGGAACCTGAGATAAACTAAATAATAACAAAAAGATATTATAGCAGCAAATATTTTCAGAGAGTGAAATTTCTGAATAAGATGACCAAGACATGGTGAAATCCGTTTCTGATTACATAAGAAATAAGCTGAGAAGTACTTAAAAGTGTAAATAGGGATGAGACTCTGCCTTTACAGGTAGACAGGATCAGGTTCTTTTTTGAGCTCAGTACGTGCTGTAAGTATTCAATGCCAATATTCAAGACACAATCCTGTAATGTCATTACAAGGTCCCATCACAGTCACTTGCACATTTCCTTTGGCACAGCAAATTTTATTTTGATGGGGGACAGGTCAACAGTCAAGAAATCCCTGCCCTCTAATAAGACAGGAGGATAAGAAAAATACTTGCTAAGCACTTCAGCTGTTCTCAGATTCATAAAAAATATCATGTTGTGGAGATTATAATGTTTCTTTTTCCTGTTGGTCAGCTGCTAGAAAATCTTTGGGAACTCAGTAGGTAAAAACTCCAGGAACTCTGCAGTGCTTCCTGCTCTCACCTCAGCAAAGTAGCTACAGCAGAACTTCTAGTGCCATACATTTCATCACAGGCAACTTTTCCCATTATGCTAGAGGGTTCTAGAGGTGGGACAGGAGGAGCAGTCCTTTCCCAGACATTACAACTCAAACAAACAAACATACAACAAACAAATAAAGGAATCTCTTCAGATCTTAAAAAAGCTGACAGAGAGCACAAAAAACACAATGAAGTAGAGGAGAGTGGCAGGATGCTGTTGCCTCCAAGAAGGGGAAGGAATTTGGGACCAGAGGAGAGAGGGCATCTAGATTATTTACTCTGGAAGTTTGGGTTGGACTTACACTCAAACCCCCAGCCCCTGAGAATCATCACAGCATGTTTCAGTTTGGGCATTACACTAACAAAATATCACAGTCCTGCTTTTCCTCTGATTTTGCACCCTTCACACTGTGGGAGAGTCTTTTTATCAATCTTAGTCTGTATCCCAACCTTCTTGCTCAAAGGTTAAAAAGAATGTATTGATTATACTGTGAAGTGTGCCAATGACATTTCTAAGGTTGTGTAGCACAAATCTATAGATAGCTAGGGAGTGTTCATGCTTGATCAAGTTCTTGTTATTACTGGGAGAAGCTCAAACTTTAACAGATGAAAGATGTTTCTTAAATTACCTAAGTCTGTAAAATATTTTTTCCTGATTCAGAGCATTTTAACTTCCCCTTGCTATTAATGTAACACAAATCACAGATGAGTCTACAGAAAAGAACTGGGATGAAATTCTGGTTATGGGAGAACTGTCACCAGCTTTGAAGTGGTCAGTATTTCACTTCAAGTTCTTGATATAAAGAAGGAATAGAAATCTTAATTTGTAAGAAAACATTGATCAAGGTGATCACGTCAGATCTGCTCCTGGGATTTTTTCTGCCTCTTTTGCAGCTGCCATGTCAACCCTCAAGTCATTCTCTCTGCTTCTGCAACAGGACAAGAAATTCTGAAGCTTAGTAGCCTACTGCTATCCTACTGTGCATTAGTAGATCCAGGAAAAGCAGCACCAGTGAAGCTTGGTTTCTCACGCATTCATGTGCTATGGTCTGATCTCCCAGTGCCGTGT
The DNA here is from genome assembly GCF_037038585.1 of Patagioenas fasciata. Lineage (NCBI taxonomy): Eukaryota > Metazoa > Chordata > Aves > Columbiformes > Columbidae > Patagioenas > Patagioenas fasciata. The sequence continues at coordinate 83,520,102 of NC_092522.1, read as the reverse complement.
CATGAAGGAGCTATGAGTGATGCTCGTTGTGCTGCTGGGGCATCACAGCACTTTTCCTCCTGGGCAGGTTCTCTGGTTTGACAAGGATTTTGTTGCCTTTGAAATTTTTCCCTGAGGTTGACACAAGAAGATCTCCCCTCTCCCAGCAGTCTATTTTCATGAACTTTTTGGGAATCTTATGAGTGTTAAAACTGCCAGCTAGCTCTAAATCTTTAAAACTTGTCTGGTCAGATAGATACATGTACATAGACTGGCAGACACAAATGTTTAATACTTGCTTCTGTAGAAAGACAAGTTAAAAAGAATTAGACTTTAGGCACATTTCTGACAGGATTCCTCTGTAGGTATACAGGCTTCAGTCACAAGAGCTCAGAAACTTTTGTCAGCCCTATCCACCCAGGAACTGCTCGGTTCCACACAGTTTTTATTGCTGTTACAAGTCATTCTGGAGCCCACTGACAAAAGGAGAGAAAACATGCAATAACCCTTCAAGGAAATAAACAAATCAGCCTTTGAGTCTCAAATGAGTGCTGAGACACAGGTCTCAGGGCTGACACTTGAGCTCCAGACTTCAAAATCTGCTCTGCCTATGTGTCAGCCATGGCTGTGAATACCAAAAGGCTTTCTTGCCGACAGGAATCATGGATGCCAAAGAGAAGTTCAGTTCATGAGTCACTGGCTAAGCAGATGTCAGAAAGCATATCTGAAGTTGATTTCTGATGGAATATCAAAAGAGGTGTCTCTAATGTTGGAGTTTCTTCTCGATGATGGCTTGCTGCTGGTTTATAGCCTCTTCCTGCTCCGCACTCATCTACCATGAAAGCTCCTGTGGTACTGCCTTGCGTGGCTGCTCAGACAGAACTAGATCAGATCCTTTTAAATGAACTGTATGAGCTAGTCACCTAACCAAAAATGACCTTTAGGTTTTGGGCAGAACTAATATGTTGAAACTACCCTTATTACTACCCCTACGTCATGAGCTAAAGAAAAGAGTTAGTAAATACAAAGTACACTTTCTTAATAGTAGGAGAACTCAAGCTTTGCAATTTCTTCCTATAAATTATTCTCTCCACAAGGTCCTGAGCAATTTCTAGCAAAAACTTTACCCTACAGACACAAATTTGGCCTTATTCCCAGACCCACATCTCAAAACCTGATAGCAGAGACTCAAGTTCACTAAGAGCCTGCTGTTTATGATGAGTTCAAGAGACTTTGATCCAGGACAAAAAGATGTCTGCAAGATTTGCATATAAAGGAAGTGCTTTTTCTTCCTGGTTATTCAGAGGTATATTTGATCTTCTGATCTTCTGTTCTCCATTTTTTTTTCTGTCAAATAACTAGGTATTATCTCTGCAATATCTCAATCAGTTCAAATAATAATAATAATAATGCTGTGCTTTGATTGACCCTTTTATTTTGAGATCTTGAAACACTTCATTCATAAAGATCATAAGTATTAGCTTCCTTTTATACATTTGGACACCAAAGCAAAGAGTAAATCCGCAGAGCTAAGAATGGGAGCAAATTTTCTTTTGTTCTGGTTTTTTGTACCACCCTAATTCCATAAAATATTGACAGGTTACATGATAAAGCATACATGTATCACATATTCAAATACAGAAGGCAGGACTAAACAAGCTGAAAAAACTGAGAAATGCTCCTCAGTAAATTCCATGGCACATGCTAGAATCTGTGTCAGCTCTAGTAGACTATGTTTTCTCTGTTCTCCACACAAATTACTGCAGCTTAAGATCTTTCGCACTTCACTATGTTCAGATTTCTTTTTAAAAATTCACACATTTTTATCTGTTCTATCTGGAATTTTATATAGTGGTGTTTTTCCTCTTTCTGAACTTATCATTTCATCACCTCTCAAAAAAAGGTGCACTTGCGGTAGTTATCACTTCATCTTGCAGAACACGCAAAATGCAGATTTTGGTAGGTTCCTCGTCAGTTTATTCTCTGTAGTCCAGAAATTTTTTTTTGTTAATATTGTTTCAGGTTTTCATTCAAACAAGTTTATGCGTTTACCAGTATTTTTCCCAAGCTTCATGACTCTCCCACAGAGACTAAACTTCATATACTTGATGTTCTTAGAGCTATGTCCTTTCATCTTTCTAGAACAAAGCCATTTTGAAAATCTCTCAGGCTTTTTGTAGCTTTTGATAATAAATCCAGAGGGGATTTTTTTTCTTTCCTGAGGCTCTCAAAGGGATTTCAAATTGTATGAGGGTCTCACATGCATTGCACAAACTGTCTCTCCCCTCTCATTTAAGGTTCACTTTACTGAGGCTCAGGCAACATCTGTAGCTTGTTTTAGGGGAATTCTTACTTCTGCACTACACAGGGCAGCTACCTGGAGTTCAGTTCATATGCTCACCAGACATTATTTCAGGATAAGAACTTCCAGATGAGGTTCCATAGAGCTATTGATTAGATAAACATTTTATTCCCTGTCTTCTTGTGATGTAATTGTTGGTTGCCTACAAAGGGATCCAGGTGGACCACTGCTGGAGAAAGAGAGATTATCTTATGATAATTAAAGTTATCTGAAATGCTTTTGGGTAGACAGATTCCATGTTGTCTTTCCTTCTCCACTGGTGCAGAGTCCTTTAGCCAACACATATAGGCACACCATCAGGAAACTGAGGCTACTTTGCCTTTTATGTCCTGCCTTATGACATATAAGGATTCACAACCTTAGTAGGTAGATCTGGCTTAAAAGATAGGAGTATGTATTTGTGAGATACACACAAACATGTAGTGAGGTGATACGGCCAAAATCATTACAAAGATGCCTCTTAATATCCGTGCCATGAAACTGTGCTATCAGCACACCTGTTCCTAGTGACCTTCAGCAATATGGCTCCTATGTTCTGTTTTATCGATTTTGTTTGTTCTGTTTCTTTTTCTATGAAACGGACTTCCAGGAAGAACCAAAATATACAAAGTCTGTATTCTAATGTCTACACAGAGTTCAGGTCTGCGTTTCATTTGTATGAGCAGTTCATGGTGATGTATGTTGAGTTGTTCATTGAATTGCTTGCTTTTGCCCCTTTAGTGTTTTTTAACCTTGATTTATTTATGACTATCTTAGTACTCAATACCACGCAGTATGTAATGTGTTAAAGACTGAGTTTTAGAATAGGTGTATCATGATGGGAAAAATGGTTGTATCCCTCAAGAGGATACCAGGGACACTGTTAAGATTTTACCATATGCAAGGAATTATTGAATGTGACCGATTCTACTGTATTCAGTAAAGAACAAAGCTGGGTCTCAGGTTTACCTGCTCCCAGAAACTCTGCACATTTTTAATAGTGAATATATTCATGTTTGGTCCTCTTATAACCTTTACATGTTTTTTACACGTGTCCAGGTTCCGTGTCCTCTAAACCAAAAGTGTGACAGGATTAATTGTTATGCTAGTATTTTTAACTAAAATTATACACTACAGTTCTAGACCATTTTGAGAGAGTCTGATTTCAAGAAATTTCCTTCTCATCAAAGGAATGAGTGATTTGAATATTCCTATGAATTCTATGTTTTTATCTCAGCTAAACTAAACATCCCAGCATCTTAAGGTCAATTTGTGAGACTGGATAGCAGATGATTTGGAGTTGAATATGAGACCTAAATAAGCACAAAAAGGGTGAAAAAGTGTGACTTTCCTTAAACAAGTGTGTGAGTACCCTTTTCATCACTGAAGAATGTTTTTTTATAAGACCAGATACCTAGTGTTGCTATTCACTCTGTTTACGTTTTGGTCAGCAAGGCACAGCCAGGGGGAAGTCATAGCTCTTTAAAAGCCTTCTCAGTCCCCCGTCCAACCAAGTCCCAACCATTATAGTAGATTCAGTACCAGAGAAGGAATAAGCTCCCAAAAAAGAACAGTGTCATTTCCCCAGAGAACTAAAGAAGGAGAAACATTGCTGTGACTGTATCGCACTGATTTTTGGGAAATCCCTCTGACACAGCTGCCCTTTGATCCTCATGCACGGTTAGGAAAAAACAGCTGAGTCAGATATTTGTGTTCCTAAACTATTTAGTGTGCAAAATCACAGATTCAGAAAGAATATGATGGGGTGGAGCATTTTTTACAGTGCAATGCAGCTGACACAAATCTAGGCAATTAATTAGAGACTCTCTGTGGCAGCTGAGTTACAGGATTTAAACATTAATATAGTATAGGAGTTGGAAGTGGAAAAGATCTGGTGAATTGTCAACTTCTTGTCAAAGCAAGATGCTTCTGAGCTAAATGATGTAACTGATAATGGATAATCTTTTATAGGTTCTGTTCTTATTCACCAAATTACAGGCAAGGAATAGGATGTAAGACTTGAGATGACATTTGAGTCATGTGTCTTAAAAAATACACATATATATATATACATATATTACTAAAGACAACAACTCTGTCATGTGGGAAAGGTCATGATTTAGTTGCAAGACTGTGAAATAAGGATGCTAAGCACTGAGGCAACGAGTTAGAGAGAAGCATTCAGCTAAATGGCTCAATAGAATGGAGGACATTACTTTTCATTTTCTGGATAAAATAACATTTCAAAACTCTTGATGATTTATCTGAGGAAATCAGATGTTTCCTTAAATGAGAACTTACATCTATAGGATCCTTCAGAAAAAAAATCTTTTTACTTAAAAGAACTCTTAAAATATCAAGCCTTCAAAATCTGATTCTGAAATACTTACCTATCTTGATTTTATCAGTATCAATTGTATAGTGATCAGTGAAACCCAACAGTAGCTGAGGTAAAATAACTGAGTAGCATGTAGACAGCCATTCTTGACAAATATGCTAGTAATCAAAAAGACAAAAACCTGTAATTATGAAAGAATATCATATTCTGTAGAAGACAATATTTACTGTACATCAAAATGAAGATGAAGGAAGAGCACTCAAGACACTCTCTGCATTTAGATAGCTTAGAAATGTAAATGGTTTGTATAGTATTAACCAGGTGTTTTATTGTAACTTATAGTTATATATATAAATACTTATAAGTATTTTTACCTTCTAAAATTTATTTCACCCTTGTGAAAGAAGTTGGATTGGCATCACTTGAGACTGGACTCCTCAGTTTATCAAAATTACAGATATGTTGCAGGCAGCGCAATTTTCCATAAGCTATCTTGTTCATGTCTTTCAATCCCAACCTACTTATAGCACCTCCAAAGATAAACATGTTTCATTCTCTACGCTCATTCAGCCTGTGGTGTGTTTGCTGAGCTTGCCAATCAGGATCCCTGAAGGAGAGGGAAGTGGGGGCTGTTTGATGTAGACACTGAGTTTTGGACCACCAAGTCATGCCTCAGAGTTGTTTCCATTAACAAGCCAAAACATACTAACACTTTCCCACCATGATATTTGACATCGGTTTTGTCTCTTTACCTATGCTCATGACACAAAATAGCTGAGCTGTCTCAGATGCTAGCGCACGAAAACTGCTGGCAAGTGTTAATGTATTTTTTCTTAATTCTGACTGCCATACACCTCCAATTAGCCATTACATAATACAATCTGTTCTGTATTTGATTTGAGCTAACAGATTCTAGTATTATGGACATATATAAGCACCTATAAAGATGGATAGACCCAGTGCCATGGAGGTGATAGACTGCACAATCCAACAACAATCCCTGTGTCATTCAGTCTCCTGTTGAGTGTGAATTTAAATCACTTAAATCCTGAACATTTCTGTCCTTTGAATATTATAAAATTTAAATCCTTTAAGAATTCCTTTGGAAAAAAATATGAATCAAGAACAAATGATAAGATTAAGAAAGCAATTGTTCGCTTGGATTTAAAAATCCATCATGAATTTTCTAAATCTCAAACTGTTTAGTTAGGTTTTAGTTTTCACATTTGATGTGTTTGATCTTAAATCGTTCAGTAATAAAATGGAAAAAATACAAATCAGCCTGGTTAAATTAGAATATTCATAAAGTGAGATGTCATAAGAAAGTCATTTAGTATCTTAGAAAGTTCACTTAAATAGTTCAAATAGATGAAAAATACTCCTCAATAAAATATATATCAGGATCAACATCAACCCTTTTCCACATCCAAGGGATTTTGCGCATCTCTGGGCATTGAGAATAAGCCTCTACTAATATCAAATTCCTTGGAAGTCTCCTAAACTTCTGGACACAATGACTGAAGAATGGATGTTCCTGGTCCAGTTCAGGCCTGCGGAGAAGCTGAGCAGGCAATATATCTGCAAGCCTAAAATTAGAGTGAGGCATGCCACCATCTGTCATTCCCACCTTACCTGATGGGTGTTCAGATGATTGACTCTTAGAAAGTAAGCACTTGTCCTGAGTAGGACTACACTATTTTAGATATTTTTACCTTTTAGTTTTCCAGATTTACTTTTTCATGCTTAGATGTAGGACAGAATATAAAATAATGTAAAAAAAAAAAAAAAAGTCAGGAAATGGCAGAAACAAATTCTCTCTTATCATCAATAAAAGCGGGATGGAAGAAAGTGGTGGAAAGCTCAGAGGGACAGAAGACCCATTACATGTGTTTAATGTTCACATCCTCCCTGTAAAATGTCTTTCAGAAGAGCCAAATATGCGGAGGACTTTCCTCACACCTCTGGCCTTTTTACGTGACACTTTCTTGGAAGGCAAGAAAGAAGCAAATTGCTTTCATAGTGTTTGGTGCTCTTTCACAGTTCATTTGTTTTTCATGATGATAGTGACTTGAAAATTTTTAGAAACATAAAATACAACTGGGAAAATTTCATGTTTCGAAACCATGGAAGGAGTTCCCATAATTCATATTAATAGAGAATCCTTAGGCCAAATGTTGACCACAATCCTGTTCAATCTTCTTCATCACTCTCAAAGCATTCAGAGACATCTGGCTCATCAGTCCTGTACCACAAAAGCATGATCTGAAACCAGTGCAGGAGTGTAACAGCAGACTTAATTTATCCTTCAGAATCATTGCTTTAAACAATAACATAAAAATTGGTAGGACACAGACTGAACATAGCATGCCAAACTGAATTTAGAACCTTTTTTTTGTTTTTTTTTTTTTTATCTAACTTTCAGAATTCAGTTGAAATGTAAGATTCAGTGATAGTGAAGTCAGGAGGAGTGCAACTTTTACATCTTATATCAAAATAACTTGAACTACACTTTAAAGTGTTCACACTAGAGAAGTTCTTGCTTCTAGGGACTGGTAACACAAACCTTGAAGGTCTTGACTGGCTAAACTGAAAGTTACTTATGAGTTCAAATTGTTCATAAATCAACCTCTTTTTTCTCAGGTCTTATTCTAATCCACTATGGGTTGGGAAAGTAACATCTACATCAGCAGGTTGAAGATTTTGTGACAAGATTTCTTTTGTAGTCAAATCTCATGTTTCATCAGAGGTTTAAATCACCAAACTTACATTATATGGACAATGTAGTTTAATGGAAAAAAACCACTTACCCATAACTTCCCATTTTGGATACATTGCCAGCTTACCAAATATTCAGTTTGCCTAAGCTTGTGTATTCCTTTAAGCTTTCCAATTTTCAGAAGGGCTATTAAGAAAATTGAAAGGTTTGGAGGTAACTTTCCATCATTTTCAAGAATTTGTCTGCATCCTGATATCAGACAGTTACCCCCCTTTTCAAACACCCTTTGCCATCCCATCTACAGATTTGCATTTAATTTTCATACGTCATATATTTTGGTAAACCTAAAAGCCTAATTTTGAGAAAGTTTGTTTTTTTCTAGTAGTCTAATGGAAGTGGTAAGGAAGTCAACATATGTCTTAGGGCTGTAGAAGAGCTATTCAGTGAGTATGCTCATCAGGGGTATTTAATCACCAACTATCTGAAGTGTAGCAAGGAACACGAAGTTCGTGCTTAATGTTTTTTTATCTGGAATTTAAACCAGACACTCAAATAAATAAAAGAGAGGATAAAAACATAGCAGAATGATTCAATTCTCCAATTTAACATTCAAACATTAATCCAAATCTTAGACTCTGTTTACAGTAGGGTAAGGGCTAGGGATGCCTCTGTGCACTGTGTGAAACTAGACATCATGCTTTTAATATGTCTCGAATTTATTTTGCCAGTTTTTTCAATTATCTTTTTCATTATCTAAGAGTATTTGCAGAAACACATTTTAGGTCATTAGATGTTCCTAGAATAGGTGCGCAATTATTCCTGAAGTACAATATTTTTGTTGCATATCATTCACTTGCATTCACAGCTAAACACCGTATACATAAAACTGCAATGGTAAAGAAGGAATCTCACTCTTTCTCTCTTGCTCTCTGTGCCTCACACACACACAGGCACTCACACACATAGACATGTACAAAAGGAAGTTTTTGGAACCAAACTTCCCGAATTGTTCAGATGTTTTTCAGCCAAAATGACAATAAACTGTAAAACCTTGCAACCACAAAAGGACACAACAGCAGGAAAAGGGAAGTATCTGTGCTGTGACACCATACCTGGGAACCCTAGGGTGCAAAATACAGCCTCACACTGTGAAAACCAGATCACCAAAGCAGACTCGCTAAATCACCTTCCATTGGTAAGTGCACAGGCCAAGTACCCTCACCCTGTAGCAACAAACAAGCGCCTACCTATTTGTAATGCTGCAAACACAGTTAGCAACATATTTGTTAGCAGGTGTCACTGTGATGAGAAGAGCAGACGGCAGTCAGGCTGTAATTATTGTGTGAACCCAATAGGCGTTACACACTTCATTTTGGAACACATCACAGAATTCTTTAATAGCTGGCCTGATTATTAGGATCTTACGTTAATTTGTGCAGAATGTTATAAAAGTTAAACAAGAAGATATTAACATTATACAAATGAGCATGGTTCTGCCTGTTAGCTTGAACATACGGTAAGAAACAGAATGACACTATCCAACACTGCAAATTTACATTTAACAAAATTGCTAAGTAACAATTTTACAGTCATCTTAATTTGCATCACTGAAACCTGGCAGCATTTCACCCAAAACACATTAGCGGGAACTATTTATAAGATCAGTATCAAGGTTTTCACATAAAGCCAGTGAATTAATATGATTGTTAGAACAGTCCTTGCAATGGTGATGCCTAACTTCCTTAGAAAAGAACAGTTAAGGATCTCCATCACTCCTCTGTGAACACTTGTTAAAACAATTCATAGCAAAGTGAATGTGAAAAGGTACATTGGGATCAAAGGTGGGAAAAAATAATCCAGCTTCTCAGGGCAATGAAATATCATCATATTGTGTATTATCTAGGGTATGAGCATAAGCACTTCACAGGGGGGGATGTTTTTAATCTAGATTTGTCCAACATGGTACAGAAGAGCCACAACTTGCATTGATTTTGTCATTACGTTTGTTCAGGAGGTGTGAACTAATGGAGGCAAGGTCCTGATTCCTCAGCTCTCTATGTCAGGAATGAGCTCCCCTTCAGATCAGGTCCTGCTTTTCTCCCCAGTGCAATGGGCAAAGAAGCAAGGAGAGATGGTGCAGACCTGGTCTTAGCACAGAGCCAGACCACAGCAGGAGAGCGTGCACCAAAACGTGGAGACAAGAAGCCTCTCCAGGTCATGCAGTTTAAGAAATACATTAGTACCAATAATTGATTTAAGTATAGAAATTTCATTAATCTCACTTGCCTTTGAAAGCATGATATATTCCTACAAGGCCAAATTTTCCTCTCAGATGTGTTCTACAGTTCTCAATCACGTTGATCTACTGTACTGACGTACGTACTTTCCTTTAGACCAGTTAGAAATCTGCACACCTAAGGAGTCCATACTGAAGCAAACTGCTGTCACGTGGATTTTAAGAAAATCTAAAAAAACCCAAAAAAAAACAAAAAAAGACTGAGTTTCTGACAGAGTACACCACTTGTACGCTGCATTATATAATATGAATAATTTATATTGCTAAAAGTGCTTCCTCTGAAATATGGGTAGAAGTGGGTAATTGCCCATGGATAATACTTTATATATTTTGTAGGAGGAACATATCTCAACCCAAGAAAATACACTGGCACTAGGGCACAACTTTCAGATATGAATGACTCAATGAATCATGAATGACTATGATTTTCTTGGGATCTAATGGTTTAACATGCACTTAAATACATAACAAATGCATGGAAAACCCTACATGATCTAAATTGTATAGCACAGAGTGGACTGTGAACCCTTCTGAGCACTCTGTTTGACGTTTAAACAATAAATGAACATATACGCACTCGGGAAGCTTTTACCTGGCTGATGGTGGCATCCACCTCCACTAGAAATTTATAAATCTTTCTGAAATCTTTCTCTGTTGCTCTGTCTTAATACTGACATGCAGTGGCTGCATGGTGCAACAGAGGTTTAAGAGAATGGTACTGCACAAAGAAGAACAGCATTTAACACATATCAGAACTTGCTATACCACACAGCAAGTTTCCATAGACGTTGTTTGAACTGGTGTTTAAACACAATGTAGTTACCATTCATTCACATATCCATGCAGTTGCACTCAGAGGGGATTTTAACAAAAAACATATCATAAACCTGAGGCTTTTATGAGCTACAGCGCAGGGTTGCCCGTACCACAGGACCTAGACTGACACAAAACAGCACTGGACAGAAAGCGGCAGGTAAGAAATGTTCCAGAAAATACAAAGCAGTTTTATATTTTGAATATTAGCCTTCAGATCAGATGATCACTTTGCAGTTGGGCAGATCAGTGACCAGCCCACTTCTACATTGTGCTGACGGCTCCTCTCTCATCACTTGTTCCCCTTTCCCACTCACACCACTCACATCTGCTTGTGTTACTGGAGCTGCCCTTCCAGGGCTTCTGCTTTTGACCCCCTCATCTTGGTAAAATGAGTGGAATTTAATTTTGCAGCAGCTTCTGTATCTCCTGTGGATTGGTGATTTAGCTCAACAAACCTTCCAGTGTCTGAAAATGAAATTGGTTGTGCCAGGACCGACCCCTTTAAAACAAGGAACGCATAAGGCACTCCTATCCGTTTTAAGTACCAAAATCTGTCTAAACCATGGAGCTCAACCAATTTTATTATTCCTAATTCTGTCTTGGTGGGTATCTCTTCTCTCTAGTCATAGTATTTCTCATTAACTTCCATAATGTCTGGCATACAACCACCTGACCTTCTTCTGGAGACCATGTGTCTTCCAAAATAAAATTATATTTTGATATTATTGCAAAACCTCCTCTGTCTGTCTGGAGCAAAACAAGGGAGGACACAAGTTGTTATCTTCTACAAACAATATAAGTATCTGAGGAAAATAGGTGTCCATGCACTGATTATAGTCCTAAGGAATTTGGAGTTAGAGCAAAAAGGGGATGCAGTCCAGCTAAGTCTACTTTCCAGCAACATGAGAAAAACTGGAAAATGCAAAGCCGTCTTTAGAAATCATTGTCAGTTTTCCTGAGATTAGAAGTGTTATTATCTGATAGTCATGTATGCACGCACAGTGACACTATTGGGCATAGTTAAGGTGCCTTCTACTTGTTTTTCTGTATTTTATTTTCTTGCCACTGTTTTTTAATTCCAGCATTCCTGTGGCTATAACGAAAATGCACTGCTTACTCTTCTCAACCCTTTATTTCTCCTGCATATCTCCAGGCTTAATTTTTCAGGTTAAATTGGGAAAAGTTGGTTTTGTTTTCTGTGAAGAAAATATATATTTCAGGAGTAGAACTGTCTTGATTGATATGTTATGCATCCATCAGTTGGGTTACATGGACTATGAGTCAGGGTATAATTCTGCCCTGTGTCAGCATTTTCCTTTCCAAGTGCTTGAGACTGTGCATTGCAGAAACATGCTTCTGGGGAGAATACTTCAGAAAATTGTGCTAACTCCTTGGTTCCTTCCATCACCACAATGTCATATTAGGAGGCTCAAAGTGACATCTTGATATATTGCTTATAGCCTCATATAAGGTAAAGTCTTATTAGAAAGTAATAAAAGTGACCTCCTGCTTTTTTGTCCATAATCTTGTATTACGTTAAGATGGAAAATCAGAGCTGGTTATGTTTGCCATTATTTTGTTGTATTTAAAATTATATTGTGCAACACCAAGGTTGGAGTTTGAAAAATGCTAAGAAATAATACTGTCTGAAGCAATATATAGAATATTGATGAATACAGAAAAGACAAACACAGTTCCCTGCGGTTCATTTTGGGTGTGTCTGATGAAGAAAGCAAATAAAATCTCTGCCTTCATTTACAATGTGTTTTCAACTTAAGTATTCACAATGCTATAAAATGTTGTAGTCCAAAAAGAAATATCTGGAAATATTGTAAAAATAATTTTAGTTTGGAATGAAACATAGCATGCAAGTATATTGTGCTCATGACCTGGATTACATCATTAAGGGTAAAGGTATTTTGTTAATAAGCAGGGAAAACACTGTACCACTGTGCCACCTGAAATGAGCTTTCTCTGCTAGAGAGAATAAGTTGTTTCTTTGAAGAAAGGGTTAGATTTGGAAAGCTATCAGGAAATACAACTTACAGTGAAATTTAAATGAAATATTTTTCACATACTTAACTTCAGAAATGTCTAGTATTCTGTCTATATAAGCCAAAAAATCATAATATAGATTTAATTTAATGCAATTAAAGTTTAGTTTGTCCTGTGTTAGGGATGTTACTCTAGGGGGAACAAAACTGGTTGCAATAGTGAAATTATAAATGTTGTTTTATGTCACATTAGTTAACATATGCGAGCTTATTTAACATGTGGACCACAAATAAGTGTAATTATATTAAAACAAGGATCTGTAGCTCAGAAGCAATAAAAATAGACTAGGTTGTATTATTAATTCTTGTGTTAAGGGTTTTGAGCCATGTTGATTGGCCTGAATTTTTTGATTTTGTTATGGTACAAAGGGATTGTTTGAAGTAATTTGTCCCCGAGAGAGGCTCACAATCCCAAGCGGGTTTCAATTCAGCAAAGCAAATCTAATTTTGTTTGCTTTATGCAAACCAGAAGGGGCTGTGGTTCATTCTGTTTTCACTGGAGGGGAAAGGCGCACTAATGGGACCTGCTGAAATGCATGCATTGCAAACATCATACCCCTGCATATATTAAATTTAGCTATGTGATGCACTGTGTTCATCATCTCATTGTGTACACAGATACGCTTTAGAACAAAGCCTTTAATAGTACAGGAACCCTACTACATTATGCCAACAGACTATTGTATTTATATTTAATGTTACAACTGGAATTTCTTCCCTTGGATAAAGTGTATTGATATGTGGCCTTTTTTTCCCTCCTGTTACTTGTTATAGTAGACAATGTACTGAGGACATTACATGCTTAAGCTTCAAGCCATCTGAAGATTAATTATATGAAGGTCTCATAATGGTTTTTAATTTTCCCTTTTTTACAGCCCAGAGTTAAATAGGAGACATGTTCAGGATCTGATTGCCAAAAGAGCAATAATCCCCAATCCATCAGATCAAGGCTGGAAGATAAATGAAGGGGAATAGCACCTGCAAGACAGGTAATGCTCCAGACAATAACCACTGCTTTGACAGATTGCTACCCTCTCTTCAGTGTGGCTCCTTTTTAGGCTTTACAAATCTGGTATTTATATAGCCTAAAAAGTATACCAGATCTGAATAAATGGATATAGGAGGAAATCAACTTCTCTGAAAGCAAAAGGAAATATTGCCATTTATTTCACTGGGAGTCAGAGTAGGCCACTAAAAATGTTTGATGGCAGAGTAAGGATAGATAAATTTATTTGCATATAAGTCACATTATTTATTTATTGAATTTTCATAATAGTGCTATGGTTCACGTGGTGTTGCTCAATTTTTTCCAGGGTGCTTCTGTTTTGAAAACAATTTCAATATTGCACAGAGGCAGACACATCTCAAAACCCTCCAATTTGTCATTAGACATTTGGCTGCTTGCCTATTTTACTGATAATATTGCAAAACTACATTAATTTACTGAATGATTTCTGTGAATCATTTCACACAGAATTCAGAATGATACTTGTCATGCATCAGATGATTAACTATTAAAAGCATAGGTTTACTTGTTATGCTTATTGTGTGGTACAGTTCAAAGTTTACTTAAGTGTGCAATTTAAATTCAAAGATGAGTTAGGAATAATGATTCTACTGCTTTTAAATTTCCTTCATGAAACACTACAGGAATATTCTTCCCGATTGTGTTCTGCATTGCCACTCACCGTTCTCTTGAGCTAGTATTCTTCCCTAATTTCTCCTGAAATTCAATAGTAAAAAATTTTTCATACTGTAATAAAAATATTTTGTCCCAGTTCCCAAACCCCTGATCAGAGACACGGTCTTCTTGCACAGAAGGTCTCCTCATGAGCTAAACCAATCGCAGCATGCCGGATCAGAGCCCTCCTCCATGTCCCTTCTACAGCTCAAAGGATGCGACCATGGTCTTGAAATGGAGAACATATGTTCTAATATTTTCTAATCCCATAAAGTCATTCAGAAGTAATGCAAACAAGTAAGATTTTGCTTCTGTGTTATCTTATAAAGAATATTTGAAAATAATTATATTCTTTATCACTGTATGTCAACTGCAAGTACTTTAACATCTTGGTCAACATACACAGAGGCTTGATGCATTCTTTTCTGCTATATTCAGGCAAAAATTGAAATTCAGATGAAGAATCAGGTTCTAGCTAAGTTGAACTTTTTAATGTGAACGTTTCTTCCCTCAAAATGTCAGTTGCTTAGGCAACAAAGTAAATGTTCCAATTAACCTGAAACTTCAAATAACGTAAACAAATAAAAATTTTAAATTACAAATGGCCAAGAGGTTTTTTGAGTGGATAAACCTTTTTGAAATTGGAGGAAAGACCATGGTGTGAACTGCTCTGATTTAACAGTTTGTCACTGAGAGGGACGAGGCCAAGATCTTTCCATAGTGTAAATGAAAACAGGAGATCTGAGCGAGCATAAATCAGTACCTGCAGGTCCATATAACTCCTCAGAGATTTACACTTTGCAAGGACTATTTTAAAACTATTTTAATTTACTCCAACTGAGGATCTGGCCTGCAAAAAAGGATGAGTACTATTTAAAAGGTTTAAAAAATAAGTACTTTGATCGAAGTCCTTTTATTAGCTAAGGTTATTGAACAAAAATTATCTGAAATAGAGTTTAGAATGAAGAAAGAATGTTTGTCAGAAGAGTTTAAATTGAGATAATTTTACAGAGGGGGACTGGGGAAATGCTGAAATTACCATCAATTGCAGTCATAAAGTATTTTCATAGCTAAATATGATTTATTACCTGCTTTTATTTTTATCATTCCTCATTTATATAGCACTAACCACTTTACAAAAATTAATAAAATAGCGCATCCTTTTACAACCTTAAAGGCTAACTCAGATGAACATAAAGAGAAATGAAGGGAAGGGATGCAATGTCACTTCAATAATGCAATACATATAGCAAGAGACAATCCTTGCTCCAAGGGGTCTTCTCTATGAATAGACAAGGCAGATAAAGGAGCTAATATCAATTCCGCAATTTATGGATGGAGAACTGAGGCACTGAAAAATCAAGGGATTTACCCAAACTGACAAAGAAACCATGCCTGAGATAGACACTGAATCCATTTTCTTCATGCTCTACTTGAATACTTTTCCCTCCCAAAAGGTTGATGTATATTTAAATAACATAAACTTTTATACACTCTAAAATACTCAGTAAGATCATTTGGGGCCAAAGCTATTTCAGCATATACTTATCTGAGGGTCTGGCAGAGTAAGATGCCCTCTTAATCCCTATGGCGAACTGATCGAGACTATAAGTGTACAATTCTGCAAATGTTTATGTAATTTAAAACACATAGATAGCCTTGTCTACATTATTGCCTCTATGAACAGGCTTAAAATTAAACACTTGCATATGTTGTATTGATTAGCAACTGGTTAAGAAATTATGATTTATTACTAACACAGATAACACAGAAAATGCAGTCGTACCCATTAAAAAAAAAAAACACATTTCTGTCCTTTAGAGGTGTTTGGAATATGAGTGAAATGAGTGATAATTAAATTTCATAGGTTTTTAATTGCATGAAGCTCCAAATTATTTCTAAGAAAAGCTTTATTTGAATAAAATAGCAAGATCTGGTCCTCTGCAGGACTTGCAGAGTTAGCCTTAACCAACCTAAGAAATTGTTGAAAATAATTAAAGTAATAGAATTAATTTGTTTTCAGTAGAATTTTCATACAATATGAATAAAAGGAAGTAGGAAAGCTATCATAAGAAAAAATGTAAAAGGGTTCCAACTTGCTCCATTCAGATAAAACAATTTCTGTTTTCTGGGTAAGTCTCAAGATAAAATCTGGTAAGGATGTTCAACATTTTAAAAAATCAAAAAAATACGTAAGCTATAGAAAGACATAAAGGATCGAATTCTGTAGAAACAAATATTCATTTTAAATAAATAAATAAATAAATAAATAAATAAATAAATAAATAAATAAATGACCCTTGTGCATATGAATTGTCCTTTGCTAGATTCTCTTTTTATAAAAAAAATAAATGTTTGCTTCTTTTACTAGCAATAATACTTGCTCTGAATCTATAGGAAAAAAATCTGTTAATGATGCCAAAGCAAAAATCAGGACTTGTCTGTATTAATATATTTTATGCCTATTCTTGCAGTTCTTATTTGGAATTCTGCTGCAGAAAGTCCTTCAGAGTAAAACCTTTACATTTATTGCATAAAAGCTTCAGTGATCCTCTAACTTTAGAAATAGGGAAAAAAAGAACAACTCTAATATAGTGTTGCATAAGCAGTTCAATCAATATTTGGCTTTTTT
Organism: Patagioenas fasciata; assembly: GCF_037038585.1. Classification (NCBI taxonomy): domain Eukaryota; kingdom Metazoa; phylum Chordata; class Aves; order Columbiformes; family Columbidae; genus Patagioenas; species Patagioenas fasciata. The sequence continues at coordinate 83,503,249 of NC_092522.1, read as the reverse complement.
TCACAGGCTTTTAATTTAAGAGATTTTGGGTGACATTCAATGAATTATTGCTTCTGCAATACCTATATATTGAAAACAATAAAATAATAAAAGTTGGGGAAGATACTAGCTCTGTGTAAATACATGCTTGCTCCCTGTGTGACAGTTTCTATAGAATGAAGCATGAACAATATAATTTAAATTTAGGACAAAGCTAAACAAACTAATTCAAAAAAATTATATATGCACTAATTGATACAGCTTAATATACATATATACATATATACATATGCTTATGTGTATATATATGCATGTGTGTATGTATGAAGCGTGCACCAAGACATGGCTCTGGATCACCATTTCTCAGGCCTGGCACTTGCTCAGTTTAGGAATTACTGACCTGTGGTCACAAGGTTCATAGCCTGGATAACAGGAAGGCCTAACGCAATATCATCTGTTAAATTTCTGAATAACTGATATTTTGTTTGGTTTTCTTGGAAGTAAGGTGCTGAAGTGTTTTGTGGAATATCTGTACATTGCTAGCACTGCCCAAGGGCTGTTGGTGTTTGTGCTCTATGTACAATGCATTGCATGGGGTTTTATTGTAGCAATTATTGTAGTTCGTTCACTTTATTACAGCTGGATTAAAATAAAACATGGCTCCAAACTAACAAAACCTGTATTTTTTATTCAAAATTATAGCATTTTAAGACTCAGCTATTGGGACCATTTAAAAAGACTGATAAGCAGAAGTTAGGATTAGACTGATCTGCAAGAAACACAACACCCTCATCAGATGGAGGCCACATTGCCTGATGTTCCTAGTAACACATTACCTTGTTACACAAACATTATGTTCCTGCCTTAATCCTGCCTTCAGCTCTGTACTATCAGTTCAAGGGCTCCAGCCTGGTTTCTGGTGACAATGTGACATATCACAGCACCTCATTCTGCAGGACCCAGAGAGATTTGCACATCCATGCTAGTTTGAAAGTGACTAACAGGGCAAGGAGTCCAGGCAATCTGATGACAGAGGCAGTCTTGAGCAACCACCAAGTGACCTGCAGGCAGAGTGAGACCTAAGTGCAGAACATGTAGCAAGGTACCTCATTAGAGTCATGGGAAACCACACCTGCTTCTTTCTTTTCAGGCATGTCATTTAAACCCTTTGCTTTCATAGGTTTGACAGGCTTGGAGAGTCATCAGACTGAACAGTGTTAGCATCAGGTTCCTCACTTGGTGCTTGTCTACTTAGGGCTGCCAACCTTCTGCTGAGGCTCAGCCATGTATGAGTAGCCTGAAGGCCTACAGGTTCCTCTAGGCCTAATCACTTCCATTCATGTAAACGTCTGGGCCAACAAAAATGATGCCAGTATCTTCTCTAGGGTCTTTTGTATGGGTGCATTTGAGCAATAGGAGAGGGCACTGGGGAATACCTAGAATGAGCAACTGGCACCACCCTAGGAAATCCATGGAAAAGGCAGTCAGTCACTTTATATAAAAATCACAAACATCAGATGACATCTGGGAGTTCAGAGAGTCAGAAACTAGAAAGATATTCCAGATGTTAGAGATGTTGCCCTGTGCAAATGCTGGTTGTTACCTGTGCTCTGTGTACAACATGCTGCATGGGGTTGCCATGAAAATGGCAAGTGCAAAATTAGGATGACTGAGCAATATCTTTCTGACAGAGGTCCAAACCTGCAGATACTTTTACATAACATTATATTCCTCACCTGGAATATTTTTTAGATCTCTACTCACTCATGTTCACTTTGACTCAAATTGTAGGGTTTATACGATTGCTAGTGTATTTGGAGTAGTGACAGGAAATACTATGATGGCCACAGACCTCGGGGTCTGTCATATTAGAAGGAAAACTGAGGTCTCAGTAACTAGCAAAAATGAAGCCCCATTGACTGGCTATATATTTGTCAGGCTGGAAAATATCTGAGAGACTGAAAAGCTATTTACACAGGTTTACAGCTATTTTGAAAAGACTGACACAAGAACAAATAGGTATAAACTGCCCATGACGAGCGTCAGTCAGGAAACTAGAGGATTTATAACCAGGAATGAGGTAGACATCTGGAACAACCATCTACTGTTATGTGGAGACAAAAGATTATAACTACTTCTAAGCCACAGCAGCTTGAAATATGTCTTGTCTTCCCAGCAGATACAGGATGGATTTAAGAAGTAGAGAGTTTAGTTTGATGACCTGCAAATTTGACACTGTGCTGTTATCTGAATCTTGGAGGCGCTGCTGCCAATATCAGCACTGATTTTTTTTATTGTTTGTAGCCATTGGCAATGAATGGTATTTGATCCGAAACTTTTAAAAATGTCAGTAGAAATTGTTTTGCTGACCAGAAGCCATGTAGTGAGCATGTCTCACTAAAGCCAAAAGATTATCTAAATGTCTTTCCTGCATCATGCAATTAAATCTGCATACAAGTTGCCCCTAATATAATTTGTTGCATGCAAATAACAGATCCAATTCTACCAGCTGTACTTATGTTAAGTAACCCTCAAACAAATAGTTTCTAAGAATTCCCTGTGGAACAACTCACATGAGTAACTGCTGCTACATGACGAAGGGTGGCAAAGCTTGGCTTGGAATGAACAAGCACATTGCTTGTCTTTATTATTTTCAGCCTACAAAGTGATGCTACCCAAACATCATTTTGTAGCTGATTGCCAAAAAATTTTTCCTCAGATTTGGCCCACCCCAACAGAAAGAAATCTCTCAAATGTATGCATATATTATTGAACAAGTTTATGGCTTATTGCTTGGTTTTCACTGTTAATGCAGCAGTCACTGGTCCAACTATGAGACAAAGGTAACAAAGGCAGACCAAATATCAAATTTTGGAAGCCAGTTAATCACACTTCTCAAAAGCACTTAGCGCCAACAGTTACTTCATCACATTACATCCTCAAAGCCATCTCTGGCACTACCAATCATCGGTGCATTTTGAAAGGCATCATATCCCTCTAACAGTGAATTATGGATCGCACACCACCTTCCTCGGCAGCTTGTTGAACTAGAGTCATTTATTCAGTTGGTATTGAGAGTCTGGGGGCATGACAGTACATCTGACCCCTTTTGGGTAAAATTTGATCTGGCATTTCATTTCACGGGCTCAGCCACCAGTCTGTCAAATCTTCATTTTGCTGGTGCCCACTAGAACTGCTGACGCTTGTCTCTAACTCCTGGTGCTTTCATCTTTCAGTGGCAATAAACATGTCACACTGCTGAGGTGAAACACAATCTGGAATTAAATTTACTGCATATAAAATATGGTGCCCTCTTTATTGGTTCAAATACTTGTCACTCATAATTTATTTGAAAGTGTATGGCGTTCGTGAGGCGAGAGTGCTGCTGGAAATGGAGGCAGGGGGGAGCTACAGAACTCCGAACCACAGCAGTTTACAAGAGCTCTTCTTCTCCTTTAACACCCATTTCCCCATCCCTTGCCAGTCCTGACTGATATAAACACATCAAATGTGATATCAGTGCCTCAGCCAATAAACAGTATGTATCTCAGTAAAAACAAGCTCAAGTACATTTGACCATGCAGCTGCATGGTAGCTGCAAAGTGGCTGCAGGAAGATAACCAGGATTGCTCTCAGAAGAACAAGTATGTAGGTGTTTATACATGTGTGTTGAGGGGGAGGGAAGGGTGGGAAGGATGGGAAGGAGCCAGATTTAGCCCTAGTCCATTTCAAACTTGCTCGCCATGCCTTTCCTTCTGGCACTCAACTTTTTCATGATTTATTCCAAATACTGTCGATCAGCTTTAACTAATACAGTTCTTGTATGAAGCACCTCTCTAATCTCTTCAAACACAGATGCGGAAGCGCGGCTTAGAGCACGGAGGCCAACAAAAGCACTTTGCCTGTACCAGTGATTAGCTTTGATTGACATAGTACACTTCTGCTTTCACAGGCATACTTTAACACCCATAAATGATTGTTTTAAAATGAGAAGCACTGGGTAGTGCAGCTCTGGCTTTAGTAAATATGCAGTACAAATGTAACAGCAGATAACCGAGAGAATATAAAACACTTGATATTATTTTCTGTCTTTTCTTCTCCTTTTACAGTTATTTTTTTTCTCATCCAGTATTTATTCCTAATTGTCAAAGAAATTATGACAATGCATATTCTGCTTAAATGTGGACTTTTGGTCCTGTCCTATGTGTGCTTTGTAGTTTTTGTGATAGGAGGCAATGAGAACAGTAGTCTGGTTTTGAAAAAATAAGCTAATGCAGAACTTGAGGGGTTTTCCCTGTTGTAACACACAACTTTACTTGTATTAAATGGATGAAAATAAGGAAGGGTTAGAAAGAGGCAATTTCAGAATGTATAAAGAAATCCAGGCTGCAAAGCACAGGGTGCCAGCAAAAGAATGTCAAATATGTGCAGCAAAGAGCATTTGTACATTCAAGTTCTGTAGCTAATTGCTTAATTGCTGTTTTTTCTGGAATCCACTTGATGTATTTACAAATACAGCCATGTGATGCTTGAATACATAGTTAAAAATGAAGTTCTAAATTAGCGACAATATCCAAAAAACTAAAATAACTTCCACCCACCAAGCATTTGTAGCCTCCTTATCATTCAGTACAGCCCATTCTTTCTTTTCCCCTCAAAGAACAGTCAAGTTTTGCTCTATGACCTATCAACCAGGCAGCCCACATTCTGATGGGACAGCAAGCCACTGTTTTTACCCCCTTTTGCTGATCTCAGCCTCCTGGTCACACATGAAGGGAGAGGTGCTTTCTTTGTGTATCAAGGAACCAAACCATTTAAAAGCACACAAATCTGAACCAGCGTATAACACTACACTTGAAAATTAACTGGAAGTGGGGGCAGACAGTGGGGCACAGATGTAATGAGATCCTGGTGAGAAACACCCATTAACAAATGAATAGCCACTGTATGCAACAGGCGAAATTTCCAAGTGACTTTAAGATGCAGATTTGTGTAAGGTGTGTTACTTGTAATCAGTAACCCAAGAAGGGAGATACTGCTGACAAAATGGACTCCTAAGCATTTCTGTATTTAGACTATGATATAAAGACCTGAATGTGCATTTTAGTTACATGGTTTCCTGAAATGATGGGACAGACAGGCTTCTTTCCTTCCACTGAGTAGGATCTAGTGTCACCTCGAGTTGTGAGACTCCTGGTCTAGTCTGTAAGAGAAAACAGGGCACTACATGTAAACACTGACACCATACATAGCCACAGTGAAATAAAAGTAAAATGGAAAGATAGCTGATTACAGTACCTCTGTATTCCAGATGATATCCAGGATTTCTTTTACCCTTATGAAGAAGAAATTTCAAGTAATGTGCACAAGCTGGGAAGTCATACATTTGTTATAATAATTTACAGAATCACAAAATCACAGAATTGGAAGGGACCTCCAAAGATCGTCTAGTCCAATCTCCCTGCCAGAGCAGGAATACCTAGATGAGCCTACACAAGAGTCTTGAAATGTTTTATAAATAAATGTGTCAATTGATAACTCGGTATCTTTGCTATAGTATCAGCAGGGGAATAAAATCCACAGAGGTTACTAAATTGGTGCAACTGGTTGGACGATAAAGTCTGTGCTCCTAGTTTTCAGCTCTGTACATGTGCGTGCACATTTGTCTATGCACACGTGTGAATGTATATTCCAGCTTTTTTGCATGTATGTGCGCATATGTATTCATGTCACAAAAGAAAAAATCAGACAAGTAATTTCTGCTAAATCCACCTGTTTCATTCTCAGTGACCAAAGACTAAACAAATGCGTGGGGAAAATGCGTGGGGATGTCTCATTCCTTTCTTCATTGAACAGCTGTTTTTTGTTTTGGGGTGTTTTTTTTTTTTCTTAACATGCACTATTGCACATCATCAGAAGAAAATAAAAGAGATAACTAAACTAGCATACATGCTGGCTATCTGTGGTATAGTTTTCATGTGAATGGTCTACAGTTCCACAAGGACCTGGACAAGTTTTATACAGATTTACATGCAGTTTTCTTGTATTGAGAATACAGTCAACATGATTCAACAAAAACAGGACTGAGCATCCACCCAGAAAACAAACGTGATTCTGCTCTTGCAAGGTACACAGGACAAAAATCACAAAGACAAATTTTGCAAGAATAAATATCAACCTTTTTGCATTTGAAAATGTTTTCGTTCATTCTTTGGCCTCTCTGGACTCACTGCACTTTGCACTTTGTCCAGAAGCTGTTTGGTTACCAATGCCCCTCAGAAAGTGAAGTCTTCTCCATGAAAACTACATACAATTTGGCTGGGGAGAGAACAGAGGCCTGAACAGCTCTTTCCCAAACAAAGGATTTCTTAAGTGGAAGAAATTATCTTCGTCTCGCCTGAGTGGTTGGGCTGACATCCGGGGAAAAAGAAAATCCTATTGCCATTGCACATGGCTGATGGAGAGCCTTGTTCTCTGTCTGTCTGCTAGCTGACACCTTATACAGCATGGTACATTTCAAGTCCTCATCCAATTTTTGTCTTCTGACAGGGATCAAAAATGCCTTTTCATATATGCTCTTCCACATTTAAAGCCCATGGTGACCCACTTTTTAGGAAAATCAGCAAGGTCCCTTCCTCAAAATCCCATGCAGAGGCCCACAGCTCTGACAGTCTCCCAACCAGATTCAGGATCATTTCCCCTTGGGTCAGTGTTTTATGTTATCCATGACTGGCAAGAGTCCCTGAGTGGGTTTTCTTCAGTTATTTCTTTCTCTTGTCTTCTTTGCAGCCCAACCATTTTGCTCCAGTTTTTTCATCATCTATGCTTGTGCCCTTCTCTTTCTCCTTTCTCTTCCCAGTTCATAGTCTCCAACGTGCAATTTCCCCTTTTCCACATGCTTTTTGCTTTTGTCCAGTCCCTTCAGCTCTTTCTCCCTTTTCTTCTGCACTTTTGTTTGCTTCCCATTTCTCTGCACTTCTTCTTGCAGAAGATTATTAAAAACTGTGGACCCTACAGCCACAAGCTCTGCCTGATTAGGCAACCTGAAATAATAGCTGATATATTTTTTTAAATAAAGCAAATCCTCAGATCTACTTTCTGTGAAGTTAAGGGAAACTGGGCATATTCACCACCACTGAAACTGAGTCACTTCCTATTTAATGGCCTAGGTATGTTTTGGCCATCATCTCTACTGCATGAAGATATTCTAGATATGAAGCTTTATATGTGGGTATTTTTCCTTAATTTCAAATCAGTATGCTATCTAATCAATGCTAATTTACATCACACAGAATACATCAAAACACGATCAAGAAACGCAACTAACTCCATGCAGCAATCCAAGTCAATCTTCAGGAAGCAATGGAGGGAATTTCTATGTTGCACATGCTTCATTTTCAAGCACACAGATCTCTTCAAGTCCTGTCCTCACTAGATAAAAAATATACTCCTGGCAGCAGGTTTCAAGAAAATCCTTATGCCCAGTTACTGTTCAACTGTCAGGTACTGGGCTATCATCCACTTTTGCTTGCGTGACAGGACCCTATGTCATTAAGTGTCCTACCCTTGTCCTCCTTGAGTTTGAGGAAAGCATCCAATTCCTGTCACACAAAAGAAGAAATGGTGTAAACTGAGAGAAAGCTGAACATTGACTGGTAAGGGTTTGAGCTCTTTCAAGTTTTAGACTTGCTAAAAATTCTGTCATGTCACATATCATCTATTTCATCCTCTTTCCAAAACTTTTGCACCTTTTTTGAGGCTTGGGTTTGATTGCTGCAATCCTCCAGGAGAGGCAATCATCACGTTTGTGTTTCCTTTATTAGCATTTGTCTTAAAGCCACTAGCACATGTCTAGTTCTCTCTCAGTTTTTTTTTCAGATTCCCAGATGTCTATATTTGGCTTCAGCAATCTGTGTTTGTCATGTGTCAAGTTAAGAAATCTATCTTGGACCCTCTAGAACTGAAGAATTTGGATCCAGTATTCACGAGGGAGGACAGGATACCTTTTGAAGAGAAAAGCTGACTGGTATGTCCCTTGCCCCATCTATTCCCATCTTCCCTACAAATAGACCAGTAGAATGGCTCAGTGCTAAGGTGACCAAGAAAGGAGATCCACCAGTATCATGCTTATATTTGATGTTGCAGCCAATTCTGGCTTGGACACTCGGAAAATATTCGAGTTTAGACAGACCTGTTTAGACAGATCTATTATACCTCATAAGCATTCTGTTGTTGGTATGAAATGCAGAGTGTAGAGCAGATCTGAAGGACTGTTGACTAAACAGAGTTGAAGCTTCATAAGTAGTCTTCATTGAGCATGGACTATGTGATGTATTTGGGCATCCTCTATGCTTTTTGTGGGTTTTAGCACCATTTAATGTAAACCTCAGCACCATAAAAACACACTCTTGTGATTAGATCTTTTAACAAATATATGGCATTTTATAAAAACCTAGATCCATTTGGCCTCAAAAGAGAATATATAGAGCATATATACATATCAGAATATATAGAACAGCACTGCAGATAAAAATTCATGTAGATACTTATAGCACCTTCAGTTTACCTTGCACAGGTAGTAGTATTCAAGACATGGTGAAGCACACTTTATTACAAACTAACAACATAAGATCAGACTGAAGATCTGTGGTTTCCTACATCACACACTGGAGTGTGCACCATGCTGAAATATAAGCAAGACTCCCTTCACTTGAATTAACCTTAACTAGTCAGATTAAACCTAGCCAGATTAAGTTTATACTACTCAACCATGAATCACATAACTGTAGTGGCTCTTTAGCAATACTTAGCAAACTAAACATTTACTTGTGTCTATAAGCATGTGTGTCTGTAGGTATGTGTATATTTATGTATATACATGTATGTGTGTACATGTGTGTGTCTGCATGCATGTGTATAGATCACAGCAATTATTCGAGGCACTTTGACCCAAGGAAAAGCACTGAAATATCTGTGTTGGATCAGTTACAGTGCTGATCATCAGATTACAGGTGTGTTTTTAAAAGTATGGAGTTTTTTTTTTTTAATATTCATCTCAGCCTGGATTTTAGTTTTTATTTGTGGACTTTTTCCATGGAGGAATGAGATGGATGTAGAAAAAAAAAAGATTAATTTAAAAATTGTTGCTTTGCCTACAGTATTCTTACAGCATTTGTGGACATCGATCAAATCTTAAGGTTCCATTAAAAAAATGCCATCAATTTTTTATTTTTCTAGGAAAGGAAATAGATCTTTAAATAAATGATTATTTAATTAATCATAGGAAAAAAGTGAGACTAATGCCTAGGAGTTTGGTGATTAAAGGAGAACAGAACGGAGGACTGGACAGCTTCAAACAGTGCTAGGCAGTTTTTACCTCAGTACAGCAGGCTGATAGCGATGGACAATCTGTGGGGTAGAACCTCACTCATGCCAACCCATGTTTTCCCTGAATTGCCTGTCATCCAGTTGACTCTCACCTATCACTTCTGGAAAAATCAGTAATGACAGACAGCGTAGGAAAAACACTTGCCATTTACGTAGTGCCTAGACAGTACATGGTCCAAACTGGAATAACAAAAGCAGCTAAAACTGAGCCTTGAGGCTGGTCTATGTTTTGCAGGGGGTAGCTGGGCTCCTGGTCATCTTGGTGGATTTCAATGAGGGTCACAAATGTGGCCTCCCCCATCCCAAATACAGTCTCTCAACTGGCCCAACCAAGTTTGATTACTTACAAATCTAGTGCAATCTGATTTAATGAGACTCACTAAAACAAATTTTTTCTCAGACATGTTCTTAAGGTGTGCAGGTAGGCAAATTACCAAAAAAAACCACTATTGCAGGTAGTGGCAATTGTCACCTCTCTCAGTAAAAGTCTGGTCTCACTTAAAAAGATGAATCTGTCCTCCCTTCTCTATGCATCCCTATGCATGATTCTTTCACTTTTTCAGAAATGAAACTTGAACACAAAGTAGGAATTCAATTGTTGGTGTTGTGAATGAGACTGCTTTCTTAGAATGCTTTCTAGGGAATGTTCATCAACTAAAGTTAACTTAAGAACAGAAAAAGTTCACAAGGATCTTGCTATGGCTAGAGATCTTCCCAAGCAGAAGGTATGGATACAATGCTAACCACTAATAACATGCTCCTTGAGGACATGAACTCTGTAGGTCTCACATGACTCTCCAGTCTGGGAGCACATATCACCCCAGGATGCATTGTCCCCTCTGGCATTATTTAGGTTTTTTCTTAGGCCTTTGCTTCTGTAGCCATATTTTACAACTAGGTCTCCACTTTCAGGTTAGAAAACCTTCCCAGCCCCTGAAGTATTACAGCACTATGGGATGAGAAATTTGTATAATAGCTATACCAAATACCAATATTCTCAAGGAAATGTCATGATTCTGGGGTTGTCTTACTCATGATGTCTGAAATGTGCAGTGGTCACGGTTACACTAAAACAAACAAACAAACAAACAAACAAAAAATACCTTTACTGAAGTTACTGCTCTTGGACTTTAATCAGAATAATAAACAAAATGACTCTGATGTGCCACTACTCTGATGTGAAAGAGACCAGAGTCTCCTTTTATTTGTGGTGTTTGGCTTTTCGACTGTTTAGCTGACAAACTAAATGCCCCATGTTCCTGGTTAGAAGGAGGCTTACCCTCACAGCGCTCTTGTGGGGCCACTTTGTATTGCTCCACTGTCATCTCCTATCCCGAGGTCCTGGCATCCCCAGGTGTGGGTTCCTCTGCAGAAGCAATGAGATGTGCTGGTGACACCTTCTCTTCTCCCAGTTGGTAAGTGTTCTGCCATTTGCCAGTCATCCCCCTGGTTTTCCCTGTTGTGATCTGTCCCCAGCAACAAAGACTAGAGCTCTGTCTGGCAAAGGATGGAAACTACAGTGGAGTTCTCACTAGACAACAGTCAACTTATTTACAGGCTGTGTATTAGTTAATATAATTAAGGCATTGATGCTGTAAATTAAACAGTATAGAAGACATTTGGCTGGCATAAGAAATGCACAGCGTTTTCCATACACTTGCTTATGAAGCATGAAAAATGAACAAAATGTACAAATTAGAAGTCAAGATGCTCAGAGCTGCTGAAGGGTTTTACCAGTAGTATATTATTTCTGTTCTGAGGAACTTTCAGGACATTTTCATAATGGATAGCTATGAACTTTTCTTACTGCCTTTCCTTCCCCTTTTTTTTAGTGATAGCTGCCAAATTTCATAAATCCTATAATGTTCTGCACTGTAATTAGTTTGGAAGCCTGTAATTGTTTAAGTTTAAGCCAGCAGATAAAGGCTGCCAAACCACTTGAGCAGAAAAGTTGTATTAATGGCTTCATATTATCGCTTGCTGATTTATTTAATCTCTTTCAATCAAATTGTGATTCTCAAACAAAAACAAGAAAAACTCGAGCGGTTGTTTTCCACTGCGAGGAGGAACTGGGCAGAATGGACACACACACACAGACACACAGAGACAAAAGGGCTTTTGTGGCAGAAAGAGTGCGTTGACAGTCCTGAAGGTCAGTCATAATTCAAAGGAAAATATGCTGTGGGAAGAGTTATATTCAGTAATGACAGCTAAAATTATACCACATTTGGTTGCAACCAAAATGTTTCTCCTTGTGTTACTGCTCTGCGGTATCCTGGGACACCTTCCTCACAGTTAAATGAAAAATAGCATACTATTAGAAGTACAGTAATCTGCACTGTTATGGTTTTATACAGCTAACATGTCTCCCTTCATGTACAGCTTGTTCCTACACTTTGCTAGCTGGAGTACCAGGATTTCAGCAGTGGAAGTGAGAAAAGACAGGAAGTGTATTGAAAAAATAGTATGTGTCTTTGTTGGCATTATTTATAAGGGTTAGAGCAAAGGTCCTTTTGAAAAACAACGTAGAGAAAATATTGCAGGGTTCATGTGTTATTAATGGCCTATGTATTTGTGCACCATTGCTCTAATGCTGCTATTCAGATATTCTGTCACTCCCTTATATAAGATACTTTAACAGTAAGCATGAACAGAGGACAGCCCAAAACCATGATATGGGAATCAGGCTATCTAACTGCTGTTACTTCATCTCCAATGAGTCAATACTGCATGCTATACCTAAACTCAGATCAAATGCATATATTAAGAAGTCATTTTACTAGTTTTAGAGTAAACACACTCAGTTTTTACAACCAATATTATAGTTTGGTCTTATACTTCATAACATAGCTCCATGGATGAAGTTTTTTTGGTAGAAGTGCAACTTAAGCACATGTTTAAACTTAAAAATATACAAGACTAAGCTCATTGGTATTAGATTACCTTCTGTGTTTGCACTCAGCACATTCTGAAATTCCTTGATGGATTGAAACTTCTGTGAGAAAAAGTTGTACTAAAGGTTTGACATCAATAACTCACAAGGAGATCGTTCTACCTTTATTGTAGACAGTGACAATTATACTCTCTTTGGATTCACTTTTTGGCTGTGGTTAATGACACTGAAAGAAATGGGGTCCTTGATTTGCCACCAAAGCTAAAAGAACATTTCTGTTTCATGACAACTCATGAGGTTTTAACACTTGTTTTAATTCTGGGTCAGAATGAATGCAAAATCTTTCTAAAATTTTCATATGAAGAGAATTGTGTTGACTTTTTCAATGGGAGTCTGGATATGGGAGAAAAAAATCTGTTCTGATGGGTATTGGTTTCATAAGATAATATTCCAGTGTTGCACAAAAATAGTAGTAGCAGTAATATGTGTTAGTTAATAACCAGTAGTAACTTTATTATAACTATAGTATATGTAAGCCTTAATAGATATATTCAATAGAAAAAAGGAGAAAAATAAATCAAAGGCACTTGCACATATAAAGAAGGTATATCCTGTTTGAAAACGAAATTTTTAAAAGCTGTTTCTTTACATCGGGGAAACTGATTTTTCTATAGAAACTGGAGGATAAAAGGGGTACTATTTCAGATTTCTGATGTTTTATACTTTCAGTCATTGATTTTCCACTGAAAATTTTTTCACAGATATTTTTCTCTCTCCTCAACCCATGTGACATTTATAATTAGTGCACTTCTGTTGATAAAATGTGATTTTCTTTTCTAAATTCCTAAACTACATCTCTTCATCTGAGCAAAACACTTTTGATATCAACATCTTTAGCACAATTCATTATTGTATCTCTTGATATGTGGAAGCATGGAAGTACCTTGTTTTAGTGACTCAAGACTTTTACATTCTACAAGACCTATCAAATGGCTGAAGACTTTGGTACACAGACCTTGTACAAGGCCTTCTACCACAGTAGAATTTTATCCTTTATAAAAATAGCTACATAGTGTTGGATTTCACACATACAATCAGACAGAGCTTGGCAAACTGTACCATATCATAGACAGGAAGCAAAGTATTAAGTACGTATTACACAAGATTTAATGTATTGCATGTTGTAGGTGCAATAGAGAAGCAATTTATTTAGCTGGTATAAAAATTCAGAAAGGACAGATGCAATATAACAGCACATCAGGAGATTTCAAGAGGCTCTGTAAGTATTTTTTATAATGTCTAAAGAGACAGTAGTCTGCTGAGGGACAAGGATCAGCTCTTTGCATCGTTCAGTGCATGGAAGAGAGAGATGAGCTAGAAAAGGGAGCCTCGTTACAAATACAATCTTGGGCACTGAGCTGTCGGAGCCACATGCTTCTTGGATGAGAGACTGAGAAGATGGATGTCCAGTCAAGATACTTGCAAAGCATTAAAAGTAAGGATAAAGGTCTGTATGTTGGACCAAGTCAGCAACACCCAAGCACCACGTGTCTACAAAGGCACAGGATATTCTGCACATACAGAGCACTGTGAAACTCAGGTCAGGGTCACCATAAGCACTGAGGCAAAAGAAAGGCAATACAATTGATGAAGAAGTCTTTCTTTTTGCCCTGCACTGCAATATGACTTTGTTTTGCTACAGTACAAGCAGGCAGAAGATACCTGATTGCTCAGCCTGGATTCCCCACGAAAGGAACATCCTGTTAAAAATGGATACAAAGCCTCTACCATTTCTAAGCACCAGCTCTGGTGTGAGAATGTCAGTTGATTTCATTATGACTTAAAGGCATGGACTCAGGTTTGCCTAATATTTCATGGTTCTTCATTCAAAGAAAAAATTTTCATTAGGAAGACTAAACAAATTAGACAGCATGTGCAAACACAACTACTCCATTTGTGGTTATGTCTAGGTGAGACACCTATGCTGTTATTTTACTTGAACAATTATAGCTTCTCCATAAGATGCTCCTCTTAGCATTGAATTTTTTACTACATTTTGTACTATGAGATTTGAAGAAAACAAATTAAAGCTGAGGATTTATCAGAAAGCCTCACAAAATCCCAGAGATTATTTTTTCCTTACCAATCTCAGGTGTATCCATGTGAGGTATTCAAAAAAATAGAGAGGCGGAGGAAGCAAGAAAGGGATATCATCATCTAAATTCTAGAAAAAAATAATTACTAAAATCTTAAAGCCGCAGGGGAGACATATGCCTGTAATCAAATTCTGGGAAACAAGCCCCTGCAAACTCTTGCATTTCCACTGCCAACTCACTACCATTTCATGTTCATTTTGTGATGAAGTGTGAGTCTTATAAAATAAACAAACAAACAAACAAACAAAAATCAGTTACAAAATTTTCACTTTCCCATGCAACAGAAAAATCTCCCCCTGAGTTTGAAACAGCAAATAAAGCTGACTTCCAAACTATTCAGAAATGAGGTAATGGCTTTGTGATTTCATTCCTTTGGTTGAAGCAAAGAATAGAAGCTGGGAAAAGAGAGTCTCAAAAAAGTGTGTTCTTTATCCCCTCCCCATTGGCTGCCTTCTGCAGCTTTCAGCCCCAGGAATGCAGGGGATGATGTAGTGCAGCCGGTATGTACAGAAGCACTTGCAAACCCATTGTACTTAATGAGACTTGGAAACCAGTCAGAACCAGGGCACTTCTTCTTGTGATGCTTTTCATCAGGACCACAAAGAGGGATGGCGGAGAGGTGTGAAATGTTACATACTTTTCGTAAATATTTAGGGCAGGTTTTTTATGAACTAGTCGGTAGATTGCCAAACATCCTCAGCTCCCCAGAAACTCCTGCTGAAGATCCCATTGCCTTTAAGGGTCACCTGCGTCCTGTTTCAGATCTCAGCCTCAGGGACAGTGCTACTGCAGCACTGGGCCAGCAGACAAGCAGGCAAAAAGGAGGAGATGTGGAGCAATACTCTTCTCCATACAGAGGAAGGGTTAGTGCAAGAGTCTGCTGTTTTGAAGGGTTTGGATTTTATTTTCTGTTTTACACCCAGCTCTCCATGTTTGTCAACTCTATGAATATTTTGAGATTTCTGACTTAGTTCTTCACAGTGTAAACTCTAACACTACCAACAAAATATTTAGCCTTAGGTTACACCAAAATCCTCTTACCTGGAGAAAAATAATCAGGGGGTTTGTGTCCAGCCTTTGCAAAAGTGTGAGGTGGTCTGAGATAAGCCCAAGATGAAACAGACTTAAAGGAGCTATATAGGCTGCCCACATAGTGGTCTGTCAGCATTGCCCAAGAGCATATCTCCAATGTCTACCAAAGAGATAATTCAAGCTCCAGGTGTGCTCTGTTTCATTTGCTAAAGGACACATTCATAGTACTTTGAATGTGGATATGTTTGTAAATATATGCATCTATAATTTATGAAGTCACCTACTTCAGATTCTTGTCATTTATCAACATGCTTTTTAGACTTGATTCCTCATTTTGCAGACCAAATGTTAACATTTTATTGAATTTATTAACTGAATTAAGTGAGAAGTGTTCCACATTAGAAAGCATAATGTCAGAATTAATCCCCCAAAAATGTGGTGATGGTTTAACTAATATCCTGTAACCTCAGTACCCTCTGACACCGTCCCGATGAGCTCAGTATAAATAATCAGATCAGAGGTTTCCCAGAGAGGTCTCTCTAGAGGGTATCAGTTTTATCCTCAGAGGGCATGCACTCCCACCTCTCCTGGCCAGGGTAACCGCAGAATGCACTCCCTTCCTCCTCCCAGACCTCCATTCCTCCCTCCATCACTCACAGTCATTTCTTAGCAGAACAAGGTGCCAAACCTAGCTGTGGTGACCTTCAAAAAAATACTCTTTTTATTGACTTTGATGCCAGACAAGCAGGATGTGGATGCTGGAAGGCTCTTTGAGCAGGACAGTAGATGGCTACAATAAGTACCTGGGAACAGAAATCCAACCACACATGGACAGCCATTTTCCCCCAACCATCTTGAGGGAAAATATTTTGACAACTTCTAGTGATCAAGACAAGTGGCTATTCCTTTGTCAAGTCTTGCCAGACACAGTGCAACTTTGTACTGGCCAAAGCAACAGCCCTGAACCTAGCCTGTGTGCGGACAGACTGCCATAGAATCCAGTCAAGGCCGTACAACCTGTCACCGCCATCTCACCACCATCCTGTCTGCTCCGACCCTCACCTTGCAACTGGAAGTCAGTTAGAAGCGGAACCTTCGTCACCAAGCTAATCAAATCATCTCCCAGCCCAAGGTCTCCTTGCAGGTACGCTATTCCAATTCCAAAACAATAGAAAACAAATTATTTAAAGACAATGCATGCACCAGGTTTTCTCATACCCATTGTTATTTGCAACCTGGTAAAATACCAGAGGCATTTTTTTCTGTGCAAGAAGAAAGAATCATTAACCTGTTCTCAGACTAGCACAAAATTGTTGAACACCCACACCAGGCAGTGCTACGGGTCTGGATACTGTGCCAGAAGAACAACAAACTGTTTTTCCCCGTCAGTCTTCGAATGACATATGAAAACATTTAGGGACTCTGTCAAAAATAGGAGAGCTAAGAATTTTTAGGGATCTTTCATTTGTGCCTAGAAAAGAAGACGGAACATTCAGACTCACCTTGGCACTGAGCTGAAGAAAACAGCTATAAAGGCTACAGAGAACAGGGCACTTCAATAACAGAATTCCACAAGTGTCCAAGGTAATCTAATCTCAAACATCCTAATTCCCATTTTGCATGATAATGCTGAGGAATTCCTTTGGCCAGGACTTGAAAGACCCTTAGTGAAAAGAGGCATCCCCACTGTCCTTAGGGCATGTCATATCCCGGCTTCCTGAGCTACTCAGTGATCATGTAGGTTCCTTGATGGCTGGACAGGCCACAGCTGCCAAATGCATGTAATTCCACAAGTACAACACTCTCCTTAGCTCAGACATGTAAACTGCCCTGCAAAAATAGTAAAACAGAGATATACTGTAGGAAAGGTTTCTTTATATGATTTTAGGGACTCACGGAGGCCTGGCTGCATTCTCATTTCTTTCCATGTTCTGTTATTCCTTGGACATCTGCTGTCAGCTACTATTTGACACAAAATATTGAATTCAAATGATCATTTGATCATTCTTAAATTCTTATGGAATACGCCACTCCCCCCCAAAAAAAAGTATTCTTTAACTCATAATTAGAGATTATCATTAATACCAGGTTTGCAATTTCTCAAAGAAAGACTTTGCATGCCTTGTTGATGCCCCACTCAGGATGAAAGTAAAAGTTTCATTTTTCACTGCACATTTTAATGGCAAGGATAGCTGTAACATTACATATATATATATATATAATTTTGTATATATGGTGTATATACATACATTATATATATACTATATACCTAAATCAGTGTTCTTATGATAATTTCTATATTTTTATCTCACATAATCCCCCTACATAACATAGCTTTTGCTGAGTCCTGAAAGACCACTATTTCCTTGTGATCTGCTCCTAAAAAAAAAAAAAATTAAAAAAGTTGATAACTAATTATTTCCCAGAGTGTTGTACGGGGCCTTCCCCACTGTCAGTGTGGCTGATTCAGAGATGTTTATGGCGGAGGCACTGTTCTGTTGCAGTATGAGCCCCAAACAAAGCTGACGTGTTAACTGACTTGGTCAGGAGGAACAGGTGTAGCTGTGTTGTGGTTTAACCCCAGCCAGCAACTAGAACAATGTAGCCATTTGCTCACTACACCCCATCCCATTCTCACAAGTGGGATGGGAGAGATTTGGAAGGGGAAAGATACTTACGGGTTGAGATAAGAATGGTTAAATAGGACAGCAAAGGAAGAGAAAATAATGACAGAATATACAAAACAAGTGATGCACAATGCAGTTGCTCACAACCTGCAGCACTGATAGCCCACCCATTCCCCCGCAGTGGTATTTGCCCCCTGGTCAGCTTCAGTTTATATACCGAGCATGACATATGGGCAGAAAAACCCTTTGGTCAGCTTGGGTCTGCTGTCCTAGCTTCGCTCCCTTCTAGCTTCTTGTGCACCTGACAGAGCATAGGAAGCTGTAAAGTCCTTGACTACCTGGCAACAACCAAAACATCAGTGTATTATCAACATTCTTCTCATACTAAATCCAAAACACAGCACTACACCAGCTACTAGGAAGAAAATTAACTATCCTTGCCAAAACCAGGACAAGCTCCCATCAGCTTTTTATGTGTATGCCCCTGGGTAGTTTAAACCAAGCATGTAGAATAGCACTTAACCCTATTAGACTATGTTTGCATGATAGATACTTATGATGCTTAAAGCATCTTTCCATTGTTATGTCTATGTTCTAACTAGAATCTTTGATGGAACCATCTCTTTTGTTGAAGAATGCTTTCAAAACTGCAGAAATGAAACAAAACCTTCTGACACAATCCACTAAATCTCTCATCTTGCTTTCTTATTAAACTTTCTTTTTTGTAGTTGCCAGCAGTGACTAAAAGCCTCATTGAGTTTTTACCTTTAGCCTGTTTTCTTTCAGAAGTATTTACTGGATTTCAGCACCAGTGAAAAGAAACATTTAACAAATGCACCATATTCTGTAGTCCAATCAATACCAACCCTCTTCACTGATCATTTGGCTTAATTCAGAAGAAAAGATGTCATGCTTCACATAAATAACTTTTTTTACTCAAAAGAATCCTTTATTGAATAAACTCTGGTGTCATTTCAGTCAACAAAAATAGAGCACAAAGATCCTAGGCACCCCTTGGTAGTTGGAATTATTTATTCACCTGTAAAGTGATGTGATTCTGATGCAAATGAAATACATTTTTAACTTACATTTTCTCTTCTAATAGAAAATTACTACAGAAGGCCAGAAATGTCCCTATTTAAGTAAGTGGACTTTCAATTACTGTAATCCCACAAGCACTGCACATATATATATAAACCAGTGTTCATTCACAGTTCTAGCAAAATTGAACCTATTAAGCAATGCTTCACTTTGTTCTAGTTGGCACTGCCATTGAGGTGCTTTGATTAAACAAGCAGATTGAGTCCTTTTAGAATGACTATTCAAAACTCTCCACCTTCAGCTTTCAGTTTTTTTAGTTAGGTTGCAAATATCACACTTAAAAAATCACACAGAGCTGGATTTATGGCATAAGGTAATAGATTATTCACTAAGATTTTTGCTCACTATCAGGTTTGTAACTGTATGGTCTATCCCGGGGAAAAACAAAACAAAACAAAAACAAAAACAAACAAACAAACAAAACCAGAAACAAAATAAAAAGTCTCTACAGGACTTTTTTCAGTTGTGGAGTTACAGAAGTACCATAATAATTATACTAACATGGAAACCTTTGTTTCCATATTAATGTAAATTATCTACGGGAGCTTCAGGAATGTAAACATATGAAGACTCCATGCTCCCAAATGTGGCTTGAAATATGAGCAAAAGGGATAAAATCTTGCCATACTTCATTTTTAGGGATCAGGAAAAGGCTTGTTTTGCATGATGACTGTAACTGCTAAGTTGTAAGCTGCATAAGCATTCAGGGCACTCAATATATCTCATTCTAAGCAACTATGTGTTTCAGTTTGCCAATGACAGGTTCTGAATTCTTCTACAGATACTGGAAGCGTGCGCACATGTGTGTGTGTGTGCGCTGTCATAACCTATCTGCCCAAGCATGGCCTGTCTTGAAAGATTAAGTGCACCTATTTTGAACTGGAGGCTGCATGCCATAATTTTTAGCTAACCCGTTTCCTTCTTAGTGAAAACAGAAATAAAAATATATTGTGCACACTTCATTGCTAGAACCTTTGACCTCAGCTGCCTGTCTAGCTGAGACTGTGATGAATGCTTTGTGTCTCTTCATTTTTAATTGCTCATAAATTGTTATCCCATGAAACACAAAACTAGCCTTGTCCTCATTTTAGTAGGGGTTGGAGGTCATCCTAACAGTAATACAATTAAGGAGTGTCTTTGTGTGGGGGTGTGGGAGTGAGGAGGGCAGGAGGGTTACAGAAGGTTGTGGTAGTGAAAGATGTATTCCTTTCCGAGGAAATACAAAGCAAATTCCACACTTTCAAACAAAAGTCTTTAATGTTTGACAGTGTTGAGAAAAGCTCCTGGGAGGACATTTAGAAGGGTAATAAAGTAGACATGATTTTCCATATCTGCATAATCTTTCTTAAACATACATGTACAAATGGTTGTATATGATAGCACTGAACTTTTCTTTGCAATGGCAGACTTAATCCTAAGGGTCAAATTTTACCTGGCCATGCATGTTCCAACTTGCTGATTTCAGAAGAAATGATAGCCTACCTTTGACTCCTCTATAAAATAATAACCACATTTGTGAAGACAGCACTGTGGAGTCACTTTCCTCTGGTTAATCTGTTGTCAGTTGTCACACATTTCCTTCCTGTTCTTGAAAAGCTGGACTGCTCAATTCAAATAATATACAGTATGCCAAGACACAAGGATATCTTTCACCTTCAAAATGTCCGGTAATAAATAAAAAGAAAATATTGGCTCAGTGATATTATGGAGATTAGCGTGCCCACATATAAACCTCTTTTGATTTTGGTTGAATAAATATGCGAGCTTGGTGAATTTGCTTTTACCTCACACCATACATAATTCTGTTTAGCAAAAACATTATTGGGCTTTCAGTAACCAAGCGTGCCTCCAGATTCCTAAAGACCAAACCACTCTGGTAATAGTGGATTCTTGGTGAGCTTAATTTAGGTAATTTCCTTCAAATCCCGTAACAGTCCTTGCTCTCTGACTTAGCTCTAACAAGGTGCAGTACCTGCAGAAAAGCCACCAAGTTCTCAGAAACCTGTCATAGAGCTTGGAAACAGTCTTCTCTAGCCCATGGCACACAATAATTTTAACAGTTGTTTAAAAAGTACTGATAGCTATAAAGAAAAAGAGCATTTAGCACTCACTGTTGAATTCCTCCTGGAGGACAGACAATTCCACCACTTAATCATAGTACCATGGATTCTTTCAGCTCATACAGATTCCAGTGGTCCAGGTAGTGGAAAGTTTTAGTCCCAGTAAGTGACACACTGATGAATACAGCAGCCCAAGAGTCAGCACCTTCTCACCTGCATGCTCATCAGTGATCTGTTACCACATTTTCACAAGTCCTACAGCTTCATCAGATACTGTGTTGAAAGAGATGTAACAAGTTACTAAGGGAGACTAACTAGCATCTCAAGATACAAACTTGAACTGGATTTCCAGAGTATTCAGAAGCTTTCCTTCAGATCTATGTCTGGTTATTTTTTCTAAACTGAAATGTATTATCTGTCAGTTACTAAAATGTTATCATTTTACTTCATAGAGTGTTAATTACTTTCTCATGAACACTAATGAAGTACTACTAGGAAATGGAACATAAAATACTGCAGAATATTGTTCTTCCTCTAATGAAGGATACCTGCTTGCTTTAGCTATACTAGTAGTCAAAATTGCATGTTTGCTAACAGCACCACTAATATTAAATTATATTTCAGACCTTCTGTAAACTGAATTCTTGCCTTATCTTTAGCAGATAAAAAGCATATTAGCATTTTCAGGATTTGGGATGGAAAAATGTATTTTTCTGATACATAGGGTCTATCAAATTATACTGCAATGTTTATCAAGAATTCTGCAAGATTTAGTTTTACTTAAAAAATCCACCCCTTAGGACTGGTGATTCTATGAGGTTCCTGGCTTCCTTGCTCAAAAAGTAAAGGCCTGGTATCATCCCTATGTACCCAATCTAAGCCGTGATTTAAGGAAAAATGTTCCACCTAAATCACAGATAACAATCTCGAGCATCTACACCCCAGAGTAACTCAGAGTCTTCAGTGCTAAAACCCAGTATGTTTTTCCACAGCCTGTGGAAAGCTCCTGAGCTGTCTATGGTTAGAGGCACATGTACTCAGAAACACTCTCCTCTTGCAGGGTAGTAATCTGCTTCTAAGAAGAAGAAAATTTAGATCAAGACATTGAGTCACCTACATTGTTGCTGTAACTGGAAAGTTTAGTTGTGGTCTAACAGAAAAGCTGACTTGGGTCTCTCTTCTGTTATAATTTGGTAGCTAAACACCCAAAGAAGATAAAATTGGTTGCCAGATTTCCCCATCTCAAGGGATATGAACCTAAGGTCACAAAAATGCCTCAAACATCAGGCCAGGGCTATGCTAGGTGCACACCATCTCCATGCAAGCCAGACAAATATGAAGAAGCCCAAGAAGCCTCTGGGTTAGGACTGAGAAAAGGTAGGCCTGGGAGTGTCAGTGTTTTATTGATGATGATGTAATGTTAAACCTATACTCTTGTCAAGGACCAAGGTCTGGAAGTCTGGATATGCATCATCCCAGGTAGAAGTCAAGATCCTACTTTCCTGTTTTGCTTTCAACTCCATAAGGGCCTCACGTCAACTGTTGGTATCTTTCCTGCCCCCTGCTTGAAATCCCCACATCTGGCACATGGGCTTTCAGCCTTTCTCACCTCCTGAGTCAGTCACATCTGTGAATTTCTGTCAGTGCCTCCATTTCTCATAACGGCACTTTGCTCCATGATATCCTATCAACATGAGAAGCTGGACAGCTTCCGTCTCAAACTGAGGGAGGTACTGTGTTGGTTTCCTCCAAATTCAGTGGAATTGCCAAGACAGATCTCCCAGAACCTCCAGAAATGCCCGTCATTCCTCACTCTTTATGTCTACAGGTATTTTCAGAAGCTCTCTGGCACTTCCTACTTAAAATTTCAGTTTACTTTTGTCCCACATGTTTTGGTCAGACAAAAGCTAAAGCACAATTTGTATACTCTGGTGGACCTTAACATCTACACAACCCTTCTACAGACTTAATTGGGAAAAGCCTTGTATTAACCAGCTAAAAAAGTCAAGGTGTATGTTTCTTATATTTTCCCAGTTAAAATTTATCATAGAACAAATGACAAATCATAGTTTTTCTTGTTGAATCATGGCATTGTAACACAGCATTCTCATTGAAAATGGCAGACTGCTTTTCTCTCAGTAAATTCTATTTCATTCTACTAATGAAGAAGGTTTCTTTCAACATCATGTAAAAAAATCTCTTTTAAGACTCAGTAGGGTGAGATCAGGTGGGTGTTGCTGCCAACATCTAGCCAGCTGCTCATCAGGAATTTCCAGCAATGGGCAATCTGAGTTATAAGAATTTGATGGGTTTTCCCTCCTATTTTTTCTTAGAAAATGGTTATTTTGAATAAGTTTGGTAGTAAAGATACTATTTCCATAACTTGACATGTCTTGTTTTACAGTTAAAGTAATTGTTCAGAAAGAAGTCTGAAACCTTGCTAAATTTGTATTGGATAATGAAAGGCTATAAGGTGTCTTGAGGAAGATTGTCAGAAGTGACCTGGCATTCAAATCAGATTGAAAGAAAGCTATCTCCTAAAGCAGTTGTGGTCTGTGGCTGTTTTTCCCAGTGCTGCAGCTGAAGACACCATCACCTTTCCCCCTTATGAGTCCCTTCCAAGGGGAGGGGTATTGGGCTCAGCAGCGAAGGCCAGTATGGTGAGATAACTGCTGATGGCAAACTTCTGCCAAATGCATCAGAGAGAAGGAGGGCTTCATTAGTAGAACAGATTGCAGATAAAAGACGGCCAGTCCTGGATGAGTTCTTGAAAGATCGTTTCCATGTGCTTAATAAAGCAGTGGCTTGCCCAAACTATATTCCTGTTGTGTCTGTTCCTTTGATGCTGGGGAAGCCAAGCACTTCTTTTGCAAAATACCACTTCTTAGATAAAATAGCTGTCACTGTGCATTGTAATTAATTTTCTTTTTAAATATACTTGAGTCTCTCATTTGGACAAAGTAATGCCTGAGAAATAATGCATCATTTGTTTTAACACCATTTAGTATTTATTATGTACTACAAAGTTCTCAGGTTTATAAGCTATTTTTCTTTAGGGCTGTGGACTTTAAACATGGTATGTTTCTCAAAGCAAATGAGGCAATGAATTTGAGACTTCAAGGAGCCATTGTCAGGACAAAGCTTATGCTTCTGTCTTCTCCAGCATGTGATAACTTCTGAAAAGACGCATCCTGGACTACAGCTGTCCCTTTTGATCTGGCAAAATAACTCTTACCAAGCAGGGAACTCACAGCAGAGAGAAGCAGTGGTGTGTGGAAAGAAAGCTGTGTTTGGTAAAGATGACCACTTTATGGTCCTAGTGTCAGAGGGCAAGGCTAGTCAGGTTTTCCAGGGCATCTGGTCCTGCTTCATGATGGGAGAATGTTGCCACCTTGTACTTTCTTGCTAGTCTCACCACAAGGACCAAGAGAGCAGTGAAAGCTGTTAAATGTAGTTCATAATGCAGCCATATCTTTGGTCTTAGCTCCAGAGAGCCCAGATGGGAAATAAGGGTCATTTAGAAACAGAGCACTTCCCACAAACCAGAGAGAGGTGTAAAACATACTTACCTACTCATTATTTTCTTTCTCTGAAGTGGATACTGGGTCCTCTGTGACCCATTAGAGCTGGATTATTCTTCCACTCTAAACAAAGAATTTATCTGATTTTTTTTTTTTTTTTTTTTGACAGCTTCTCAAACTGGTGCCAACTGCCCAAAGCAGGAAGGCAAACTACAAATCCTGATGAATAGGCATTCTGCAAGATTAGCCATCTCCAAGCAGGAGATGTTTGCTTTTATCTATTTAATTTATCAAACAAGAAATGGAAATGAAGATGGTAAAGCAAGATACCAAAATGAAGGAATCGCAGGATTTTTCCCTTAGCTCTCAGCAGGAGTGCTTTCTGAGGGACAAAAGGACGATTAGAGATGTGATGCAAATGAGACAGTGTTCTGGGTGGGGTGTCTCAGCCACTTTCGAAAAAAGAAAAATTCCAAGCAGGTAAATACATTTTAGCTTGCTCCCCTGTGGGTGTCTGGTGCTCAGTGATGCATCACAGGTGGGACATATCAAGCAGTAAAACAAATCTCTACAAGCATAAGAGACATTTAAGATATCAGGAAAATTGAGCCCAGAGGAAAGAAAATCTTTATTTGAGGGTAGCTGTATGTTTTATTGTGTTGTGCTTTTTTCTTCTTTACTGCCTTCCCAGAGCACAGGAAGAAAGCTTTTTTAAAAAAATGAACAAAAAGTCCTCTAAATACTGCAGAATTTTGTGCCTACAGGTCATGGATGGTTTAAACAGTACATATGGGAAAGCATAAAAGAACAAGTAGGCACACAAGAAGAGAAGTACTGACCTGGTGTAGCCTTTTCCTTGGCAGCTGCCCAGGAGAATGCTGGTCTTAAATAAACAACCTGATGGACTAGCAAACTTCTGAATACATTAGGAAATAGCAGATGTGGCTATTTGCTACCCCTTCTTAAGGTTCCTCACATAATCCTAAAATTATATCTGATGTTCTTCAATGATTAATTTTTGCATAAACAGGATTTTTATGTCCCAACCATATCTCAAATGCTAATACGTATAAATGACCAATCTTCTGAAAAGAGCCAAAGCACAGGAAAGGAAAGTATTTGGTTCAGATGACAACTTAAGCATGCTAATACAAACTGAGAATCAGTCAGATAAGTTGCACACTATTATTGGAGCAGGAGAGTGGCTTCACAGATATTATCTCTCCAAAAGCGCAGTAAATAAAGTAATAATTCATTGTAAGTGATAAAAAGGGATCTGAATAATTGAAAATTTTATCAATGTGTTTACAAACAAGTTTTTCCATGTGGTGTAAAGCAGCCTGGTTTCCAATGGAGCCTTGCTCTCTGTCACCATCCCTCTAATATCTTCCTCTGCAAAGAGTCCTGTTTCTGCACACATCTATTCTGACACCACAGGGCAAGGCAGAACCTTCAATGGGACCAGTTTGGATCTAGTTGAATATCTAACTGGCCAGCCACACAATTGTGCTAACACACACACCCTGCCTTTCCTTCAGAAAGTGTCAAGTGTGGGTGTGTCATTCAGCTACAACATTCTGTAAAACTTGTGAGAACTTGATTATTCTTCTCTCTTCTTAAATAAACTCCTTCTTTAACAATTTTAACAAATTTAACTGAAAATAAATCACAAATTGAAGATATACTTGGAGAAAACAGTAAGAGAATCAGATTAATAAAGTAAACATATGTAGTAAATTAGAAAAAAAAAAACACTCTAGTAAGTGTTGAATCATACACAGAAGATTTTTTATACATGGCCTCAAAGAACTGGTAAAGAATCACAAATCACAGGATTTAAGGGATTGGAAGGGACCTCAAAAGATCACCTAGTCCAATCCCCCAGCCGGAGCAGAGACACCTAGATGAGGCCACACAGGAATGTGTCCAGGCACTTTTCTAATGTCTCCAGAGAAGGAGACTCCACAACCTCCCTGGGCAGCCTGTTCCAGTGCTCTGTTACCCTCACTGAGAAGAAGTTTCTTCTCAAATTTAAGTGGAACCTCTTGTCTTCCAGTTTGAACCCATTACCCCTTGTCTTATCATTGGCTGTCATTGAGAAGGGGCTGGCTCCATCCTCGTGACACTCACCCTTTATATATATGTAAACATTAATAAGGTCACCCTTCAGTCTCCTCTTCTCCTAACTAAAGAGACCCATCTCCCTCAGCCTTTCCTCATATGGGAGATGTTCCACTCCCTTAATCATCTTTGTTGCCCTACGCTGGACTCTCTCCAGCAGTTCCCTGTCCTCATTGAACTGAGGGGCCCAGAACTGGACACAATATTCCAGGTGTGGTCTCACCAGGGCAGAGTAGAGGGGCAGGAGAACCTCTCTCAACCTACTAACCACCCCGCTTCTAATACACCCCAGGATGCCATTGGCCTTCCTGGCCACAAGGGCACAGTGCTGGCTCATGGCCATCCTGTTGTCCACCAGGACCCCCAGGTCCCTTTCCCCTACACTGCTCTCTAATATGTAATTTCCCAACCTATACTGGAACCTGGGGTTGTTCCTGCCCAGATGCAGGACTCTACACTTTCCCTTGTTAAATTTCATCAGGTTATTCCCCGCCCAATTCTCCAGCCTGTCCAGGTCCTGCTGGATGGCAGCACAGCCTTCTAGTGTGTCAGCCACTCCTCCCAGCTTTTTGCCATCAGCAAACTTGCTGATAGTACACTCTATTCCCTCATCCAAGTCATTGATGAATATATTGAATAATACAGGCCCCAGTACTGACCCTTGAGGTACTCCACTAGATACTGGCCTCCAACCGGACTCCTCCCCACTGACCACGACTCTCTGGCTTCTTTCCTTCAGCCAGTTCACAGTCCACCTCACTACCCGATCGTCCAGATCGCTCTTCCTCAGTTTAGCTGTAAGGATGCTGTGTGAGACTGTGTCAAATGCTTTATTGAAGTCAAGCTAGATCACATCCACTGCTTTGCCATCATCTATCCACCTCGTTATGTCCTCATAAAAGGCAATGAGGTTGGTCAAGCACGACTTCCCCTTGGTGAAGCCATGTTGACTGCCCCTAATGACCCTCTTATCCTTGATATGCCTTGAGATGGCATCAAGTTGTTCTATCACTTTCCCGGGGATGGGGGTGAGGCTGACTGCTCTATAGTTACCCGGGTCCTCCTTCTTGCCGTTTTAGAAGACTGGAGTGACATGTGCTTTCCTCCAGTCCTCAGGCACCCCTCTCGTTTCCCAAGACTTGGCAAAGATGATAGTCACACATAAAAGAAGACAGGTCACACATAAAAAGACTGTAATACATTTGTTTTGCTGCAAAATCCATATCAAGAACACTTGGATACCAGGACTAAGATCCAATTCAGTCTCTACTCAACAGCTCTATTACATCCCTAGGCACAAGATAAAAACCACAGTTGCCCTTTTTAAGGCATCATTAAGAGAATTTTCAGAACTCTGTGAAACACCATGATACACGTGCATCGCTTCCTGATGTGTGACATCCCTCAGCTGTTCTGCATATTCAAATTGCAGAAGGCAGAAACCTTTCTCATTTTCAGACAAACATAAAATGACCAGGAAGTGTGACAGAACAGAGAACTAAACACATCCATTGGTTCAGGACTATTAAATATTCTGAGTGACTAGAAAACATCATCTGAAAGATCAGGAGGTACTTGACTGCGTGCTCAGGAAATCAGTTGACAATTCTCTGTGGAATTCACCTCACCTGGTCACAGGCACTGACAGGTTATATGGCTGTTTTCAGAGCCAAGTCCATAGTCCATGAAGGGGCGAACAAGATCTTCCAGAGAGCAAGTCATTCCACCCCTAAGACTTTCTCTGGTATTGGATTCATTATCCAGATGTGCCAAACTGTTTTCATCAGCTGCACAGTGATCTTAGACACCAGTTTGCACTAGAGCCTAAGCTCCATATGCCTATAGTTTAGCAAAATGTGCTTCCACTCAAATGCAGGTAATTGTATTAATCAGATTTAACTTTTGAGCTCATAAGGGTAGAAATTACCCTGAGTTCTGAAAAAGTATTGAGCAATCAGTATTTACTGAAACTCACCGTTCCAAAAGCCATTTTCCTTTTCTTCATAGCTGATTTTCATTACAAACTTTCAGTTCCAGCTTGTATTATGAATAGCAACTAAATTCAGAAGCAAAATATTGATATAGATAACATTTCCTCTTCAGTGCTTGTAAGTCAAAGAAATTTTAGGCTTCTGATGTTGTTTATGATGTTGCCTTCAATGGTTTAAGTCTTCTTATTTAAATTACTCTGACAATTCTCTCGGGGTCATGTTGGTCCAAACACAGAGGTGTGCTTCTACCATTTCAACATCTGTTTACTTGATATAAGGGCAAACAGTCAAGGAATTCGCAAGGAGAACCACAGCAAAACAAAACCACAGGTTGTAAAATGTGTCCTTGGGGCTAGAAATGGTCACAGTGTTTGGCAGAATGGTCAAAACTAGAAATAGGCCCACAACAGCACACAGTACCCAATGCGCCTCTAGCAAAGCCAGCAAATTGGGACAGAGCTCTCTCATTGTAGGATGCTACAGTTTTGAAATGAAGCGTCTGTTGAGGTAAAAGGCTTCTGCACTGTCAGAATGAGAAAAATATTGAGAACACTAAAGATCCGCTGTGTGTGCTCAGGAAAGTGTCTGCTTGTGGCGAGATGCAAGTGTAGCAGTGCCCCTCACTACCCCACGGAGAGGAGAAGAGCAGGAGAAGCAGCAGAGTATGTGGGAAGGCTCAGTTCTTAGCACCTGACAGGAATTTCAAGTATATTTGGAGAGTTGGAGATGCTTTAAAGGAAAGTTGTGGTTCAGTAAGAGAAGTGGTGTGTATATATATATTTATTTATTTGCACTGAGATGTTTGTTTTCTATAAAATAAGATTTTTTTATTTCACCATCACATTCTAGTACATTTATAATTTTGTCTTACACTTCCAGAGTACCCTTCTGCATAAGGACAATGCAAAGTACAAAGCATAATCAAGACAGAACCGAGGACCTTATCATGTGAGTAGATATATCCTCCTAGCAGAAGGAAAGGGTTGCAGTTACAAGTTACACCATTTATTTTGTTTATTTGTTTGAAAAATGAATTACTCTCAGCCACTTAACAAAAACCTTCTTGGTAGTCTGTTGTTTCTCTACTGGCAAGACAGCCCCTGTGCAGTTTACTGAAAATTAGGTCTAACAGTCTCTGAAAGACAGCCCCTCCTTTGCTGTCCTGCTCCACAGTTGTAAAGTTTTTGTTGTTGCTACATTTTCACCCTTGCTGCTGCCCCAGCCTGAGAGCTCCTTCATGACAGAGGGAATACCATTCTGAAAAATTAAAGAGAAAAAAAAAAAACAAAACCAGCATATTTATAGAAGCAAGGCTGACAAGAGGGGGGGAGTGGAGAACAGGGCTTGAGCACTCATGCTTGAAACCCCTTGCTTGTGCAATAATGAGCTTGAAAGCCTTGCTGAAGTGGTTTTACAGCTGTGCAACAAAATGGTGCACTCTCCTCCCTTAATGCTGACATTTTAATGTAGGATCACAGCTATTCAGATTGTCCATTGGAGCTGGCAGGCTGATGGTGTGAGCAACTACGCGCTCTCATCAATGTCGCTTGGATGAAAGCTGCTGTCAGGCTCGATAAAATGGCAGGCTAGGCCAATCTGGCACACATGAAAGGAAACTGTAAGAAAGGCTTAATTGCACCTCCAGCAGATTCCAGTTATTCTGCTGGTCTGTTAACAACACGCAGCCTGGCACGCCAGTCCAGTCCACCGTGCTGTGCTGGTAAGAAAAACTCCTTGAAGGTATGGTGCAAAGGGAGCCTGGGTTAGGCCACACCAACCAAAGCCAAAGAGACCAAGAGCCTACCTTCTCAGCTAGGCTGGCGGCAACCACCACATCCAGCAAAAAACCTAAGAAACAGAGAAAGGAGACACAAAATGTGAGGCCGGGTTGGTCTGTGTTTGAGTGATTACATCAGGGTATGTCAGCACTGAGAGGGTGCCAGAACAGGCTGGACATTCTTCTGAGACATCTAAAGGAAGAGCCAACGTGAAGAGCAGAAAACAGTAGGTTACATTAAGCCACAAGATAGGGAGAGGAGACATGATCAACTCAACCAAATACTGTGGCATTCACTCTGAATGGAGTGCTGGGTGGCATCAAGGATGGAAAAACTAAGCACTTTTGTGCTCAAAATGCTGGTAGGGGGTTGGAGAAAGGCAGGAGGTTGAGGTTTACTGTGTTTTTTTGTTCAGTGGTCATAGTGTTCATGTCCTGTTGTTAGAATGTTTGTAAAAAAAGTTTTCTGTTGGTGATGGAAGAAGACAAGGAAGAAAAATATACAGGGTACAAAATTATTGCCATGGGATAAGGCACAACAAGCCTTTGAAGCAACCTTTTGCCTCTTAAATGTGATTGAGATAATGGTAAGTAATGAGACACTCCTGGATATCTCCTTTTGCTAGCATTAAATTAAATTTAAAAAGAGAACATTCATACTTGCAAGATGAGGCAGAATTATAATACTTATTTCTAAATAGATCACCACAGTGCTAGGTGGCCACAGGGTAAAAGTGTTAGTCCATCTATTCAGTCTGTCTTGGAAGGTTTATGAGGATCACATGATTTCTTAGTATTTTTATTTGTTGTTTTTTTAATTTTACTTGCAGCCATGTCCAAGGACCACGTAAACCAGATCCAAGACTGCAATTTTGTTACTTTTCGACACATGATAATACTGAATTACTCTGAACAAATATTAACACTTTCTATGGAGTTATTCTTCTGGAGCACACTCTAAAAATAGTCAAGAAAATTATGTACTGTGATACGTTGCAGAAGAATAATATAACTTTGTCTTGTGATGAACCCAATTTCAGTTGCAAAAACCTTTCCATTTCCAACTCTGATTGGATCACAACCTTTACTGTCATCTATACTTTCTGTTCTTATACTATCTGGGGATGAATAGATCTTGTTCCTGTTAGGCACCAGGTACCTGCACAACTAGATAGGAGAGACACTGTGTCCACTAGTATTGAAATTACCCCAATTTCTGCAACTCTCCACATAGCAAATTTGAGCAAATGAACTCAGTAGCTCATCCACATATGACCTGTCAAAAATAGAGAGCACAGGGACTTCCCATAGGAAATGGGTGGCTAGAAAACTGAAAATGGTCCATCAGCCTCACAAAAATAAAGAGAAATTCTTATTCCTTCCTTAAGGAACAACCTCTCTGTGAGCAGGAGTCTCCTGTTCTTATATACTAAAGAGCCAACTTGCCTCAGCTTACGGACTCTGCCTATCCTTAGCATCCCAGCTGCAAAGGAATTAAACCAAGGACAAAGGACATTAGACTGTGGTTTTTCAGCACTCAGTAGCAGAGTAGGCTGTTTAAGAGAAAAATTGTTTCGGATAAGTAATTCTTGTTGTGAACTAATAATTCTGCCTTGCCTAATTCCCTTTTTCCAAAGTAAATTATGTTTCCCCAGCTCCAGGGTGAAGTCTGAATGTGCCTGGATGTGAGGATGGTGAAGCAATATATGCATCGCCTTTAGAGGGTGAAATAGAGGGTTCCACTTCTTCAAAGTGTCTCTAGCACTTGGGATAATTTCTAAGAGATTGAGGCTTGGAATCATGTTTGGGGGCTTGGAAGTACACAGATCTGAATCTTTCCAGCAGGCTAATGTCTACCAAGGAGTACAGGGTTTGGTGGTGTTGCAACACACATTATAAAATACATGAAGCTTCCTTTAATGTAAAGTCCTTTGATGGTAAAGTGGATAGGTATCAAAATGGCCAAAGCCATTCCCTTCAGCGACAGATGAAGTCAGGAAAGAAATGCTTCCTTAGCTCAGTTGTATACAATGCAGATATTCATCAGCCTAAAAATGACATAGGGATCAATAAAAGCTGGAAGAACTTCACAGATGCATCCTTTACTAATTGAAAAGCTTTACATGACTGTTGCTATAAGAATAATATACCCAGTGTTGGCCTATTTCAAAATAAAAAAAGTCATTTTATGGCTGCTTGCTTCACTTTGTCTACTTGTTTCCTTGAAGACAGCTTTATGTAAAATATACATATTCCTAGCCAGCATTTTGATCCAAGAGAAAAGTTTCATCCTTCAATAGTGCACGTAATAGAATTGGTCAGATCTGAAGCATGGGAGCACTTTTTTATCTTGGATCTTTAATATTTTACAGTTCAGGCAACAGAATTTAACCAAGTCATTGGAGATATAACCAATAAGTTTCCCACACACAAAAAAAAAGCCTTAGTTTTGTTTTTTCCTTTCCTGATTTACCTGTAGTAAAAGTATGGTTTAAATAAGACATAACATTTACATTCTTATTTGATTATCTCCTGGGACAATTAATGCCCAGAATTTCAGTATTTTGGCCACAAAACAGATTTAATAAGAACTAGAGTGGCAGCACTAAAATCAGATGAAAGGTCTATTAAATCAGTAACCCAACTGATTTAAATAGGACTAGGACTGCACCCTGTGACTTTATGGACACTTATCATGCAAATTTTCAGAACATCCTAGTAAGCTTTTCACTCTGAGGCACTTACAAGGTCCTGCCTCCAGCAAACTGTTTCCTAGAGATGCACACGTCACGTGCCTACACTTAAAACTCTTCTCTACCCTAAAAGCCATCGGGTTCTAGAACAAGGTGAGAGCTTGGATCATGTAATACAACTCAATTTTCCAAACCTTAAAATTACAAAAAGATGTTGCAAATTTTGAGACAACAGATTAAAATATTTTAACTGCATCTTTCACCACTTATGGCCTAAGAATCACTTGAAATCTTGTGGACTACCTATTCTCATGAAGTTTTTATTCCAATTTTCTATGCCATACAACATCACGCACATTTGTCTAACTCAGAACATACTTTGAGGTTCAGTCTTCGGAAAGAAGACATTGTTCTATCTATTTTTGGTTGATAAACCTCCCTTACAAAAAGCAATGCCATGATTAATAGGGAAGTCCTATAAAACAACATGTTGGTGATAATGAGTATGACATTTTAATAGTTTAGTTTACAACATTGTATGCTTTAAGATTTATTTAAGATAAACTCAGGAACTGACTAGTAATCACATGTAACAGGCATGGAAGGACAAACGAAATATACCTGTATAATAATTACCAGGTTGAGGCTGATCTTACACAAAGTTGATGGCTGGTGTATGGTTTAAGCTAATGTAGATACCCTCTATAGTAAACAGAGAAAAACTACATTTCAGCAGACAATTTCTCTCACTCTAAAATGGTGTGAAAAAGACGCGCTGAAAAAGAGAAGTCATTCTCACCAGTGACTACTGATGGCATCAAAATATGTAGTTTAGAGCAGACACCTAACTTCTGACCAGTTAGTGACATTAATGCCACCTCCACTCGTTAAATTGCCTGGCAAAACGATAAGGAATCCAGTGCATTAGTAGGAGTCTGGAAGTATGTGATTTGTGTATGGAAATGCCTGCACCTCTAATAGAGGCACAAGGCAACAGCGATGCTGAGAGAAGCTCCTAAACAGTTTTGGTGATGAGAGACATCAAGTGATGAGAGGCATTTGCAGTACCTGGGTTGTGGCTGACTTGAGCAAGTTGCATGTCAGGAGAGTGGGCCGGCTGCAGCTGACAATGTGACGATGAAGCTAGAACCCACAGCTGATCCTTGAGAAACCACATACGTCCAGCAGTGGGACAAGACAGCTAGGAAAATAAATGATTGGGCAAAGCACCCCAAAGTCGTGCTCTAACCACTTCAGCTTGCTCCTGTTTTTCCTTCCTGGAAAATCAGTTTCTTCTCCTGTAGTTTCCTGCCTCAGTCAGGCCTGATGAGAATAGAATGCATACTCCGTATTTAATGACAAGAAGCTGCAGCGCATACTAATGGTGCCATAGCTCCTAATATCATCCAATATCCCCTGCTGGCTTTGCAATTACATACACATGGAGCAGGGAGGTGGCATGTGGCACTCCCGGTGAGGATAAGCAGGTGTCTAGAATTACCTTCTGACATCTCTCAGAGGAAAAAGGTAAGTGTGAGTTAACTGACCCCAC
The DNA here is from genome assembly GCF_037038585.1 of Patagioenas fasciata. Taxonomy (NCBI): domain Eukaryota; kingdom Metazoa; phylum Chordata; class Aves; order Columbiformes; family Columbidae; genus Patagioenas; species Patagioenas fasciata. Next base: position 83,468,359 of record NC_092522.1, on the reverse strand, counting down.
ACACAGTTCCGAATGCCTCAAGGCCCCTAATGGCAAAGGCTGATGTAGGAGTAAGTAGAGTCTGCAAGTCTTCTGAGTAACTACCATAAAATCCCTTCCCTCTCTCCTGGTCAGGAGGATGCTCCTTACGGCCAAGCCAACAGGACTTGTTTTGTACCCCAATATTGCACTCAGTGTAAAGGCATTTAATCAGAGCACATTTAATAATAATACTAATAATCAGAGCATATTTAATCAGAGTTTTCATGCTATATTATCCTTGCAGATGAGTCTGCTTTTTTGTGCTGTTCCCTTCCATTGAACTACACATGTACGGAAAAAAACAGGAGCGTTCTCACATTGGGACTGGAAACATAGCCATTTTATTTCTCCTCATTTTTGTCTCTTGCAGGGGAAAAAGGGAACAACTGGAGAAAAGGGCTTTTTTTTTTAAGAAGGGCTTGATAGTTTCCAGGGTTGGCACACCAACAATATTTTGTGTCTGTGCTGTTATTTAATGCTGCAACCTGTGCTAGATTAAATTACACAGCAAAGTACTACAGTGTATTGGGCAGCAGACAGAGAACAGACTATGCTCTACTCATTACCATGCCCTTGACTCAGTATGTGAATTCGAGTGCTTCTCCATGCTATAGTATTCTATACCCATAAACAGGATAATGATTTCTGTTTGGAGACTCAGCTATTAAGACTAAGCCTCTGCCATTAAGTATATAAGGAATTAGTTCCTTTGGGTAATTTTTTCTTTCTTCTGGTTTTCTGGGTTTTCACAGGAAATCCAATGACCTGCTTGGTTTTATACACTCTCAGGACCAAATTTTTTTGCTTTTCAGCTTTCACATGAAAGAATTTATTGGAGAAATGAAGTTATTTTAAAAAAAAAAAAGTTTTTAATATAAAAATTCAGATTGCATATTCATAACTTAAAAGTTCCTTTTTTCTATATATGTGTGCATATACATATGTGTCCACATATATATGTGTTACTATTCAACGTATATATGACAGCATGCCTTGGATAGTCATTACTTCTGCATTAGTCTCTTCATATAAGCTTCACTCTTTATTCCTGAAACCATAAGTTTAGTCTGCGAGTTTCAAATTTTGTTAAGCTCCATGTTTCTATTTTGGAGTGAGACCGCGAACACCAGACCGTGGACTGAACGTGTTGTCTGGGTACGTCTCAGCAAAGCCAGAGCGGGGTGTCTGTTAAACCAGTGAGTTCTTTAGAGGTTGTTTTCTATTCTTCAGCTTATAAGGTTCTCTAAGGTGTTCTGCAATGAAAATCGGCACAGGAACTGCACTGGGGTGTGATGAAAGACCTTGTTCAAGGCAGGCACCTGCCTGGGTGTTGCATGGAAAGGGATGATGGATTGAACACTGCCACCTTTTGACTGTCACCACGGCAAGGGCGTTGTGAGGAGGAGATGCTGCCAGGCTTCCTTACAAAGCAGGCTGGGCATCTGGCAAAAGCACCTTCCTGTGCCAACCCAACGCCGAAGCACTTCTGACTGCTGATCTGCGGTATTGCACGTGCCAGCACACACCATGTTGGCATCACGTAATTTAGGTTTCGTCCCTTATCTGTGAGGTCCTCAGAACTGAGAAGATGGGCTAATAATGCAGAGAGCTGTTAGCTTTACTAAAAAGTGAGTGCAATCAGGTTGATGTAAACAGTCACTTCAGCCTGACTGTGGTACGCTCTTCCTGCCTCAGGAATACTTGAGAGTATCTCACATTGTAGTGTGCTGAAATGGTGTTTTCTCAAGCGATGAATTATATACAGTTTGTACTTCAACCTCTTTTGAGCACTTAGCTGTGAATGTTTGTATCAGTGCCAGTGAGTGTGAGGTGATCTCATTAGAAAGAAAATATTAGCCAGAGAATTATTTCCCAGTGAATGAGTGACTATTATTCACATGTAACCTCCGCAGTTCTTAAATAGGGCTAAGAAAGAGACCTGAACATTTGCTTGAGAGCAAGAGACGGGTGTCTGTTCTGCCACCCTGGCAGTGCCTCCCAGCCCAGGCAGCCTTGGTTCGGCATGCACAATCCTGAAGAAGGCGCAAAGAAGCAGCTCAGCATCGCATCAAGCTGCTATCAAAACAACCTCTCCCCACACAAATCCCACCCACAACAGCAGGTACAGCTTGCGGGCCCTTTTCTGAAGCCCTTTCCCACCCCCATTGTACTATACAGGCAAAACCCTATTTGCTTGAGGGCAGAAGGTCTCCTGGCGGGATGCTCCTATTGATGTAAACGGGCCCGGGTTTTCACTTCCACTTTCTCACCAAAATATTTACCTTTTGGAACCCAAAATACGGGCTCCGGTGCTGGTTAGTGGCTAAGCAAAGGTGGCGGGTGGTGGGACGCCTCCACGTCCAAATACAGGGCTCTTTCTGCAGGCAAGCCGCGCACGGTCGGGGTACCGCTCCCTCTGCCCGAGGCAGCGCCGCTGGGAGCCGCCGGGACCCGGGTCGGGAGATGCGGCCCCGCCACGCTCTCCCGTCAAGTTCCCGGGGCGCTTCTGGCGGTCTGTGCTTCCGCGGGCAGCGCCGCTCCCCGCCTTTTCCTCCTCCTCCTTCTCGCTGGCGGCACCCGGGGGAGCGGGGCCGGGCCGGTCACGCCGCCTCGCCGGCCGCCCCGCGCAGCGCCGCCGCCCGCCCTGCCCGCTGCCCACGGCGGCGCGTTGCCCGGCAACGGGAGGAACCGGGACGCGCCTGCGCGGCGTCGCGGAGGCGCCCGACGGGCGGGAGGGTGAGCGGCCTCGTCTCCGGCTGCCGAGCGATGGGGCGGCGCGCCGGGCTCCCCGGGTGGGAACGCTCCGGAGGGCCGCATGTCCCCGCGCCCCCTCCGGAGCGGCCGTCGGTCCCACCCGGCTGTTCCCAGGCGGCCGTCAACTGCCCCGGCCCCGCCAGCTGCGGCCGGGACAGGCGGGAGCGCTAACCCCGCGCGCGGAGGCGCGCGACCCGCCATGCGTGCCCGCGGCCGCACTCGTGGGTTGCGCGGCGGGCGGGGGAGCGGTCCCGGACCCCCCTGCCGTCTCCGTGTGTGTGAGAGGGGGGGAGAAGACAAACCCCCCCCAAAAGGGGCTCCCCTGCCCCGCCTTGGCAGATCTCGGTGTCCCGCTGCTTTCATTTGTTTTTGATCTGCCTCATTAAAAGACTATTGATGGCTTTAACTATTGTCCTTGTTTAGGTGCTGATTTACAAGCGCTAATATCTGACTGTGCCGAGATTAATGGGAGCCCGTGAAGTTTACAATTATCCGCAGGTCCCTTGACCACACATGGAGGGGTTTGGGTTGGGGTCACGCACTCTTATGAAAAACTCCAAAGCAGGCTTAAACCTGGGAACGTTTTAATAGGATTGAATTTGTAATAGGATTTGGCAGCTTGGCCTAAACTATATGGTAGGGGGGTTTGCTCTGGTTTATTTGGGGTTTGGGTTTGTTGGTTTTGTTTTGGTTTTTTTTTAATGTGGTGTCATTACTATTGTACAAATGGTTTTAACACTGATTTCTGAGTTTATTTTTCATGACACCCTAAGAACAAATATCTTTGATAAAGAGTTTTAAAACAAAGAGGAGTCTACCTGAATGTATCTTGTATTATGCGTGCAATAGAAGTTGATTCTGGTTTTATGCATTTTCTGATGTGAATCTCCACACTTTATGGGAGCTGAAAAACCCTCAAATCAGTGACAACATACACGGCATTTATTAAAGAAAAAAAAAAAAGAAAGGATGAGAACACATGTGACTGTTACTTCGCTGAAGCAAGAGTTCTGCTGAATAACAAAAGATTCCCATGCCTTATTCAAACAAAGACAGATTAGGAAACAGTAACTGTGCAATAAATTAGATTTATTGAATATAGTACTGCAAACAGAGGGGAAGTTACATGGAAAGGTAGGAGATGACCCAAAAGTGAATCATATGAGCAATTAGTTCTCAGTTAGAAGTTGACAGCAGCGAGTTTCAGTGGTAGCACAGGCTCCATGGCTGTTAATTCATTTTACACCATTTTGTGCTGTGTGACAATGCTGGTATTCTATTTAGATTGCTGTGAAATAGGACCTTCTGAATTACCTCATTATTGAGTAACATCGTTTAGTAGTTTTTCTGGGTTTGGGTCTTACTGGGTTTTTTTATTGGCTTGGGTTGTGGGTTTTTTACTATGAAACCCACAAGGAAATCCTGGACTAGCATATATCCTGCGAACTACCAAAGAATTCCATTGACTTCACTGGAGTAGCATCAGGGAAAAGACAGGCATATTTTTGCCCCGTTTAGAGGCTCAAAGCTACATTTTTTTAGTCAAGGCTGACGTAGGAAAGTGCTAGTGCCAGGGGCACACGTACATCTGCATTTCTAGCTGCCTAGGCATGTGCATTATTGTATCCTGGATGTTGCACATCTTTCCTGTCCTAAAATCAAGGGTTTGAGTATTCCGTGACAAGATTGTCTTCCCCAGCTGGATTTATTAATTTCTGTGGCAGCCTGTAACATCTCCTTGGAAATTCTGAGGCCAGTTCAGCTGAACAAAAAAATGAATGTTTGTAATTAACCTAAACATAATCATCATTCCAAAGGCTATCTGTGATTGTGTTATTTGCTAACTTTATGCTAGTGTTGATGTTCAAGCAACAATATACTACCTATTCATTATCACATGGGAGGATCTGAGGAGGAATTGCATGTAAGGCTTTCCTGATGAGCGAGTGGAAGATGTGTAGCACAAAATAACTATCCCAATAAACTGAATAGCTGTAGTTTTATTAGGAAGATTAACAGTTTAAAGAATTACATGTCAAAATGTGCATCATCACTGTTAGCCTTCAGGAGTAACATCGGGAAATAAGTGCAAGAGTCCTCATCTCCCTGAGAAGTGTTGCTTCATGCTGTTTGCAGGTTCAAGAGGACAAATATGCTTTGGCTTAACCTATTCTGGCAGGCTTAAAAATCCCATCAGGACTAATTCTGTTTTGAGACTTTTCATTAAAACTTTGTAGGATCATAATTTTACAAGCTACCCTGGATCCTGTGGTGAATTCAGGGGCCACCACTTTACAAGAGATACATAGCCCAGTGTATAAGGTGATTTTGAGAATGTTTTAACCAGGAAAAATGTTTTCTGCTTCACTATTTTCTTTGAACTGAGATTATGCTGTCTCATTAGCAGTTCCTTACTGTCTGACAGAGGTAGGAATCTAGATGAAAATGAATTGACAGCAACTTAATCTAAACAAGTAGGACATGGTAATTGCTCACAGAGAGAAGTACTTTAAAACAGTTAGTAAAAGCCTGTGGGGTAGGCAAGGAGGAAGGGGGGAGCTGGAGCAGTGTTGCTCCTCAACTAAACAGGTAGGACTGACAGCTGGTTTGGTGCTGTGCTAGATACAGAGACATGGCTTCTTCTAATACTGGCTTGAGCTTAAGGCTCAAGCCCTTCAGGCTGCCCAGTGCTCTCCTCTATTTCTTCCCCAAATGTTTATCAATACAAAACTCTTCTGTTTTCAGCATCAGCCGTGGTGCTTCATTCTGGAGCAGACTGGGGGTGCTGTACCTGATGCTGGGAAAGTGAGGCCAAATACATACACTTTCATTACCACTAAAGCATGTAGCTCCATCAACACTTAATGTTTGCTAAAACCACCAGAAGAAGCAGTCCTGCCTGCTCCCGGCCCCGACAGGGCATTTCTAACCATCCTCTGCCATCAGCCAGCACCATCATTCCTGCAAGCAGAGGTCAAAACACCAAGGCCTGATCTGTGTAACCTACCCCATGGACAAACACAAAGTGGAAATGGAAATCACTGTGGTCAGTCCTCTGAGCTGGCTGCCTGCAGGGCTGCCCCTGAGGAGCTGGGGATGAGGAATTGGGGGATAAAGAAGGTGATTGCTACTTTTTGCAGCAAAGCTGATGCTGTTCCCTCTGCCTGCATGATCCAAAGAGCTAAGCACCCCTAAAAACCTCTGTGTCATCCTGGGGTGCAAAGCAGAGCACAGAGGGGTGAGGTACCAAGAGTCAGCTGTAGGCCACCATAATTGTGCCCAAAACTTGCATCAACTGATGGGTACAACTCAGAGAAGCAGAAAAAAGGTGCCTTGTGAATCTGTTGGATGGGACATGGATGGAAGAAAGATAATAGGCAACCATATATATTAAATCTATGTATCCACATAGCCCCTAATAAGAAGCACTGCCTTTCCACGTGCATTGGCTGTAACAAAGCCAGGTTCTGCAATTGCCACAGGGAGGACTGACTTTCAAAGAGCTGGTGACAATGGCAGCTTCTTTCAAGTGTGTGCCTGCGAGACCTTTAAAAATGCCAGCTTGAAAAAAGAAACCCAGATTATATGTTTGAACACAGGCAGTTGCCATGTTTCTGCAGTTATTACTTCGTCTTTCTGGTATGAAGAAATTTAAAAGAAATGCACATATATTTTAAATTCATGACAGCCATAATAGACGTCTGGGGTGGCACTGTGATTGTTTCAAGAAAAGGTGTTTAAGATGTTAAAATATTGTGCAATTTTTGATCAAAGGACTGAAGATTGTTTGGGTCATTTTCTTATTTATTTATTATATACAGAAAGAATAATTTGAATTGGTGTATAGTGATTGATTCTGACTAATAAAGAAGTTTTATATCTCAAACTAGACGGGAGAAATCTCCTCCTTACATCTTTTAATGTTTTTAGTATGACATCAAAATTATAGACAAAAGCCTCATTATGCATGTATGTGAAAAGAAAAGTGGATAAGAAAGAGAGATTACAGTCACTTAATCTGTAACACTTAGACTAGTTTAAAATTAGAAAGCTATAGCTAATTATCTCATTTGGAAAGACTGAGCAAAATCTGACCAAATATCCATGACAGAGTCTAATTTATCATGTATCTCATATGATATCTTTTCCATAATAGCTAAATCAATGAGAACCAAGTGCCAGTCATTGATCTAATGGACAGATGGTGATTTCCATTTGATAAGGATTAAAGTTTTGGCAACGAGGATAGCTAGAGGTAACATTTTTTCTTGTGCTGAAGGGATCGTTGAGATTTGCCTTCAAATATTTGTATTGTAAATTAAGGCTGTATTTTTGAACACAGAGAAGCCAGCCCTGCTCCTCACAACCATTGCTGTTTGTGGCTGTCAAGTCACCAAGCTACAGCACAAATGCTCCATGTTCAGCTTTGCTCATGAAGTATGAAGCAGCATTTAAGGTGTTTGTCATCTGCATGGAACCAGAATTTGCTTTCTGAGGTGCTGCACAGCCATGACAATGTATCTCTGAAAATTGGCAGCATCATAAATAAGCTCCCTAAGTGTTTTTTCTAAATGCACCTTGATGCTCAGCCTTTACTCTTTGCATTACCGCCCTCTCTTAAATTTCAGGATGACCAATGACAGCGCAAATGTTTGGGTCCGTGCTACACAGAGGGCTGTTACACTCTGGGTAGATGACTGGATCATCGAGAATTTTCAACCGGAAAACAGGTGTCTCTGCCTACCCCCAAATCTCTATGGAGAGCCCCTGAGAGCAGTTTTCTCAGAGAAAAACAAGCGTGAGTGTCCCACAAGACAAAGATTTTTATTTCCACCAGGTGCCACTGATTTGATTGCTTTCTACAGCTGGATTGTAGTATGGAAGTCCACAAGATGAACTTAAACTGTTCTTTTGGGGAGGTCTTTGGTTGATGTCATTGGTTACAGGACCTTTAAAGGGGAAAAGTGCTTGTTTCTGAAGTCCTTGATTTGTTATATCCTAGCTAGCATCTGTCTAGAAAATGAAGGAAATCATGACAGTTTCCTTGTGTGGCTCCCCTGAAGACAATAATGTGAAATGTTTCACATTGTGTTTGTCTTCTTTCTGCTCTTTACCTTCACATTTCTGCTGCTCTGACTGCTGTAAATTCCCACCATGACTCTGGTCCCAGTCTAGTCCTAGAGCTGCAACCATGAACCAGGACAATTGGAATACATCCTGGACAAACACCGATTTGAAAAGAATAATAATAATTAAAACAATCCCAAAATGTTCCCGTCCCAAAGATGTTATAACTTGAGGAATAAGGTATTTGCTGCCTTCTCTTCTGATGAGCTGCTACCTCAGGATACTCTATTGTTGTGCCAATGTGATTTTCCATGGAGCTACAGTGCAAGCTTTCTCTTTTACTAGAGAAAGTGTTAAGTGTAACCATATGCCAGGCATGAAATAGGAGCTAATAATAGATACACGAAGACAAGGGAGTAGAGTTAAACAATAACCTGATACCTGCTGGGATGGTCAGTCATGTTCTAAGCACTGTTCTGTATGATAATTAATCTTTAGGCAGCTCTGGTAAAGTCCTGATTTAAATCCAAAGGAGAACAAACTCAGCAAAGAATCTGTAAGAACTCCGTGTTGTGTGGGATTAAGGCAGGCAAAGAAAAATCACATATATAAAAGCTGGGACAAACAGTGAGTTACAGTCAGTGGAGTCTGCTCTGCCAGGGACTGTGTGGCTGTAATGTCTTCCAAGCCTGAAGGAGCACAGCTGGCTCTGACAGCAGGGGCACAGGCCTCTGGTATTTATTATATAGTAAAACCTGCCTTAAGTGAGTGTGCAAGGAAGCAATGGAAAAGGTTGGTTAACAGGAAAGACCATGACAAAATTATAATTAACTTGGGGAATATTTTAGAGAAGCCTGTTCATACTGCCAGGCATGCTGGGGAATGCGCATCAACGCTAGTTTGGAGGGACAGTCTAAGTGCTGTGAGAGCAGTTTAACGAGTTCATAGTAATATTTAGACCCTGGCATTCCTGTAGGTGGGGGCAGAAGATGCAGGTGGGGAAAGGAGGACTGTAGCTAAGAAGCAAGATGGATTTTTTGGTCATTCCTTATTCATTGTGTTGCTAGTTTTTAGTGTTAGGACTCTGGGTTAGGATGAGGAGGAGGTGGAAGAGCTTATTTTTTTCTCCAAATAATGTACAAAAAAAAAAAAACTCTAAAAAAACCATGGTGTCTGGTTTCGTTAGTGGAATGGCCTAGGTGTAGAAAGCCTGGATTAATTGCCATAAGATGAAAAAGAAAATTTGACAAAGTGATCGCTGCCATTTCTTGTAGGTGCGTTTCTGTATGTAGAGAGCTCACCATGACATGCTGCCATCTTCTAGCCTTCCTGCTTGCTCCTTCTGTCAAGCCCTGTTAACCCAAAGGTGTCTTGTTTCCCTGCCACCACTCCCACAGTTCCCTGAAAAAGGGACTGGACACCCCAAGTTTCTTTCCTGCCTCATCCTGCCTCTTCCAACTCTTTTGGTGACACTGATGCTGCCTGCTAGTCCTCTGGACACTGGAAATCACTACTAGTGTAATTTTTACCAAGTATATTTCCACAATTTGCCTTTTTAAAAAAATTTAGGCTACTCAACAGAGGGTTTTTTTAATTGTCTGACAGAGGAAATGGAGCAAAAGAAATGCATTTGGTTAGGTACAACCCTACAATACATATACATGTTTTTCTTACCAAAAATAAAAAACAAAACAAGTTGTCCTGTGAGTATCACAGCTCACAGAGCCTGGTTTCCTATAGATTTGTATCCTGTTTCCTTCCCTCACTACCACCACAATAGTTCTGTCTCCCTCTGTAAACCCTCTGACATCTGTCAGGCAAGAAATAACATACACCCTGGCTAATCTGGAGCCATGCATATGCAGATTGGGCAGCTGGCTACTACCAAGCCACATAACATATCACATCCGAGTTCTTCTTGCCCTCTTTTCAATGGGGTTTTCATGCTGGGTCTCTCTCCACTTCCCAGCTGCAGATTTCAAAAAATGCAGCTAATTGTCTCTAGGACTTCTGCTCCTCTTTTAAATTTGGGTTAAATTGCCCTACAGACTAAAAAGTTATTAAAAACACTGACTGGCAGAGAAGTGGAGAGACAAAAGCCTTATTTCCTTAGCAAACCAGCCTGAAATATTTCACTTAAGTTTTTCTCCTCTAGGCTAATGCAACACTTTGCTTTACTCTTCTGTGGCACAAACAAAAGACGTAGAGAGGCTAAACCCCAAAACCGCTACCGAAGATGGCACTTGTGCCCCTTGATCCCAGGGTGTTGCCACTAGATTAACCTTCTGGGAGGTAGGAGGTGAAATACTTTCCTCCGTACTGGGAACTGAGCCCCAGCCTCTCCAGGGAGCATCAGATGTTTTAGGTAGGGATTTCCCCGGGCTGTTGTGTTGGTGCTTTCACCTCAAACTGAGGCAACACTGAGTGAGGCAAGAACTGATTCTTGGGTGTCGATTCCTGTCACCGGGCCAGAGAAATGTAATCAGCATCAGTATCTGTTTCAGTGTTGAATACACAAGGTGGGCAGCGCTGGCAGGGGAGTCTAATTCAGACCACGCCTGTTGTTCGGGGGGGGGAAGCACCTGGATTGTCCTTCCTTCTTTGCACATTCAGGGGTTCAAGTAGGATCCTAAGTAAGTGCCTAACTGTTTGAGTTGTTCTGGCTTTTACACTGAAACCCAGAGCAGAATTCTTGCTTGTCTTTTAGCCTGCTGGCTGAGCCAACCATGGAGCCAGAAGTTTTTGATGGCTTTCTTGCTATATCTCAATGAAGATTAAAGTACAACACATTTAGCCACGAAGACTCCTCCAAGAAGCATCTAGAAAACACATGCAACCTGCATGTAGGATATCTTCAAAATCTCTAATTTGTCCAGATTCAATAATTTTTTTCTGGGGTAGAACAGTAGGTACCCTTTTTTACCCCCCAAAGATTGCCTCCGACAAATATCAAGTACATGGCTGAAAACTTAGATAATTAATTTTTTTATTTAAGTCACTAGAATTATTTAATATATGAAAACATATTTTTCACTAACCTTCTTTTCAGAAATGATCCATCAGTTTTAACTGAATCCTAGAAAAAATATATCATCTCTCCAGCATGCAAAGTTCTAGCCACACAAAGTTTAACAAAATTACTTAAATGAATCTGCTTCCATAATATTGAGGTGTAATATACAGAACAGCCAGCTTTCTATGTATAAAAAGCTGGTGATAAAACAAAAACTCACTTGAATCTTACAAATTTTGCAAAAGTTGAAGCTCATCTGACATTTCTATACAAAATTCATCCTGCCATGAGACAGTCCTCAGGTTTCATATTGACTATAGATGTTATGGACTTGGCATGATCAGGTTTTCCATATCCCAAATATCATCAGAATGAAAAAAGGGCAAAAAAGATAATCAGAGCTAACAGCGATATTTTTCCTTATGTCTGTGCACCTAGATTTAAAACATTATTTTAAGATTTGATAGAATCTGAAAAATAAAATATTTCTATACATAAGTTCATTAATCTTACACTTAAAGTGTATTTTAGCATCCTTTTACCACTTCGTTTTCCTATCCATAAAAAGAAAGGGAAAGGAAAACAAATTATGTGGGGGGAATAAAGGAGGATCCCAGCTACACTGGAAAGCTGGAGAAGCTTTGACATGGAGGTTTCATTATCACTTCTGCTCCCTCCCTGTAGGCATTCATTAAAATGTCAACCATGTGAAGGTATACCCCTAAATATATAAATAATACATAATAATTTCATTTGCAGATTCCAGTCGGGAATACTAGCCCCAAACCATGTTAGTCTTGCTTATACCAGAAAAAATCATAAGCATCATTCTGTTCTGGTATAGCTCCACTGGTAGTAGTAATGTTGGTGCTGCAATACAAAGTGGGTACATGGCTTTTCCTTCCTTATCATCACACCCAACTAACATACTGTGGTATGTGAGCCCAGTTGATTGTTGCCTTCCACATTGCAAGGTTAAAAGTCGTGGTGTTACAATAACACCAGCTCAACTTGCTGTAACAGTGGTCGCCAACTGATTTGTCCCTGGATGTTTGGACTGGGTGGATAATTTCTCACTTCAGACTCTCATACAGCCAAGTATAAGAAGGCACCATTATTATGAAAGTATAAGTTTGTGCAAGACACCTTAGTTATGGTGTTGCCTAAAATCTGCGTGCCTAGCTTTACCCAGATTTAGCAGCACATGGATGTCTATGTATGTACCATATATGTTTATCATGATCCCCTTTGCATACAGGCAAGAGAACTCTGGCTGGCTGCAGAGAGGGATGCTGGCTGACCAAGGACTCTGTGGCTTCCCTTTAGGATACCATTGCAAGTCAGTATGGACCAAACGTTAACAACCTGGAGACAGCTGCTTGGCAGTCTGTGTCAAAGGGGTGGGTGGTCTCATGGCAGCCTACTGTCTACATGATGAAAACTCCATTGCAAGTGACATTAATCAACACTCAAAGTGGCAATCTCAGAGAGTTTAGGAGCTGAATAAACACAGAGACTGGATTACCCTCTTGGTCCTCCCAGTGGCCCTCAAAGAACAGGGCTGAAGGTAAAACCCACAGACAGGGCAACCTGTGAAGGCTATGCCTAGCACAGTCCACATGAAACCCATTCATGGGATTACAGTCTCCAGGGCTGTCAAGTCACCACTTTGTAAAACCAGTAAATTGCCTTTTAAAATGTGTTAAAGGAATCTTACAAGAAAATAAAAAAAAAAAAAAAAAAAAAGCACCACACAAAACACCACCATAATTACTATAAATGCAAGTTTTCCATTGGGTCATACATCTTCATTTAACTTAGTGATTTAGTGATTCCTAAAGGAAATGATTATAGTCCTTTGTTCTTAAACAAATAAGTTGTGTTCTTTATCCTCTGAAAAAGCTGATAATATGATAGGTGCAGCTCTAAGGAATAATTATACTAAATGGCCGTGAATACCTCAAAAGACAGACTACATCTATTATGCAGAATTCCCTACAGAAATCTTAGAAATCTTATATGCATTGATTGCTAGTTAGCATTAGAAAGACTTTTGCAAGTTGACTTTACCAAAGCAGCAACTATTTGCATTAGCAAGCAGGCAACATCGGCTAGCTGATAAGAATACAGTGGAGTAATGCAATTAATATAGCTATGTCTGTTAATTAGTGTTTGCTGACTGTCAAAAGAAGATACTGTTCGGAGACAAACTTATTTTCCTGATTAAAGAGTAGGGCCCATCTTGTTGAATTGAGCTGGACCCACTTTTGATCTAATTAAAGCTAGCAGAGTACTGTGTACTGGAAACTTGTGCCACTCTGACATACATTTGCATATTCATAAGTGAGATAGATTGATATTTTGCAATTAACATGGACCAATGAGAATAAAGCCTAATTAGTAAACATGCTCTCTTTATTAACTTTCAGGTCAGGCTTTTGTTGTACTATAAAGTAATAATGGAACAGGAAGTTCTTTTTAGCAAAAAGAGTTATGTCATATATAGTTCATTCCTTTCTAATTCAAGCTCCATCTACTTGTTACTCTACTATTACTCATAGCCATTTAGTTAATGACTGGGATGATGCAAAGGAGAAGGAAATGTATTGGAGTGAAGATGGAATATTAGGTCAAAGTAGGAGTGGAAAATGCTGGTAAATGCGAATCTCCTGGGCAGTTCAGCTATAGACAAGTTCATTACAATGTGCTTTTTTCCTGACTTGAGCTTGCTTCATTCAAGGCATATCTGCAGGTTTTGAATGTTCTCCTAGATCTTCAAATGACAGAAATGAGATTACATCAAGGAGATTGAATGTAGTGGTACACATGCAAGAGGTTAGGTTGGAGCATGGGGTGTACATGTGGGGTTTAACAAACTTGCACAGCTGCGCAAATGTAGAAATACATTTATATATAAACAATATTGTTATATATAAATAGTAATTTTAAAGATCAGATTGTAGAAATAATGATCTGCACAGAATCATCTGGCAGAAGACTTAAAAAAAACTAAAATATAGCTCTATGTAGAGCTTACTACACATGATTTGCAGAAATAAGTCATAATCTCACATTACTAACTTATGTCCTCATTATGATTAAGTAAAATTAATTCTGTATGTCAGTGTTTACAAATTCACTGATTCTAGCCTTCATTTTTTCTCTATTTAAAATACACAAGGATAAAGCATTTAACTAGATGTAACACATCAGAAAATGGCTCGCAAACAAATAATATTATGCAGTATAAACTCCCATTAACTAATAATGTAGTTGACATTGATTGAAAGTGATTAACTCTAGTGCTCTTTTTCATGTTGTTAGTTAAAATAAATACCAGTGTATAAGGGACAAGTTGGCATCTTCTCATTTTGCAAATGGATTGAACAAAGCTGACTTCTTCCTCATATTAAGTTAAACTAAAGGATTAGTAGATGCATTAGGGAGACCCAGGAATCCAGGTAAAGCAATAATAGTCAATGAGGCAGTCTCACTCCATCATTCACCTTTCCTGCTTAAAAGAGGTTAGTTACCTAATGATAAAATTTCATGGTCAATTTGGAATATGTAATTAAATCTGATTGTAAACCTACTGCTATTTCTCTCTTCTTCAGAGGTCAACACCGCAGTATAATTTCTGACCCCTGTCCATGAGCATTTTCTTATAACAGGCACCAAATATTATTTCGGAGGAGATATCTCTTTTCTCTCGCCTTCAGTCAGCAGCTTGCTTCTGTGTGAGATCTGGCAAATGAGGCGCAATGATCCTTATCCCCCAATGTAAGTCATGGCGGGAGCCCATCATGGCCACCCTCATGGGAGTTCGGCACTGCCTCTGCTGGTCTTTCACCACTCAGCTGTCTACAGGTGGCTGTTTGTGACCCTGCCCGAATATGGGGGCGCTAAACAGTATTTTGAAGGTAGACCTACTCAACTCAGTGACTTGCTGCCACAATGTGCAATCAAGCACATGTCAGAGTGGCTGCAGGTGTCACTATCTGCACTGTGTCCCCACAGTGCCACATGGGTAGAAATCCTCAGGCGATGGTGAGAGCCTGTATGTGGAGTCTGACTCCACCAACCCCTTCCCATCTCCCAGTTCCCTCCTTCCTCCTTCACCTTCTTCTCACCCCCAGATAGTAGGACTGCCATGTTCCTGAAATTCCTAAGAGAGGGCAATAATCCTGTTTGTTTCTCTTGCCTTCAGAGCAGGATTCCAGCAGTGATGCCTGGGCAGATGATGCATCACGGTCTCCCCAGTGCTCCTTCTGCTTTCCAGCACAGGAGCTTTCCAAACAGTGCTCTCCTTCTTTCACCCTTTCTGCACCAAAGCTTCTCCTTTCTGACCCAGCTGCTGGGGTGTGGGGACCAACTAGGTACTGTAGATGTCCATCCTCCTTTCTGCCTCCTACCACTGCTGTCCCTGCAGAGCTGACACTTCACAAAGTGTATGGAAGTTGGCTCCTTCTCCTGGGGCTATGGCTCTACCCATTTCCTCACTAGCTTTTATCAAAGAAAAAGACAAAACTTCTGTACTGACAAGGACAAAAAAAAAATCCTGAATATTGTCTGCTGTCAGCAGAAATTTACTGTGTCAGGACCATAAGAGAATAAAATAAGGTTGCTCCAGGAAAAAACAATGCAATAACCTATGATGGACTGTAAATGATGAAGTTAAGGCAAATCATAGAATTGCAGAAGCATAGAATGCTTTGGGTTGGAAGGGATCTTAAAGATCATCTAGTTCCAACACACCTTCCATGGGCAGGGACACCTCCCACTATGCCAGGTTGCTCAAAGCTCCATCCAAGATGGCCTTGAACACTTCCAGGGATGGGGCATCCACAGCTTCTCTGGGCAGCTTGTTTCACTGCCTTAGTCATCTCTTCCTTATAGCTAACCTAAATCTACCCTCATTCAGTTTCAAGTCATTACCCCTTGTCCTATCACCACATGCCCTTGTAAAAAGTCCCTCTACAGCATTCTTGCAAGGTCACCTCTAGGTACTGGAAGGCTGCTACAAGATGTCCCTGGAGCCTTCTCTTTTCCAGGCTGAACAACCCCAGCTCTCTTAGCCTGTCTTCAGAGGACACATGCCCCAGCTGTCTGATCATCATTGTGGCCCTCCTCTGGACTCAATTGAACAGGTTCATGTCTTTCTTGCATTGTGGGCCCCAGAGTTGAACACAGAACCGCAGGTGCAGTCTCACAAGAGCAGAGTAGAGGGAAGGAATCATCTCCCTCAACCTGCTGGTCACTCTTCTTTTGAAGCCCAGGATACAGTTGGCTTTCTGGGATACAAGCACACATTGCCAAGTCATGTTGAGTTTCTCATCAACCAACACCCCCAAGTCCTTCTCTTCAATGCTACTCTCAATCCATTCTCCACCCAGCCTGCGTTTGTGCTTGGGATTGCCCCAACCTGTGTGCAGGACCTTGCGCTTTGCCTTTTTGAACTTCATGTAGTTCACATGGGCCCAGCACTCAAACCTGTCAAGGTCCCTCTGGATGACATCCCTTCCTCCCAATGTGTTGACCACACCACACAGCTTGGTGTCATCGGCAAACTCAGTCCCAGTGTCCATGTTGCTGATAAAGATGTTAAACAGTACCAGTCCCAACACTGACCCCTGAGGAACATCACTCACCACTGTTTTCCATGTGGACCCGGAGCTGTTGACTGCAACCCTTTGAGTGCAACCATCCAGCCAATTTCTTATCCACCAAGTGGTCTATCCATTAAATCCATGTCTCTCCAATTTAGAGACAAGGGTGTCATGTGGGACAGCATCAAATGCTTTGCGCAAGTTCAGGTAAATGACATCAGTTGCTTTTCCCTTATTTACCAATGCTGTAACCCCATCCTAGAAGGCCACCAAATTTGTCAGACACTATTTGCCCTTAGTGAAGCCACACTGGCTGTCAACAATCATCTCCATATTTTCCATGTACCTTAGCACAGTTTCCATGATCTTGCCAGGCACAGAGGTGATACTAACTGGCCTGTAGTTGCCCAGGTCTATGGGGGTTATATTTCCCATTTTCCAGTCAATGGGAACTTCACCAAGCTACCGTGGCTTCTGAAATGTGATGGATAGTGCCTTAGCAACTTCATCTACCTCTTCCCTCAAGACCTGCAGACGCATCTGATCTGGTCCCATGGACTTGTGCACCTTCAGGTTCTTTTGATGATTTTGAACCTGATCTTCTCCTACAGTTGGTGAGTTCTTTATTCTCCTCGTCCCTGCCTTTGCCTTCTGTGACTTAGGCAGCGTGGCTAGAGCACTTACTGGTGAAGAATGAGGCAAAAGAGCCACCGACTACCCTAGCCTACTCCATATCTCAGTAACTAGGTCTCCTGTTTCCTTCTGGAGAGGGTCCACATTTTCCCTAGTCATCCTCTTTGTTGGGTGACCCATCATGAATATTAACCAGTTTTTTTGGTCTCCTCTTCCCCCTTCCTGAGGAGGCCCAAGTCTACTCTCATGAAGTCCAGGGTAGTGAGCTTGCTGTGTGCTCTCCTCACTGCCCTAAGGGTTTCAAACTCCACCGTTGCATGGTCACTGCAACCACGGCTTCCCTTGAGCTTCACGTTCCCCACTAGCCTCTCCTTGTTGGTGAGAACAAGGTCCAGCATAGCACCTCTCCTCATTGGCTCATCTGTCTGTTGGAGAAGGAAGTTATCAATGCATTCCAGGAACTTCCTAGATTGCTTATACACTGCTATGTTGTACCTCCAACAGATATTGCAGGGGTTGAACTCCCCCATGAAGACCATGGTTTGTGAACTTGAGGCTGCTCCTGTCTCTCTATAGGGGGCCTCATCTGCTTTGTCTTACTGGTTGGGTGGCCTGTAGCAGACCCCAACTGTAACATCACCTGTCCCTGCCCTCCCTTTAAGGGTGAAGTGATTACTTCATCTGCATAACGGTATGGTTTCAAAGGCTAGAAGGAGGATACCCTTACCCTCTGCCAAAGCACCGAGTTAGATAGGGATGGGGTAAAACTGAATCTTGTGAGGCTGAGAACAGAATTAATGAAGACTTCCTGCACTTGGGAACAGTCCTCTAAGCAGAAATTTACCTGAAAACTTATCTTAATCTATAGTCTTAAAGAAAGCGGCCTTCTCTTGGGAGGAGTGCAATTGGGAATGTTTATCTCAAACCCTGTGTGAAGGTAAGAGGGAGAACATCTCACTTCTGGGTGATGATAGACTTTAGGCATGAACAAAGCATCTCATCATTCAGTCTTGGCAATACTGAGGCACTTATGAGAAATGTAAAGGTGAAAAATACCTGAGACTGTGGTTTCCAATATTTCCAGTGTTAGGTGATATCTCAGCTGAGATTTTGAGAGATGTAAGCTTAAGTCTCCTTTAAATACCTAGGTCCTTTTCTGTGGCTACGAGCTAGGTTTTAAAATCATTTGTTTAAAAGTCTTTCCTTTATTAGCAAGCCCTACATCTTCCAGGTGCCCATCTGAAAAATCACAGTTTAAAGCCTAAACCATTTACTATAGCCACCATTCTTTCAAAATGTCTTAGGTGTTCAGATGAATGGCTGCCTGTTAAAACTTTATAAATTCAGATTACTGAGGAATTATAATTATCTAATATCAAAAGCATATGACCACTGGAAGAACTTAATAAGAACTGCTTTTAATTCAGTATCTCAAGTAGCTTTAGATTCAAGATTAGATTTTCAGAAAAGGAAATGCTTTATTTCGAACAAGTATTAAATATAAGAAATCAGTGTTGTCCGTACTCTTACTATGTCACAGCTCAGATTAGTTGCCCACCATGATCTCCCCTGAAACCTGAAAGCTAATCACTAACTTAGCATAACCTTAAATTGAAGCAGTTGGGGGGAAAATGGCATTGATCTCTATTAGCTAAACAAAAAAAGCAAACAAGAACTATTTCCATAGGCTTTTAGGTGCCATGATCATCTTTGTGAGATGACTAAGAAAGAATGTTCTCCTCCTGGGTAATTGTGGCCTTAAGAGCCCCAGCCTGGCCCAGAACAAGCAAATGAGCAGTGGATAGAGGTCAACTGCCTGGCACTGGCAGGTAGAAGACAGCACAGAGGAGAAGGTGGTAAGTGAAAATAAAGGGATGGCAAAGATGGTTTGTCAGGTCATCTTTCCTACTTTGAATGCTCAATAACTTAGGGACTGAGGAGGAGGCAGCAGCTCCCACAGTTTTCCAATCACTGTTGTAATGGCTCATTTTTCACTGGAGGAGAAAAGTAATTTTGTTCCTCCTTCTCAGAAACATTTAGGCTCCTAATGCCCCTTGAGCATTGATCTCTCATTCATTTTGAATAGAAAAAGTCAAATAAAAATAAAAATAAATAAATAAATAAATGAACATCTCTATTTCCAAATTCTCCTGGGCATGATGACAATGGTGAAATGAAGTCTCTGACCAAACACAGAAGTATCACAAGCCAAGAGTGCTGAGTAGGAAATAAGAACTGGGACTGCACAGAGATGTTAACACATCTGAAAATCATGTCCTCACAGACTTGAGAGACATTAAAGAGTGCCCAAGAATTCTACTTTCTACAGCAATTCTGGAAGCCTTTTTCAATGACTCCATGAAAAACAAAACCTCCCTAAGGTTCCTTTTCTTATGTGAATTCATCCATCTCCTCACTGACAGCAGAGACCTGTAGTGGAGAACAAAACTTTTTCTTCAACACCTCCTCCAATATACTCCTGAGTATTTAGATACCAATGCTGTAACATATGGTTTTATTTATAAGAAAATCCTGATTTTTTTAAGATCTGTTGTGGTGTTATTTTTGTTTGGGCAGTTCTACTGCCTCTTTTATAGTGAGAAGGTCCTAGATGTCTAGCTGATTTCAAAGTTCTTCTTTGAAATTGTGGCTTGTGATCCCACTTAGCTCATCAAAAGAGAAATGAAGAGCATCAGGTACATTTCTACTGTGCTACACTATTCATCTTGCATGAAAAGACAAAACAAAATGGCTACCTTGCATTCAGCAGTTTGCATTCTGAATTATTCAAATGCTTTTTCTTTATCTTCTCCTGGTTAGGTGATGCCTGAATTAATTCAAACAAATCAAAGTGGGTAATAAATTGATATAATTTCTCATCAGTCTTGCAGAAAGTCTCATTCAAAATAGCTGCATGTTTGCCAGTCCCTCACACTGTGAAGACTTCCAGGGTGGTGCATCTGATGCCATTGAGTTAACAAACTCTTGTATTGCAACTTCTTGCACTCCAGTGCTAGACCTGCTACTTTTTTGTGCAAGGGTTTTTCAGACAATCCCCTGGCCAGCAAGATGTTCTTTAGAGTGGCAGTAATCCTCCTTACTACATATCTTCCTAATTCTTGTGGGTGTAATATTTATTTATTTATATAAGAGACTCGACATCCCCACGCTATTGTTGTATGCCATAATTCTCTGTCATCACCTAATTATCATAATTTGTGGGGTTTGGTAATAATTTAAGCATGAATAGAATCCTGTAAGTGCAGGATGCTTTAATTTGCTCTCACCATACTATAGAATATTCCCAGTATGTGAGTGTGAGGTGTAGTGTGCATAAACATCCTACATGTATCCAAAGTTTGTCAAAAGAGATGCAGAAAAAAGATTATGGACAGGTGGAAATTTCCATGCCTGCCAAGCATGTATCGCCTGCTTATGGGTCAGAGGTTCTTGGGAAGGACAGCCAGCTGCCTGACCTGCTAGAGATGAATCCAGGTATCAGAGAGTTAAAACACTTGCTCATTGGTTTTCTCAGCTCCCATTTTAATTTGCTCTCTTTTTTTTTGGACAGCTCTGTGAAGGCAGTCTGGTTCGCTGCTTCGCCATACTAATGAGACTCATCCATCTGCCTCTGTCATTGCCAGGCTCTCTTTTCTGCTGGAAGTCAGAGATGAACGCTCAGGACAGGTCCTTTCTAGGCTGCAGTACTTAATCATTTCTAAACACGCTAGATGGCCTCAGGCAGTGAAGGCAACAAGCATTTAACCCAGGCTTGGCAGCTCAGGCTTCCACATAGTCTGGCTCTAAGCCTTGATAATGAAAAGTAGCCGTGCTTTTACTCTCCACTTAACCAGATGCTCTTTGCTTCTTTGGGGCAAAAGGTTAAATAGATATAAGAACCCATGCTAGTTTTGAAGCCTTTTATTAGCAGTCCTTATAGAAGTGGAATAGAGCATTCTGCTCCCCTGACTATGTCTCTCAGGATCCTGTACTTAGGACTGTGTCCACTAACTAGAGGAATGTAACCTCCTCACCCAAAGCTCATTTCTTGTTCAAGTAACAATAAATAGAGCCTAAAGCCCACTTTGCCACTTAATTATTTAATGTTCTGTTTTTATAGTAAGAATGGATGGAGGAGGCATTATCAGTTTTGTTTAATGGTGGCAACACCTTATATTAACAGTGCAGATAAAGCATTTTTTCCACGGTGGCTGGGACAACTGATTTATTTTTCCACTCCATCTACTGCTCCATATGTCTCTGGAATCTGCCTTTTTCCCAGAGCTCATGTTAGTATAAAGCAATTGTCTGGGATGTGTAAGAATTAAGTATCCCATCATTCAGGCTAGACATGCAATTAGAAGAGTTGCACTAATTTCCACTGCTGAGACCCTGTCACTTTAATTTATCCTTACTTTCCTGCGTTTAGGTCTTCTCTGGTTTGAGGCCAAGGGTTTTATATAGTTTGAGGCAGTGGTTCTGTAATGCCAGAAATGGGGGGGGAGGAGGAGTTGGTGGATGAGGGTGGGAGGGGGAGAAGGGCAACCAGGGGGAAGTGTTAAGGGCACGGAAAGAAGAAGAACAGGCTGAAGGGAACAAATCAGACACGTACACACTAGCGCATGTGCCAAATAATGATGTGTGGGGTGGCTGCAGAGGAAAGTAAAGCTTTCAGAGAGGAAGTCTTCATTCAATTGCTGCAGTGGGCATGTGTGTCACCTCAGACTATTTTCTTTTTTACTCGGATGTTTTGCATTAAACCTCAGTGCTAGGGTTGGGTTTGAGTGGCTTGGCTGCCAAATCTGTCCTCTGCTGTGCTCCAGGTTTCCCAGGGGAGAGCCAGGAATGCAAGAACATCAGCCTCTGCTCGGGTACCACCTCACTGCGCCCACTGGCTCCCACGCTGTGCTGGGGCAGGAATACTCGAAGTAGCATAAATATACCAGGGGACCAGGCTCCTGGAAAAAAAGTCCAGCACAGCCTCAGACAAGGTTTTTGTGCATCTAGTCGCTCTTTGTGCACGCTGCTGCAATCAGGGCAAAATTATTCCTAGATCCACCTGGTAAAGCTTTGAAAAAAAGACAGTGACAGTTTCTGACTCGAGAGTTTAAGCTCTACAGACAAGAAAGAGTAAGGAGAGGAGATCCAAAATGGATGATGGAATCAGTTAATGTAACAATGACTTGAAAGCAGTGTAGGAACATTAAAATCTTCTAGAGATTTGCTGTCTCAATCTTTGCACTGAAGTGCAACCAGGGCAACACAGAGCAGGTGTGTAGCTAATTTCTATTAGCTGACTGTGTTTGGGGACAGCAGAGAGGAAGGGGATTAAAAGCAATTTAAAGGCAACTAAAGTCAAGAAGCTCCAAGGGAGGGAGAAGATGGCTGTAGAGGTGAGCAGGCAATTTCTAGGATCTTCCTGAACCTTGTAGTCTCCGATATTTGGTACCCCTCCCACACTCATCCACCTCCTGACTTTTATGTTCTCCTCCATCGTGGGCGTGACAAAGAGACCAGCCTCCACTCAAGCCTTGCATGGTCTCAGAGCCACATGTTGCAAGACCCACCTGCATCTTCTCCTGGCAGAAGGACACTGGTTCTCTGAGAAGTCTTCAAACAGTTTGTGCTCACCACACAGTGATTTAGACCGTGTTTTATTGGATAGCTTGTGTGAATGGTATATTGAACACTGTGAAGATCTTAATAAAGTCAGAATTGTGTTTTGATGATTTGTAAGTAATGTCAGGGCCCCATCCCTTTCTGTCCTCCTGTAGTGACTGTCATTTAAAGCAGCTCAGCTGATCCCATCTATCATACCAGAGATCAGGAGGAGAATGTGATTCTAATGTAGCCAAATCTTTTCTTACAGAGGACATTTTTTGTAAAGACTCAGTGAAAATAAAATCTGAACCTCAAGTAGAACTGCAAACTTTCATACTCTCAAGGCACCTTCACCAAATATTTAGAGAAAATGTGAACTTGATTCATAGTCTGCTCTCCTGCAGGTTCCGTACTTGCTGCCCATGTTTACAAGAGCAAGATGAGAACAGCTTCAGACACAAATAAGCAGGGCAGTTCTTCAGAAGTACACTTATTCTCTTCCAAAAGCATTTGCATAATAATAAAGGAGGAAAGCTGAAGAAAGCTATATATAAGGTAAACTACATATCAGCAGAATTGTTTCTAAAAATGAATGCTTTTCAAGGTTTTCCAAGAGGCAGTGGGAGCTCTTTGAAATCAATGAGGTAATTAAAAGTGGATCCAGTGATTAAGGCATTTACCTGGGGCTTGGGTGACCCAGGTTTGCATGGACAAGTAAAATCTTTCTGTGCCTCATCTCACCTATAAAGCAAGAATTACAGTATTATCCTCATTCTGGGAGGTGTAATCAAGTTTGTACAAGAGTGCAGAACAACTTCCTCAGTGTTAGTAGTATTAGTGAATGAAGCAACAATTCCTCTCTATTACAACACCATCTGTTCCCATGTAGTAACAGCTAAGTAGTCCCCATCTAGGGGGATAAACTTGTCAGGAACTAGAAAGGAAAGGAAGAACCAGGAAAGTTCTTTCCAGGGCCCATGGTGGTGCCCATGGTCCTTTGTAATGAAAGCATATCTATAATAAGGACCTCTTCATCCAGATATTAGGATGATGGAGACATTTAAAACTTTCCAACTTAAAAAGACATTCAGACATTTCAAATACTTTAAATAGATAGACAGACAGATAGATAAATAACTTTGTATTCTCCCAGAGTTCAGTGTATAATGCTTAATGTTTAAAAAGTGCTAGAATTGCAGCACACATTTAAATTTTGGTAATTTAACATTAAACATGCATTTTTTTTCTCTAATGATTCCATGATAAGCTGTCTCACACTGCAGGTAAGAATATAATAATATAATAGAGTCAATTAGCAAAATCATCTGTGTCTTCCCGGTCCTGGCCCTGAAACCAATAGCACTGTTGGCATCTGGAGGCTGCACCTGTCATGAATTATGGCCCCTGTTTTACAGGAAGGATAAAACTGATATTTCAGTGCCATTCATCATATGTAATAAACTCTCCTCCTTAGTACAAATGCATTTATATGCCAGTATCAGAATCGAGTATAGAAAATACAAGCAGTCAACTGTATATGTTAGACATACTATTTGTCATACCTTCTGTTGCTAATAAAATAAGTTACCGGTTCTGTTTTCCAGGAGTAGTTTGACAGAGTTGAAATCTCAGGCTCTGTGTCATGAAAGAGCAAAATACCCTCTTTGCCCTTTGAATCTTGTAACAACATTAGAGCTTGGGCTATTGTATGGTCTCTGAATTGCCTAGCCAGAAACATGGACCCAGGGTTCACTTTATCCAAAAATATTTAGTCATACAACAAAATGCATTCTGCTCACAAAACTGTCAAGATGTCTGAGTGAGATTAATGTCTTATTTTCTGATGGTTTCTTATGAACAATAGTGCTGTGAGCAGCGGGGCATGGGAGGCAGCAAAGCCTGATGGGCTGTATTTGGTTTTAGTGCTCTTCCGTCAACCCACACCACTTGCTGGAGCTAATTTCCATGCCAGCGTCTTGGCACACTACCTGTCTGCCTCTTGACACCCTTTCCTACAAGCACGTAAAGAAGGCTCTGGCAACCCTCCCCAGCCATCTTCTGAGATTAAGCCACATCCCTTGTCAAGCCTCATCTTCCTTAATGTAGGGCAATAAGTTTGCACTGTGCTTTCTCCTTGGTAGGAGACTCCCAGCCCCCAGGGGTGGGACCATCCAGAGGGGACAAAATTCACAGTTTTGGCAAGGACCTTCCTACTTCTTCCAATGTTTCTGGCCACAAGAGCCCAGAGAGCGAGACTGGAGGGAGCCCTGACCCCAGGTTTCCACAGGGCCTTGCACTGCACCAGTCAGCTTTGGCACATGCTCTGTTTTTCATACATGCTGCTACAGAATCCTGAGTAAAATAGGGATTTTTTTAATTTTTTTTTTTTTAATGATGACACCATCTGAAATGCTTAGTCAATACATATGACCTAGAAAGAACGAATCTGGTATTTTGCCAGTGAGATACAAGGTTTAGACAGAAAGTTGGTGTCCTACCAGTAAAAGTTACTCCAGAGAAGTTGGTTTACAGATTTAATAACCAGGTTTCAAATCATTAAACACCCCAGAAATGTATTTTCAGATTATAACAGAGTTGACTCTACCCTCCAGTTATAAGTGTCAGTAATCAGTAATGCCATTAATTCTTTTTAATGCTCTTAAGAATTTCTGTACCAGCAATGGGGAATAACATGAATGCTGTAGTGGAGGCTTTTAAAGCCAGAATAGGGCCGTGACAAAATGAATCAGCTTCTCGGTTTATCTAGTTCTTCTAAAATCAAGGGAGTTATGCCAAGTTACACCATATGAGAAGTCAAGTAATTTCAAATGTTATATGATTTAATAGCAACTGTGCCAAACTTGGTTATGCTTTCATAGGAGTAATAGAAAGTAATAACACTATGGAAGAGGAAGGTGGGTTTTTCAGCCGTGAGCATATATATTCATTCTGCAGAATCATTGTGTAGACTGGAAATAGCTACTTAAACATTGGTTTAATGCTTTAGGAGTGTCAACTGTCTAAGAAAACAGCTCGGGTTTCTGTAGGAATCCTTATACAAACAGTAAGGCTGAGTAATATTGTCTAATTTTGTCTCCTTTCCGTAATATGGTTTGACTTAAAAACAGAGATAAATAAATAAGCAAGCAAGAGAAGTGTATTTGCACCTAAGAATTATCTCCTCTTCAGGGACTTTGCAACAAACGTGCAGCTTAGATCCTTTGTTAATTAGGACAAAAGCATCATACAGGTGCATTGGGCAAATGTTGGTGAAACTTTCCTAATACTTTTTAAATTGTTGTTTGTAGAAAGGCTTTTTTTTTCATTTATGTTTTAGCCTTTCCTCTATTATTATGAAGGACTATATATATATCATATTCACTGCAAAGTGTCAAGCAAGCCAGAATATTCAGATTAACAAACCTGGATGCTTTACAACATTTGCCCTCTTGAAATCAGACCTGAAAAATATAAGACCTAAATATCAATACTGTAAGGTTTTAGTTTTATATCAGACATAAATCGAAACAACCCGTACTTAACAATGAGCTCAGATTTTAACTTAATCTTTGGCAGGCTGAGAATTAAACTGACACACACTCCCAGGTGGCTCCTTGAAAAAGGCACTGTCGGTGCCAGCCAGCTCAAAGGGTTTATAGTTTGTGAAAAGCAGATACAGTACTGCCTAGGTGGGCCAGAGGCTCCTCCTGAAAGACAAAGAGTTGAGTCTTGCACTCCCCAGCTCTCTTCTGCTTAAATAAAGTTGCTCGTTGCCTAATGAATGTTAGCTGTAATACTCCCTGTGGTCAGTGGAGCTCTTGTTTAATGAATTGCTTAATGTGCTTGATTACTGTTACTATGTGGAATGAGGGAAATAGCCAGAGAGATTTGAAAGACCCACTAGAGAATACGATGAAAATGAATTGGATCAATAAGAAGTTTTTACTCATCTCTGAACAACACATTATGTGCTGCATTGTTGGACTTAGGGATAATGTAATTTTGTGGCTTGTTGTTGTTCTTTTTATAATTCAGAAATATAAATCTCATTTGACATTGGGTTTTAGGGCTGGCCTTCCTGGAGTTATAAATGTTCCCCTGACTCCAGTCCCGGTTACTCACATGGACAGATAAATTAATTAGGAAAACTTTTATGCCAATTACTTTATGCCCTTGGCTTTCATATGTTTCTGAAGAGCGGCGGCTAATTAAAGATATGATTCATAATTACTGGTCGATCGAGTAGTTGAGTAATGGAATCAGGAACTGTTCCAAAAAAATTATCCATCACATCATTACTAATTGTTACATAATACATAAGGATGTAGAATTCAAATAAAAAATTACTCACATTTGAAAGATTCATTCAATTAGTGGGTTTAGGATATTTTTTTATAACAATTATAAACACCAAGATAGTTCTCACATTTTTAAAGATCACAGAGATTTTATAAATATTTATAATTAAACAGGAGCATAATTTCCAGTGACTAAAGGACTCGAGGGCCTAGCTGGAGGAGTGGGTTAGTAGTATATTGAATTTATGGAAGCTGGAAATCAAATCTTTGGGTCAAATTAGGGCTCAAGTAAAATGAATATGATGGTCTCTTCCTAGTTCTGTTTGCACAAGACACAAAACTGCTTTAGCTTGGCAAGTGTTGCAGGCTAATTTCTAGAGAGTAGAAGAGCTGTTGCAAGTTATAACTTGGCACTGAATGATGCACAAAAATTTGCACAGAATTTGTCAACATTCATTTTTCACAGCCAGCATTGGCTGTTCCAGCAAGAAGATATTAACAGATACCACAACCTGGTAAAACTGGTAAAATGTTGAAAAAAAGACAAATTCCTCCATCATTTCCTTGCTAAGTTTGCAGATGTTCTGTGTTATCACAGATCATGAGCAGTCATGTCACTTCTTCAATAAAAGACACCTGGAAAACAAGTGTAGGTTCATTCAGTGATTCAGATACTCACATTTGAGCTTGGGAAAACTCTGGGATCTGTTCCCTAATGGTTCCTTACAGCCTAAAACAATTATATGATAAAGTCCTGTATAAAGATCTATGTATGCTAAGCCTTGAGAATAATTCCTAAACCTTAAAAAGCAGGGCCAGCAATACTTGCAACATGAGCTTTTGCAAAAGCAGTGACGATGTCCCAGCCAGAAGGTCAAAAGTTGTCAAAAGACAACCTCAAGTACCCAGAACAATTTTAGCTGACTCAAAATTTCTTTGAACTTCCTGGAGGGCCTGACCCTGCGTATTCTTAATTTCCTTCTTTTATTTAAGAACTCATATCTACAGTATGAGATTTTTCACCTACTCCACAATGGGATTTTTTGCTATACTTGATTGGTTTTATATGATTAAGTTAACTTACCACTCATTAGACATATGGCATATGGTTTGGAGGAGGATTAATAAATGTTTTGTTGTATGTGAATGAGAGAGAGAAAACGAATGAAAACAAACTTCCACTTCAGCTTGCAGATTTAAATGGCTATTTAGCTGCCATCCATCTGCAGGTACCATGTGCTGCCCTCCTGAATATCATCAGGGAACAAAGGAGAATTCAATTAAACATTCTTATATTCTAATTTGGATTGCTACAGCAGCGTGTAAGAGAACCCAGCTGATAGGTGAATGAGAGCATTCAGCAGAAGTATGCCCCAAAGACCTCAAAGTCCAGAGAGGCAAGGTGGACACCAGACAGCAAAAAAAGGAGAGGGACCAGTGGGGAGCATTTGGCACCTTCTGAGAGTCAACCCTGAGGTCAAGTCCCCTAAGTCCCCACCAGCACAGGGCTCTCCGATTAACCTTCCTATTCTTACCATGTAAAGATGTTCCAGGGGAAACAGCTGCCTTTTTTTTTTAATTTTACAATAGTGCTTCATCTTTTAAATCCATGCTTTAGTGTTTCAGGACTTGTTACCTCCTGATGAAGTGAGTGGGAAGGGCTTTTCCCCTTCACCAAGTCAGCTGAGCGGGGACACAGGGGAGAGGAGGGTGACAAAGTGATGCATAGAAGCCTGCAAAGGTATTAAGGATTGCAGCTGTAGAACTAAATGCTTTTAAAACTTCAAAGTTAACATCCTAGGGAATAATAAAGTGCAAAAACAAGTAATATACAATCATGATATCATATTAGATGGGAAATCAATACTAAACCTGGTAGCCATATCGCAGAGCATTTCTATTGTGATGGTTGGTCAGAAATAGCTTTTTAGGTGACAGCCTCTGACCTGTCAACATCCTTATCAAACACATGCTCCTGCCTGACAGAGGTACAGATGCTCCTCACCTGCATGAGCACAGCACGGTGAAAGGGTTGTCTGCGAGCCAAATGAGGACAGAAATTCCCAGTTAAAGAAAAATCCCAACCCCAACACAATAAAACCTTAACTCACAAAATCCATAGGGGAAAAAAAAAAAATGTGGTTTGAAATAAATTAAAGCTAATACATCCACAGAAGTTGTGTTTTTAAACATTTAGCTGCTATGCATACTGCTGGTTTATGAAACATAAGTGTATTTGCATAAATGGAGCAGGGTGAGGAAAGATATTTGAGTTTGATACAGTTAGGGGGTTTTATGGAAGTTTAATTTCTTCTCATTTTAGTGCCAGAATTAAATTATTCAGTTGTCTGGACATTTGTCTGGAACTAGAAACCCTGTGGACATATGTCAGACCTCCTCAAGATGCAGCAGGGCACAAGAGAAGTTTAGCCAATCCTGAGTATCTTTAGAGGAAAGTCTTCTATTTATTTATTTTTTTTTCATTCTCATACAAGAGAAGAGAAAGCATATGTTTTATTTTAAGACATTGTAGTCTATACTTGTGAGAAAATTTTGGTCTACATTACTCAGTGTGTATGTAGTACCCTCTGACTTAAAAGGGAAATGAAGGTTATTTTCATACTATTTTTTGTATTAGTGTACAAATTACTTCAAAGCAACTGAAAAAGAGCAGTTTTGAATTAATGGATGAAAAATTACATTGAATTATTCTCATCATGAAAATAGCCTTATAGCTTCTGGTGAAATGAAGATTTTAATATTTTGGGTGAAATAATCATACCACTGGTAAATGCTACCATATAACAAATTTCCCTATATGTTATATATTTTATATAAATACATGAAAATACAGGCTTACACTACAAAAAGCAAAAGCCCTTCAGCCATGTTTAGTGCTTGGAAAGTCATGTGACCACCACTAATTAATCTCCTGTGGTTTATCAGATCAAATCAGTAGGCAATGGATTTTTCCTAGATATTTGGGGTCACTTGATGCATTTTCCTTTGATACATTTTATAACAAAATTATTTCAAAATTTAAAGCTCAAACCATTTCAGGTGTTGAAACTGGAAGCTCTCTTTGTTTTTCCTCAGATAAGCAAAAATAAGAATATAGACAGAACTTAATGAAATACAAGTTAATTCAGTTGCAATGCCATTCCTTGACTGGAAAACCTATTTTTTTTTTTAAACAGAAACATTTTCAGGCAGCTTCAAGAACAGATGATGGGCTTTAGTCCATGGTCCTTGGAAGGTGCTACAGCTTCCCTGTGTTACACGTAAGGATGGAGGTATGCAGAGCTCCAAGAGAGCAAAAAGGATCAGAGAAAAGAGGGGAGAGGTGAAATCAGGTGAGTAATTTCCACATTAGCTAGAAATGCAAATTTTCTACCTGCAAACTGTGTCACTTAGTACTTATCAGCACCAAGTACTTATGAAGCTGTGAAGGCTGTTGTTTCTGCCTCTGACATACACACTTCAAACTTGAGCATCTCATGCAGTAACTTTCATGCAAAGCAAATATTTGTCATTTCTTGGATTTCATCTAATTACATGCTTTCATAGAAGGTACTATTTATTCAGCATGCGTGAACTTCTTTTGTGGAATAAATATTATTTGCAAAAATGCGAGATAACATGGTTTGTGCCTGTCTGTGTCAAATGTAATAGGCACTATTAAAGCAGATGTACCCTCACAGCACACTTCATCATTAGCTTGCCATCCTTGTGATGTCAAAGGCAAATGTCTGATGTTGCAACAGATTCCCAATAAGGTCCTAATGTGTTTCATATGCCATAAAGCTTTCATTACCAGCCACAGCAGCTACACAGTGTCACTATAGCCAATGAATTTCTGTAAGATTTTATGAAGTGGAGACTTGTTAGAATCATAGAATGTCCTGAACTGGAAGGCACCCACAAGGATCATCAACTTCAACTCCTGTCTCAGCATAGGACAACCCCAAAATTCACACCATATGTCTGAGGGCATTGTCCCATCACTTCTTGAACACTGTCAGGCTTGAGACCTGACAGGGAGGTCCCTGGGGAGTCTGTTCCACTGCTCCACCACTCTCTTGGTGAAGAACCTTTTCCTAATGCTGACTCTAAACCTCCCCTGGTGCATCTTCCTGCCATTTTGTTCTACGAAGGCAGATAAAATGCATTATCTAAAAAGTGGACTGAATCACCATAGTCTCAGTGCTTCACCAACTGATAGAAATTGAGCTGAAAACCCATTAAATAGCATGTGTTTCTGTGACCGTTTCATCCTCAGGTTCTGCTCTCAGAGCTGTCTCCCTGTTCAGCACAGGTTAATGTTAATACAGAACATTAATAATATACGGTATGATACAGCAAGATCTCCCTGTCTCTGGCATGATCCCCCAAGACTCTTTCCTCCCTGTCTGAGTGTGGTCCCCATGGGTGGCTCAGCCCCAGGCACACAGACCATGACAGTGCCAGGCAGGCTGGTGAGCGTGAGCAGCAGGACTTCCCTGGGGGCTGAGCTCAGACATCAACATCCTCTAAGGTGAAACAAGGTAAATGCCCATGGGATTTGTCACGAGGAGAAATAAATGCCTGTTTATGACAGCTGTTTTTCAAAACCTCAAGCACAAGCAGAGAGAAAGGAGAACAGTTCTCTCCCTGCTACTTTTTTTGTGTGTGTGATGAGCTCTCACAGTTTGGGGTGGGGTTGACATACAAGTAGGTCAAATCAATAGATGCTCCTTGCGGTAACCAGACAGCTAAATTATTAACATTATTTTCCAAAAACGAAGGCTCTTGTTATTATATGATTCATGCTTGAAGTTTTCCAAGCACTTAAAACAGAGTCTCCATGATTTACAAGTAAGAACAGATTATTAGTGTCTGAGAACTTAATTGACTGCCTTTTCTTGGCCATTGACTTTAGCAGTAAATTTTTTTCCAGTTACCTGCTCAAAACAGCAGCATCTGCCCCTTAAATACCCAGCACAGATCAAGGATGGGAAAGTTCCATGTCTCTGTTCTTTCAGAATAAATCAAAATTTGAGGCTAAAAGCCTCAATCTTGTAAAACTGACACTGTTGGAAACAGATTGCTGGACACCTTGAAGTCTCTGAGGGGCAAAGAAAATCAAAGCCAATTTCTAATATTTTTCTTCCTAAAACGGCTCTCATTCTAAAATGAAGAGTCATGTGGCATATTCAGGCTGAGGTGAAGGAGGTGGGCAAGCACAAAGGAGTTTGTCTGCAGCATTGAGAGTCTCCGGTGCCACACACTGACTTTCTCTAATTTATTCAGTGGCAAATTCCAGCGAGATCTCCTCTCAGCCCTGTTTGCACACATATGTTCCGATGTACAAGAGCCCTCCTCTCTCACATAAAAACTGACACACAGACGTTTAGTGTGCACGTTGTACTTTCTACTTGGCAACTGATTGCATATCTCAGGTCCACTGTGGAAGTAATCCCCACATATGTATAATTATTTTTAATGAATTAAGTCCTTGAAGTGTGAAGATCCATAAAGATCTTTATAGTCTCCTTTGACACTTGAAGGTAAATATTTGCATTGTGCATTTCAAATTAGATGTGCAATGCCTGTTAAAAATAATGGGAGCTGGAAGTCTGGTCTGTCTAATGATTTCCTTCTTGATCATTGTGATAGCAGAGAAAATATAGAGAGCAGGTGCTTGAGTCCTCCTCTGCTCCCCTGAGGAAGGAGAGATTTGTTGGCAAAGTCACCCCTAGAGGGGATGAGAGCATCCTTCCCAGAGAGGAGCCATGCCAGGGCATCTGCTAAATAAATGGCCCCCTTCCCTGGTGCTTCCTGAGTGATAACAGGCACTTTCAGGTCCCTCTCTATTACTGAGATATAGGCTTTTTTTCCACCTACAATTATTCTATAACTTATGCTGAAATATTTCTAGGGTCTCATGATAGCAGGAGGGGAGACTGTCAGTGTTGTCAAGGAGGGGAACACAGTGGCCACTGGACAGCTCTGCGCACCAGGGACACTGTGAGAAAACTGAGCCTGTTGGGTTAACACAAGGAAGGGGTGGGTGGAGGCTCCCTGAGGTCATGGAGAGGACTATGCAACCCTGTTCATCAGTGCCAATTAGCCAGTGAGGCTGTTCCAGGATGGTAGTCTGACGCTGCCACGTAGAGCTCCTCATCAGCCTGCCTAGCATTCTTCCCTTGCCTGAACTTATCAATTTGGCACCAGTGTGAGTCTTTCCCCACCACAGCACGGTTGTCTGGGCAGGCATTGCCCTTAACCAGACTGCTCAGATTTGAACCTTCCATTAAATTATTCAAAATTCCCAAAATGAACTGCATCAAATCCCTCCACTGATGGGGGCAAACCCTCCCACCATATCCCAAATGTCTCAGCCCTGGATGGGAGGAGATGTGTTGGTGGGTTGGTACTTGAGCCTCATATTCCAGCTCAACACCCAAGAGATCTGCCAGAGTAGAGTCAACTCCTCTCAACAGAGCCCCTGATCTCTCCAAGCTATCAGACGCTTGCTTTGCCACTGAGGCTGAAATGCTCATCCCACATGTGGAAGGCCCAGCACTACCTGACAAGATGGGGTCCCACCATCCCACCCTTAGTTCCTCCCAGGAAGCCCTTAGCTGGACTTATCTTGGACTTATCATGGACTTATCTTATTCTTATAAACCATTATGGTCATCTCTGCTGTGCTCCAGCACATGTGCATTGCCTGCAGCTGTTACACCTAAAAAAAAAAAAAAGTACACATTTTTACTATAGCTAAAGTTATGACTCACTGAATATACACCTTAAAAATTGAAACATCTGGTGCAGTGAAATTTCTGCTGTACATAAGGATGACATGCCTACTCTTCTTGTCCCAAATCAATAAAATAAACCCGTGATTACTGCTCCACTGTTCAATGCTTTTGAGTGATTCTACAGCCACGGTATACACTGATACACAGTGATTTATTGACTTGTGCTTACTACAATATACAATATCACCAATTCCTAACCAAAAACATAATAGAACTATATATAATGTAAAGAATGGCTTGGAGCCTTATTGTGAGAGACTTGGGAGGAGGGAGAGTTAGAGAAACGATATGTCACTCACTCCTAAATGTTGTGGCTGTCTGGTCTGTGGC
This sequence comes from Patagioenas fasciata, assembly GCF_037038585.1. Lineage (NCBI taxonomy): Eukaryota > Metazoa > Chordata > Aves > Columbiformes > Columbidae > Patagioenas > Patagioenas fasciata. The sequence continues at coordinate 83,434,233 of NC_092522.1, read as the reverse complement.
TCTGATGTGCTGACTTTGCAGCCTTTAGTTACCTGGAAACTACCATAAGAGCCTGGAGTGTGGGCGAAGAGGCAAAAGAGCCTGTGGGAAGGAAGAAGGGAAGAGAAAAGGAAAGGAAAGGAAAGGAAAGGAAAGGAAAGGAAAGGAAAGGAAAGGAAAGGAAAGGAAAGGAAAGGAAAGGAAAGGAAAGGAAAGGAAAGGAAAGGAAAGGAAAGGAAAGGAAAGGAAAGGAAAGGAAAGGAAAGGAAAGGAAAGGAAAGGAAAGGAAAGGAAAGGAAAGGAAAGGAAAGGAAAGGAAAGGAAAGGAAAGGGAAGGGAAGGGAAGGAAAGGGAAGAGAGAGGAAGGAAGGAGGGAAGGAAGGAGGGAGGGAAGGAGGGAAGGAGGGAAGGAGGGAAGGAGGGAAGGAGGGAAGGAGGGAAGGAGGGAAGGAAGGAAGGAAGGAAGGAAGGAAGGAAGGAAGGAAGGAAGGAAGGAAGGAAGGAAGGAAGGAAGGAAGGAAGGAAGGAAGGAAGGAGGATTAAACTGAAGCACTCCTATCAGTGCTATATTTTCCCTCTGGAGAAATCCTTATTGTGTACCAAATACCGCAAGTGTCTATTTTATTGAGGAGAGGGAGAAGGAACAATCAGAAACTCTGTCACATTGTATCATTGTGAAAAGATGCTGTGGTTTTTTTTAAAAGGAAGGTATGTCTCGCTGGAGCAATTTCTCACTCCTTTTTAGTATTTTGTACATACTTTGGGATGCTACAAGAAAAAGAGTCAAGCTACCTTCCTGCCTACCATGATGTGAAGGAGCAGAATATGCTGTGGCCTTTCTTTGACTCAAGATAGCCCAAAGAAGTCACTGTCATTTAATTTTTCCTTTGGCATAGCCATACGTCACATGTCAGGTTGCACGGAGAGACCTGCTCCAGTCCAGCAGTTGCAGGCATTTGCAGGGAGAAACACATTATTGTCATCTCCGTCAACCCTTCAGTTTTTCCCTTCAGGATGATTGTTTTGGGAAACACACAAATACATTCACTAGGCAAGGTTAGGGGGATATCTTGGCATGGGGGGATTGTCACCTTCTGGTTTTCTATGAACAATGGGCAAAACAGGACTGTATTTGATCCCTCTTTTACTGGGCTGATCCAGTTGCAGAGGAATACGCTGGGTTAATGCTCAGGTGGAAACTGTAACATCACAAGAGAGTATTTCAGGTTTCACGCTTTAGTAGTTGCCATTTATTTAACCAATAGGAAAGAGGATCTATTTTTATTTGTTAAGCACATGGAGAAAGATTGAGCTCTACCAGTTGTGGATAATTATGCCTTATCTCTCAGTATAACACTGGCTTTCTCTGAAAGCTCCACCTAAGTTATGACTAAGTAAGAGATAGCATTTTGATAGGTCTCAATCAGGAAATACCAGAACAAATTGAGTTGGATTCTTCCTTTGTGTCAATCCCTCATTCTTTCTCAAACAAGAAATATGATGCCTCCGATTTCACTGATTACTAGTTTCAGTGTCACTCTTATCAAGGCAATGATAGGCCTTATACAAATGTCCTCCTAATGTTATTTTCCTAACAAAAGTAGTACCTGACCTGCAGTTTTAGAGAGAGTGTAGAAGAACAGATCTTATTTTTCTGCTGGCTCTACCTGGTTTCTAACTAGCTGCTCACTTTAATGTCACTGAGAGCCCTCATCCAAGGAGCACTGCTAGACGAATACTGAGCATTTCACTGTGCTTTTTTGTGTGTTACGATTAGGATTCATGTTTAACTTATTCGGTTCTTTATGTCAGGAAAGCTGATCCTAGAGTTAAAGCTAAGCTTTCTGAAGACATGACTGGCCGTTACAGGAGAGAACAAAAATACTGTGCCTGACCGTGTCTGTCTCTGATGAAGCTTGATCAGCCTTTTCATGCCCTCCAGTAGCAAGGTTAGATTCTGGCAAATGTGCAGCCACTGTCATAGCTGCATAATTGAAGGACTGACAGTTCTCAAGACTTCATTATTATTTTTATTAGGGAAACTGTTGGCACTGACAGTTTTTTCTCATACTCTTCAAATACAATGGATACTGGCAGCTGAGGATTCTGTATGACAGCTTGCATTGAAGTATCAGAGTATTTTTCATGTCGGTACAGAGAGAGAAAAATTGTCAACAGGAACAGAAAACAGAGCCCAAAGATGGTTTTATATAGTTTATTTCAGACTTGGTGCTATTTTGATTTTTCACTTGCAAATCACAATTTTAATTATATGTGAGCAAAGGTTATTGTTAAAAATGTAAGCAACAAGATAAATTTGATGTCTCTAAACAAATAGTAAGAGCGTAGTCAGCAAGGGAAAAAGTTTCCTGATTCATAGCTAGCTTTCTTTATTTAGGTCACCACTAGAGTGGCTTCATCTGAGGCCTGTTTTGGGTTTTTTTTGAACAGTTCAGTGCTGAGTGATGTCAGTGAATGGCCTTCTATATTCCTTCTTCATAAACACAGAAGCAGAGCCTAGCCAGATTAGTTTTGATGTAGATCAAAAACAAGGTCTTTAAGGTTATAGGGGGAAACCTTTAAGGTTGTTTAAAGAGTGTGCTTAAAAAGTAGAGATTTTCCTTGACTTTGTTGTCATATAGGATTGCGTTGAACATGAAGAGCAACAAAACACTTGGCATTCCGAGAGTGGGACTTTCAGATCCTGAACACCCAGCAAGGAGCAAATTGTGTTGAACACAGAAGCAGGAGATGTGGTTCCTTGGCAAACCTCATAAGCAGTGATGCCAAGCCCTGAGCTGAATTACCAATGGGGAATCAGTAAGTATGAATAGCCCCAGATAGGGTTTAGAGGTCTTCCTTTCTGAATGAGCACCAAGAGAAAATAAGCAGTGCCTCTACAGTACCGTAAAGCTTTTATAAAATCGACTCTTCAGAGACACAGGTCGATTAATTAAACTCACTAAAGTGCATGTGATTAAAAAACATACTGTCAAAGTAAGAGGAGAAAGATGAAGAAGAAAAATTTGTATGTAAGAAATCGTTATTTGCGTGAAATCATTGTGAGTTCATAGAAAGGGTTTAGTGAATGCACATTGGGCAAACCTCATTGATGATTATGGATTTTCTGGATATGCCTCAAAAACAGTATTTTCACCCCTGCATTTTTTTTTTTTCTGGTCATTTTTATAGTTTGATTATCTCTATAGCTCTTGTAGTAAAAGCTATTTATTGAGAAATGCAAGAGTCACATCAATTAAAAAGCATTAGAAATAAAATAAAAATCATCTGATATTTCAATTAACATTTAAATCCTCTGGATTTTTTGGAGCTCTGTTTCTTTCCCATTACTAATATTGTAAATGTCAAACAAGTCCTCAGAAGAGGCTGTATGAGTTTAAGGGGTGCATGCCTCTGTTAATGGTACTTGGGGGTCAACCTACTCAAATATTAATATTGTTTGTGTGTCCTGATGATGACTGGTCATTGCATATCATGACTGTCTCCTTGGTCTCCATGATGGCAACCACAGAATCAGGTTCCAGGCCCATTTCCAGGTAAATATGTCCATGCTTTCAGACCACCAGAACCTCTCACCCTTCATGTCTATTAGCTACTTGAAAATAATTCTCTGCAAATAGTTGCCCACGATCCTTTTGAGTTCCTGGAACAAGTCCCTGGAGAGAAGAATGTAATGGATTTGTATTTTAAAATTATTACAGTCTTTCAGGATTTTAGCTATCTTTTCGATGGGATACTTGTTCTACTGGATAGGGTAATGGACTGGCAGACAGAATACTACCTGCTCGTCCCAACTCTACTGTTCTGCTCTGCAACAAGTCATGAATCGCCTCACAGTCCTCTTTTCATCATTCCTCCATCCTTCTTCAGTTTTGTAAGTGTTGGCTTTAAGATGTTGAGAGAAGTAAATATTTTTCAGATTTCTTCTAGGCTGCTCAGAGCACTTTTTCAGTTTCTCTAAGTGCTAATGAAATTGGAAATTAATATCTTTTTAAGGTTTATACAAAAGAGTTAGGAAGGCAATTTATACTTTTCATTTATCTTTCTTAAGTATTAAAATAGCCTTGTCAATTCATGCCCAGTGATATAAAGATTCTACAATGCACATGCTACATGAGCTCCAACCCTGAAAACAAGATTCACTGTCAAACCAACATGACTGGCCAAGGGAAGCAGAACTATGCATACGTGTACATGTATGAGATAAGGGCTGTTGTTACAGACTGTTGTACTGATGTTACTGCACCTGCTCTTTGCTTGTTATTATAGATAGCAGAATTTACCACTGCCAGAACCAACTACCTAGGACATAGTAACCACAAAAGAAACAACAAGAAAACAGGACATTTTTAAACAAGCAAAAGGACTCTTATAATTCTCAAAGTCTTTCCAAGTCCTTCTAAAACTTTAAATAAAATTTTACTCTACCTCGTTTTGGCATTTTGACAGAGAAATAAGACAATTTTTGCAAAAATAACAGGAGACAGAGTAAATTGTACACTTAAGTATTGTCAAAGCCAGCTTTTCTACAGAACAATAGAATGTGTGCTGTATACATACTTTCAGAAGTGCTCAAATGCATGGTCAAGAAACAGCATGCAGATAATTGTTCTTCAGAGTGTGTGTCCCTCAGAGCTTGAGTCATGACCTACATATTCACTTGCAGTTCTGACCTTCAGAGACTCTCTCTTTGGAGAGGCACCATTGCACCAGGGTCCTGTATCTTGTTCTGTGCAAGCTTTTGCCATTATCAAAGCAGGAGGAAAATTTGAGGAGAGCATGATGGAGAATGAACCTAAAGGAGGAAGAGCCAAGCCAAAATGCCCATGGAAATGGTGCATAGGTGGAGAGCAAGCTCACAGGAGCCACATGGTATGGCATCAGCTATGGTTTGCAGACAACAGCCTAGATGGGGGTATTATTCAGACATATCTGCCAGACTAAAGTTAGAGATTAGATTCTCATATGAATATATACTGAGTGGCATATGCTTATTTGCAAGTTAAGCCTGGTTTTATTTATAATTTCCTCATATGTATGTAGAGATCTTTAGATATACAAAGATAAAGATGAATAAAGATGATAAATATAAATATGATAAAGACAAAGATAGATTATGAAGTATCTATATGTATATATGATCATTTTTGATGTATTTATACATGTATATACATAAACCAAAATGATAGAAAATTATAAAATTCATGCATTCTCTGTAAATTAAAATGCATCCTTTTGCCAACAGGTCTCCCCAGAATAGTTGTGCAAACAGTGTATGTCTCTCTGTCACACAACTGTGGATAATTAACATATGCAAAACACTAGAGTCCTGCTAGAAGCTACCCAGCCCTCCTCTGAAATTTAGGCTCTATTTATTTACAACAAAATAAAGTGGACCCTTCTGGAAAGAAACATAGCTTTGTGGCTGCACCAATGCTGTCGCACAGATGCTTTAAATCTTTTATATCTCCCAGACCTCCAGGGGCTGGTGTTGGATGGTATTGAGCCAGGACCAATAAATAATTTATGCTAAGTAGCAATTTAGTTGTTTGGCTTGGGGTAAAGAAATTCAAGAAATTCATAAATAAAGTTCCCATTTTTGCTGTGTTCCAAAGTTAATTTATGTTACTCTGCAATTAACTAACATAAAGGTGAGAAAATATGACAGGCCTAAGGTAGAAAATAAAGCTCATAAATCTGCTGTATCTTAACTAGTGGTGCTTAGTGATAGTTGGTGCTTGCACTTGGCTTCCCGTTCATCTAATTCACCTGTATTTGCTCGACCCAGAAAAAGGTAGTAATTGATTTCTAATAGCTCCCCTTTGAAATCAACAAGCAAATACAACATTTTTTACTCTGTCCTTTGAACTAGAAAGTAAACTAGATTTTGGCAGGTACTTTGGCAAAATACACAGAACTGGAAATGAATAATTTGTAGATAAAGTCTGGTTATCAGATAGTCCCTACATGCAATGGACTGTATTTAAAAGCAAATCCAGTTATTCATCAATGTTCTTTATATATACACACACATTGCACTTGTATACAGATGCATAGGATTTTGATGTGATACCTGAATTCTTCCGTTGACCTAATTCAGATGTTTCACACCAAAGACATGAGTTTTCTTCAACATCATTCATTAGTATATTGATGCTGCGTGTACTGTTTCAAAGGACACTCTTCCACATATGCAAGTGTGTGATGGTTGCTTTCATTAAATACCATCACTGCATAAGGAAGAATAAAATTATATAAATACTTGCTGTAAGTAATGTACGAAATACGGAAGCTGGGTAGACTGAAGGAATGAAAGTTAAGCGAAAGACTGAATTCAGGTTGTTCCAGTATGAAAAGGCTGTGTTTATGTTTTCTGTGTGAATATATTCTATAACTTATATTACTGCATTCAGAACTTTCAAACTCCCTATCTTTCTAGTGAGGAAAGGTTAGAGTAAAGTGATGTATCCCATTAATTTCACAGGTTTTCTTACAAGAGGATTTCTGACCATAGGCACAAGGAACATATTTCAGGGACATTGTCTGTTATCTGTTTCTACAGAAAAAAATTCTGACTACCCATAAATAGAGAAAAATTGAAACACGATTATGCAGCAGAGAAGGACCAAGATCCCTGCCTCTCTGAAGCACTGTACAGTCACTGATTTCACTGAAACTACATTGATTCAAAGCAGCTTAATGTCTCACTTCTTCAACTTTGAGACTCATCTTTGCAATTACTAGTAGCTTGAACAAGTGCATTCAACATCCTTCCTTTCAGGATGCAAAGAAAGGGAAGCTTCTTTCCTCCTCTCAGTTTCACTCCTGCAGAGTACAGTCTTGCAAACATCCCTTGCTGAAATCAATGCCTTCTTGCAACTTCAAGGAGCCTGTGAGCTTCAAACCTGTTCAGAGGTCCAGGGTCACGGTAGAGTTCAAGCTCAGACACTCAGATACTTTCCTGTTGTAGAAAAAAGTATCTTCAACTGTTATCCAAAAGGGTCTGGCTATGAAAGAGATTGCATTTGCTGCAATAATGGGACTGGAATATGCTTCACTATCCATCGTAATATTTGTTTTCTTTTTCTGGAGGTTTCTGCGTGATGAAGATGGATTTAGATCTTTTCTTTCTGAGATAAAAAGAAAATTACATGATTTATTTCTCTTTTAATTGCAATACAGAATATCTTGATTTCTGACTCTCGCTTTTAATCACATTGCAAGCGGTACTCTCTGTTTCGATGATGGCACAGGGGAGCTGGGCCCTGGATGGACAGTCCTAAACTCTCCTAGAGTCTACTTTTTAGAAACAGATTTCAAAATTTACAGGATAGGAGTTTGGGAAAGACCATGCAATTTATTTAATGGAAGACAAGGTGTGAATCTACTTATTAAAATTCATAATGAGATGCATTTGGCATCTTAACACTTCTTACTATTCTGCAAATAGACTTTGTTAAAGGCCATTTTGCTCTTTCTAGCAGGACTACATGGCACAGATAAAGGGTTTTGAATTGCAGAAATGAGAATACGTTTTCAAGTCTATTACCTCCAATTTCCAGTCATTAAATGATTCAGTGGGAAAGTTTCTGTTTTAACTTTAGTGACCTCTAGCAGGGACACAAAGCCAAAGTGACTCTTGAAGAAGACTGTAAGTCCCACATTTATACATATACATTTAGAAACAAATAGAGGGATGGCTAAAAAGCAGTTCAACTTGTTCCTCCCAGTCTGACTCAGATCAGATTTCCGCCAAAATAAGGTTTCCTCTAAACAGCCATTTGTCAATGTAGTGGGAACAAATGAGTGGCATCATTCTATTCTATATTGAACAGGACTCCCTCCACCTGAGAGATGTCCATCACACTGGAGACTCAGCAAATGAGCCAAGAGGAAGCAGAAAGCTTTCTATCCTCTGGGGTAAACTAACCCCTTTGCCCCCTCAAGGTTAAAGGATTTGTGTGGCTCAAGGCACTTTTTCCATTCACATATGTGGTTTTCACTTCAGCCTCTGGAGCTGCCAGAGACTGATGCTCTATGTTTCCCTCCTTTCACTGCTGTTCTACATTTTCTCTCCTGAGAAAGCCGAACTGGGGGTTAGGGGGCAATTCAAGCCCTCAGCAAAACAGCAAAATAGTTTCACCCTTTCACCACTACTCACCCCAGAGGCAGTGGGGTAACATCTCTTGCCAACAGATGTTATGGTAGGGGTCTGCTCCATCAACTTGGACAGATGGGGCAGGAGTGTCCCATGTCTCTCTCTCTGCTCTCCTATCACTCTTTGGAAAATCCTGTTTCTCTTGAATGACTGTTAACAGAGCCAAAGTGTTTTGTTACCTGGACTTATGACATTTACACCAATGATGGAGGGTAAAATAACATAAAACCAGAGATGTGAAGGAAAAAGAAAGGTATTTCTCCAGATGCAGAAAGCTCAGGAGCATTAGTAGTTCAGGAGAATGCATAACTAAGACTGTGTATGCGTGGAGTTACATATAGATACATAATCATGGGAGTCTGATCTTGAAAACATGTTTTTTTTGTATTTTAAATGGATGCCATGTGAGACACATTTGCTTACAGTCTTAGAGATACACTACATTTCCAACATATATTTCTTAATTTAAATGAAAGCGAAATAGAGTATTTATTCCACAGAGTGTGCTATTGGATAGCTCATGCATAAATTTGTTCAAAGTTACACATATGGCTATACGTATCTCCAACTGATTCCTGTGAGGCCGCTTTGCAGGAACTATGCCACCCATGGTCACCTACATGAGTGCCGTCTAGTCCTGTGTTAGGTTTACAACAGCAGAAACCGGTCTCCAATAGCCTCATGCAGAACACCAGTTACAACGGTCACTTATCAGGGTGGTACGATGTACTTCACACAGCAGATTTTTGCATCCAGCATCCTGATGAAGCTGGTGCTCAAATAACAAGGGGAACTGGAGAAAAATAAACAGACTCTGTCACTCACCAGAAAGAAATGGGAAGCTAGTCTGGAGCTCTTATGAAGAGCTTTTTCTCTGTGGAAATAAGCACATGTAAGACACAATATACATAATCCATAATAAGAAGTTTGAGTTATATTGTTGGTCTACCCATTTCATTACTTACTACAATCTTACGAGTGATTCTGATAATTTTCCTTTCTTCTATGACATGAGATTTTAAAAAATTATTAATCTCTGAAGGATCTTACGTTTTGCACACCTGCATGTAGCAGGTAAAAATTATACATATCATTGTAATTTTTTTTGAGGTTGTACCTTTGCTGCACATGCAATCACTCAGAACAGTGAGATATTTGCACAATGTACCTTAACCAACTGTCCAGTTACTGAGGAGTGAAGTATATACATAATTATCAGCTGGTGCTAGTAAAGGAACCTTAATTAGTAATGTTAAGGATATTAAAGCTTATTCATCATAGTACATGTTCAGAAGCATTTGTACTGCTTTCACAGCATCTGCTTGGGACTCCATTAGTAAATATTTTTTAAAAGAGGGCTTTCCTTCCCCTTTGACCCTTCTTATGTGATATTACTGAAATAATTCATTCATTTTCACAATTCCCTCTCAGTGTATACTCAACTTTAGCTCTCAGCTTTTAAATAAATACTGTATATCTATATACACTCTCTGGTAACAAATCAGCCCTGATCTGCTGTAGAGCAGTGGAGCAGATCAGGACTATATATTTGCAACTTAAGCAGGACATCTTAGTGTGTGGATAAAACTGTTATGTTGAGCAGTGGTGTTTCAGGAGCAGGACATTTGTTTTTGAGGAAATATCACCCTTAGTCAGTCTGGCTGCTTTCACAGTGATGATTACATCACTGAAGAAGGGTAGAAGAGAAAACAAGCCTCAACTGCATGGACTTATGCAGAATGAATTAAGACAATTAACCCTTACGAGTTCACATAGGTATATTTAATTCTTATGAAATTCTTATGAAAACAGAAATACTTTCTTTCATGTAAGCTTCTGCATCCTTTGGAGGGAGAGTCTTGACCCACCTGAAGCTCGTGGAAAAAGTCTCTTGAATTAAGTAAAAATCAGGATTTCCTACATGGGAAATAAAAACTTATCTACTAAGCCCTGTGGTACCAGACTTCATTGGTGCACTTGGCACTTCAGACACTTTTACTTGCAAACACAGCACTAATGTCTCTGGTATTTTTACTGAAAACCACATTTTTCGATACAGATTTTTGGTCCATGTTAACAGTAGTCCTGTATTTCTTACGGTTGAATATTCTAAAATAAAGACCAGAAATTTTAAGGAATTTAAAGTACTTTACCTAGTAAAGTCTAGGGTTTCGTTTTCTGTCTTCTAGGAAAACAAATGTGAAGCTATACAATATATTCAGAGATACAGAACATGACAAGTATGCTAATAAATATTAATAAAACATGTGTTGGAGATATCCCTCACAACTACACTTAGCCATAGAATCATTGATATTAAAGTTGTAAAAGATGCCCATATCAACTCATCCAGCTGATCCACTGAAAAACCATACATATCAAAGCTATTATTCTTATTTGATGAATTTAATTCAATTCTTTTCCCATTTTTTCTAAGTTACATACAAGCTAAAAAGAGGTTATCAGATGCTATGAAGTCATGTGGAAAATGTTCGCAAAGCATGGATTTTCTCCAGCCCAGTTTTAAACGTCTAAGAACTGGTCTTCTGCTTGAGGCCAGTAAGTTTCTTATAGTGAAAATGGAAAGACAGGTCTCTTCAGGCAATCATTCACCCCATTCTGATGTGGGTCTCTAGTGTCAGTGAGAGGAGCTGCCTTCTCAAAGTGCCTTTCCATCTTCATTGATTAGAAAGAGAGCTTAGATAACTGCATTAGACCAGGTACCAACTCTTAGATGGCTACATTTAGGTAATGCATATTCAATACAAAGTGATTTTATTTTCTGTCTGGGCCTTTTGGAAATGGCTAATTAAAAATAATAACAATTGTAATAATATTTTCATGGTTTTCCAACTATTTCTTTCCATGGGTTCTGGATTATTAAAAAACATCTTCAGCCATTTTCTATTTGTTTGCCACAGTGTGCAAGTGGCTGTGTAAGTCTCACACTGCTGTTTCATTTTCCATCTCAGTAACTTTAATCAGAGCTATCTCTCAATAACATAGAGCCTTTCCTCCGCACTTACCAAGTGCCAGTGGTTCTTGGTAGATCTGTTCCAATATAGGAAGTTCCAGTATGGAAATATCCTCAACTTTTATAACTCCATGTGTCTATGGCACTTTTATTTGCAGAAATGAGGCCTAAGTGTTTCTACTTATTTAGTGACTTTGTTATTTAAGGAGAGACAAAGGGAGTAAGAGAACCCCAAATAGCCGTGTTCACCTAGACTGATTTTAGCTGTCTAAAGATTAGACTGTCCCAGTGGGCAATGGGAAGAGAGGCCATAGTGTGTGCCTTGCTAAGGCTGCTGTTGGAGGTGTCAGTGAACCTCAGCAAGTCACACACTCACTCAAAGATAATGCCTGATTTTTAAAGGGCTACAGCTAAACGAGGTTCATCCACCCCCCACTGCCCAATTCAGCATGACTTTTCAGGGGCTGGAGAGAAGCAAAGTGAATCCCGCTGCTGCTGTACACTGAACACCTAACACAATGAGCCCCAGCTTTACTACCGAGACCTGTTTATCTGCTATATTTGATGTTTTATTAACACATGGTAGAAGTGTGGTTCTGACCCAAAGAGGTTTTTTTATTTTATCAGAACAAAATCCAGTCTGCACTTTTCCTGTAAATATATTGCCTGCAATTTTTGTAAAAAATATCAAGGACCTCCTATACTGCAGTTGTGCTCTTCTAATGGAACTATGATACAAAGATGGCAAAATAAAATTGGTTTTCCAATTTTTCCCCTTCTTCAGCTGCAGACACATGCAACATCCCATGATACAACCAGTATTTTAAATATGTCAGATGGAACTCCAGTGTAATACTGTATCTAATCATACCCAGAAGCCTGTTATTGTTGCTACTATATTTTTCTTCACTGCTAAGTTAGCATCAGTCTTGAAAATTAAATTCTTTTTCTTCAGTCCATGATGCATGTGCTCAGCAAAATGTTGATCTTTGCCATTACTTTTTGTAGATGGAAAGGGCCATGTCTTCTGACATACTTTTTACCCCACCAAATTCCCTTACAGCATAGAGCAAGAGAGCTCCTGACTTACAAAAATTTCAGAATTCACGCTAACTCTGAGTCTTTCAGGACTCAGATGTATTTGCTATGATTTCTCCACCTTTCTAATAGAAAATTCTGTTATTTTTTATATATTTCTTAGTTATGGCACAGTCCAAAATTTGGGCTGTTATCTGTCTGGATTTTTCCCTCTCATTTATCATCATTTTCTGCTATGTATCTGTCCAGTTGTCTTTTTCTTTCCTTTAATTTCTGTTTCATGGTCCCCAGATAGGGAATGAAATATTAGGTTTGTCAAGCGTATATCATTGTTTAAATGCCTGGAGATGATGGGTTAAACAGCCCAATCAATGAAACAAACCTCCAGTGCATTGCAGCTACTGCAAGTGATGTTCCCTCTGGCTGTTTAAGACCTACCAAGTCAATAACCTATTAATATCATACTCTGCTAGGGTCAGCTCCAAACAAGTCACATGTCTTTTCAAGGCATTCAGCATATGGGTGGATTAAATGGAAGGCTGTTGGTCCTTTGGTGGCCTTAAAAAATTGTATTTTTTTAATCTTCTTGCAAGATTAAACCTTGTTGACTGTGAAATAAATTAAAAATTAAAAATGGATCAGATAGTAGTCACTGTAGCTACATAAAATCATAGCGTAACACAAACTGCACCACCAGTAATTCACGTGGAACCATCACTCCTCTTTAGAATCTGATTATATTTTACTGCTATGGACTGCAAAATAACAGTCAGCAAATGTGACAATTACTTTGTTCTCTATACTGTGAGAAAGTATTTAGTCTTATCCCTGAATGGAGCAAAGTTTAAAATCTCCTGTTTTTATAATATGTCCAAAATAGAATCACAGAGAACAAATAGGTAAGGTGACATTTAAAGTACCATCTAGCATCACCATGTACAGTCAGTTATTTTTCACACAAAAAACATTCCAACTATGAAAATTTAGGGCTGCACTTTACATCGCAGAAGCTCTCTGCATGCATCTAGAGAAAAGTTTTTCCTGCTATTGTGAGCTATGATTCATTCCATGAACCTTCAGAACTCATCATGATTAGTGCAAGTGATTACTAAATAGTATGCCAATGTAAAAAAGGGTTGTAAGACCCCTTGAGAAAGGAACATTTAGTCTGAGCTTTGTGAACACAGGCTGGGATATTCCTAGCTCCAAAACAGATGTGGCTTGAGAAAATTATTTTTAAAATACCCAAAAACATATCTCAGCAGGTTCTAATCAAGAAGGACTTTCACTCTGAAATGTTGGATTGTTTCGTACCCAAGGTTGCACCTTTTGATTTGCAATAGGTTTTCTAGTTCCAAGCCCATTGTGTCCCATTCCAGACTAGAACTGGAAGAAATTTTTCAGACTTCCCTGTCACAAGCCTCTCCAACTGTGAGCACAAGAGAGTTGAGCCACACAGCACAATGTCCTTGAGAAGATGTTGCCGGGAGGCATTGAAAGAGATCCCATTGCCCACCCGCATAACATTAACAAACCACTCAATTCAAGGTGGTTAGCAGGAAAATTAATCACCTCCTTATAGGTTCTTGCTAAGGTCATAGAACCAAGGCACCTGGGTCACTGCACATGTCCTATCCAGCCTCTGTATTCTTGGAGAATATTCTCGCTACAGCCATATGTGTAACAGGCGTTTTACTTGTGCCTTGGGAGAGTGCTGTATTACTGGATTCAGGTGTAAGAGAAGCATCCAATTCCAGCCCTGATCCTGTTCAAACATTGTTTTTAAGACACAAGAACTGAAACTCTCTCACTTGGTAGAGATGTTTTTTTCATTCAGGAGGCCTTAGACAGAAACCAATGATGAGGAGGGGAAAAAGTGAAATGAAAATCAGGGCAAATTCATTCCCAGATCAGGTCTTACATCTGGTGCACCCTCAAGAAGGATGAAGATGAAATTGTTGAAAGGTTGGATCTCAGCCCTGGAAGGTGGTGACTAATTCAGTTCGTCACAGCAAAACATTATGTTCATACAATGTTTAATGCCAAAGAATAATTTCACTGGCTTGTGGAATGGATGCTGAATGAATGCCAAACCGGTGGTTAAGGTCTGCTTGTAAATATCCTTTGAGGCTCAGCCTCTAATTAAAAATAAATAAATAAAATAGAAGCCAGATCAACACAGAAAGCAAAGAAATAAACAGCATATTCAGTCTTCTCCTCACACAAGAATTTACACAAGGTGCAAAATGCATTGGCCCAAATTAAGCAGAAAAGAAAGAAAAAGTACCTACCTCATCCCTGATTATAAAAGAAGAACTTCAGGGGTTGGCGGTAAAGCCTTCTGGCAGAAAGAAACTTCAAAATCTATCCTTTTTTTCCCTTAACTGAGAACCCCCTTTGAAGTATGCTGCAAAGGATTCTGCCTGTCCCCAGAAGCCCTGTGCAGTGCCGCTAGCCATCAGCTCCCACCACTTCTGAATTAACATCCCACAGACTCTCCAAAGGAGCAGCACACCTACATTTCCTAGCAGATAACTTATTTAGTATACAAGCTCCTGTTACCCACCAGGCCAAAAGAAAAAGCACTGTACCCCTTTGGTATTATCCCTGATCCCCAAGAGGAGGGATCAGCTCTTCCATGAAACATCAAATAACACGTTGCAGCCACGGTGGATTTGTGCGTATGTGTGACTTGGTTGTGTAATTTACACAACTCTCCATGGTAGAGTTTGGGGCCACGCTGCCTCGCTGCTGGGAAGGTTTGCTCTCTGCGTCCCTCCAAAGCTTAGCATTCATGAAAGCTTTACACCAGCCCAAATTTCTCCCCTTTTTATCAGCTATACTGGAAGGTTGTTCCATCTCTTCACACTTCCATTTCTGGTTATTTACTGGACAAGGGCAGTAGCATCCAGCACTCATGAGGGCTTGCTGTTGGGCTCTCTTCAAGAGGCAGATCCCTCCCCACACCCCCTGCAAGGCCCTGCTCAAGAGCAACCACAAACATGAGACATCTGAAATTGAATTAGGCAAATGGTTCATCTAGCTTCACTTGGGTCTTCAGGAAACAAACAGAAATAAAAAATTCTTGTATCCTGTGTAACAACTAAATAGCCTTCTTAGATCCAAAGTATCTTCTGAAACCTAGAAAATGAGTGATTTTTTCGTGCTCTGCCACAGAAAATAAAGTTACTACCAGTATAGTTAAATTATACTGACTAATACCAGGGTGCTTGCACGAACAATAAATCCTTTCTTTGGATCCTCCCAAATTCTTGGCCTCAGTAGCGTCTTGAAGGAGAGCCAGTGGAAGTTTTCTCCACCCACCCAAGGGAGCAAGGAAGTCCTATTGCTACTGCTGTTTGCTGCGCCAATGAAAGTAGCAGAAAATGTAGTCTGGAAATCTGTAATGAACAATTAAGAAGGTCAACTGAATGATGGCCAGGTCTCTATGACTGAAAGACTCTGTGCCCTTTTTAACCACACAGGTATTTTCCAGGTCATCAGAGAAGAACCAAGTAAGACACGTCAAAGTCACTTCACTGGACACTCTCTGGGGATCAGGACCTTCGCTGTTGTAGCTTAGCCATACCACCACACAATAGGTCAACACTGAGATATGCCAGATGAGGATCTGCACCTAAACTGTTTTATACCTCTCTGTCATGGCTGTCTTTGGTCCAAGACTACCCATGAGTGTGGGAACAGGCAGTTGACAAAGGTCCTATTATAAATAAAGGTAAAGCCATTTAGTCGGTTGACAACGTTGCATCTTCTTGACGGCAGGAAATCCCCAAGTACCGTATCTGAGTCCTTCAAACACAACAGGCTCCCTTGGTTCCCATTGCAAGTAATAAATCCCTCACATCTCATCTTCCACCGCTCTCCCCCAAAACAGCTAGCACCAAAGAGTACTCAGTTCCCACAGGCTGTGACAGTCACAGGGACTGCCAAATCTATTAACTGCAATACCAATCAGGCAGGACTAAACCTGCCCTGAGAGTGTGGTTGTGTTTCTAGTAAGACAAAGTCAGTGAATGATAGGTTCATATCTGCTGTTCTTCTTGATCTTAGAGCTCTGTTCAACCTGTTGAAGTTTCCCTTCAAGTTTCCCTTGCAAGCCCCATCTTTCGCCCTGCCTGCTACCTTCCCTCATTTCAGTGCAGCAATGCCCTTTCCATGCTGGCTCATGGACCTTTTACTAAGGAGCTATAAGGAAACATGGTCCACAAAGGTAGCATTGAAAGAAACGGTTAATCCCGTCATTAAGTTTATCTTCTTATTAAAGTTTTTCACATCTGAAATTTACTTATTTCATCCAGTTTCTAGGAAAATAACCAGCACATGTTAAGGACACTGTGAAAAAAGGAGTTCTTGAATCCATGCTAAAATGATGTGCATCACTTCAATTTTCACCTCACTTAAGTGTTCTTTTCTTCCTCATTAGTTTTCTGTGTAATCCCTAGTATTGTAAAAATTTTGTGGTAGGTTTTTTTTTTTTTTCAGTTGATTCAAACACTAAACTAATCAACAACATGAATACTCTGTAGTTGGATTGACTGAGGATATTAAAAGAACATAACAGAAATACTTGTCACCATATTCTGATCCAGAATGAACAGGCATGATCTCAACTTATTTAGATTAATTTTGAACTGTGTTCTCCAAAACATATTTAAATGTTACTATGTGGTATTCAATCTTTTCAGAAATGGCATTTTAAAAAATCACACATTTGTATTTCCTCAAATACCTTGTCTCAAAAGTTTCTCAGATGCTCCACAATAGTTTTATGAACATAAACCAGGATTTCTAGAAGTGTTCAGTCATTGTCTCTTCGCAGTATGTTCTAAGTCAGAGCAAATCTTACCACATGTTCTTTGCACACCCAGTACAACATAATGGTCAGTGGCAAAATCTTGCATTTAAGAAAAGCTGTTACTTTATCAGGTAAACAACCTGTCCTATCTCTGTTCCCATCATAGTACCTGATAGAAAGCTATACGAACAGTGGTCCTTATGGGCATGAAACAAACATGGAGAGGGCTTATCTGCTCCACAGTATTTTCTTTTCCTTCTACAACTTAGTAGGATGTTTATAGGGAGATGCTTTTATTAGTGGTTTAAAAAGAAAAGCAGAGGCAGATGTCTTTGTAAGAAAAAGCAAACTGCTTTCAAGAATTAAACAAAATAAACGTTTGGTCAGTGTGTGTTCTCTGTCCCACCTGATGTTGGCATTTCTGCACAGTGAAAACAGGCAGTTTATTCTGAGCACTCCTGAGAACTTCGGGGGTTAAGGTTCTGCTTGTTACGGGGAAAATCAGCTGATGACCCTTCAGTAAAGGACTGATTAAAACTCACCTGAGAAAATATTTATTGTTCACCATGTCCAGAGGCAAGAGTCTTAGTCAGAGTCTCGGTTCAGATGTTGCTCTGTCAAGGATGGCCAGGAAACTGTCAAGGTTGGCCCTGTGAGTCAGACACCAAGAAATGAGGTCTTGGGTGTTTTACCCTGTACCAGCACAGTGCAACTCTGCCATTCAATGAAAGTTTTTGTTTACCGCTTTTTATTCCTCTTGAACATAATAAAAATTGAACCAAATCCCAAGTAAATCCCAGGAATACAAATTCTTGCTCATTGAGGTGTTTGTCTACACAGGAGAAAGAGCTACTTCTGAATAAATCAGAGGAATAGGTGCTGGGGAGACATGGGATTTCAAAGAAAAGAGACTTCTCAAAGAACAAAAATGGATCACCTCTCATGAGGGCCAATGCAGCTGATGTGCCAAATGTGTTTGCTAGTTCCAGCTCTGGACTTCTCATCTTCTAGGGAACAAACAATAACACAGTGATTCAGATGGAGTTGTTTCGACATAACCAGCGCCTCCTACTTGATTCTGTACAGAGGTGATACAGTGGTGCATGGATTGCATGTGTTTTTATCCTTATATACGCTTCATACATTGTTTTCTTGAAAAGTAAAGCCAAGCAAAGAGAAGAGAAACAGGAGTTATGCTATGACCTTTCCTGGATGTTCTTTTGGCAGGTATCACTAATGCATTATTTTCAATCCAAATATTTTTGTTATGTATAAGTTGTGATAGCATGACCAGGAAAAAGCCATGTCCATGGCACCAGCTACAAGGTTGGGTACATCCAGGGTTGTCTGGTTTTTACAAGTTTTGTTTGTTTGTTTGTTCAGTTCGTTTGTTTTGTTGGTTGGTTGGTTGGTTGTTTTCTGGTTGTTGGTTGATTTTTTTTTTCTCTTTCTGTGCTTTATACTCAGCAGATTTTGATTATTATGTCCTTCTTGTATTAAAAAGGAAGCTGTTGTTGAGTGTAATGTGTATAATGACACTGCTTTCATTGTAATGCAGAATGCATAGCTTCAAGTGTTTGCAACACTTTAGCCAGTTCCTTTCAAATTGAAAACAGTCATAGAGCCATTCTGAACACAACCTGCTAGGTCCAGCCACCAATCTTGTGGCTGACATCTCTCCAAACAGCTCAGTGGTCGCCAAAGTTGAGGAAACTTGTAGCAGCATCGCTCTTCAGTGCCTCAAGTTTTAAAAGTAATGTACAAATGGTGATTTCTTTCATAAATCGCATTAAAGAAGAAGATTGGTTTTCCTAGGGAGAGAAGCATGGTCATTTTTCACAAATCGAAAGCATCTGGTCCAAACAGAGCAGTGCATTTAATATATCACTATTTTATTCATGTCATTTGTAAACAGAAGAATATCCTTGGCAATGTCAGTATTTTTTCTCCTCTTTTGCCCTTTAAAAAATGCTTATAAATTAAGCTTCCCTCTGCCTCTGTGAGATCACACTGAAGGGCAGAGACCCTCCGAGGCTATATGAAGTATACAGTTTTTACACCCAAACCTCACCTGGGAGAGGTTGTATGGACTGAGCCCAGGGGAATATAGTCTGTATCCCATCTTTCCAGAAGCACAGACTCTCTCCAGTGAACAAATAGTTGGGAACTCTCCCAGTCTCACATCCGTATTTTTCTCTCCCCCTTCAATGAGAGACTGTCCATGGGGGGAGAAATCTCCCACCAGAGGCTGAAAGCCCCAAGCTCTCCCAGCTCAGAGCCCAGGCAGTGCCTCTGCCACCTGCAAACATCAACAGCTCTAAAGCAGCACCATGAAAAATTCACACAGCATGTACTGGAGGGATCACTAAAGTCACCAAATGTCAGGGGAACATTTTGAACAGAGTCACCATCCATTTGCTTGCTCCTCAGTTTCTCAAGGCTGGGGCCCAGACCCTGGAGAGGAGCTTCCAAGTGAATAAGACAATGTAATGGACGGGACAACCTCAGTAAGAAAGTTTCTAGCACAGTGTTGCCAGGATCTGCTTTCTGTTCATTGTCATTCAATACCTTTAACAGTGCCCTGGAAGAAAATATAAATCATTTGCAGTAAAGTTTACTAGACATTCAAAGTTGGTGAAGTCTTAAATTAATGATAGAGGCAGGTCAGGTGAACAGAGCAATTTAGGTTGCTTGATAAACTAGTCTCCTTTGAACATCAGATGTTATTGATATTTGCAAACATGGGGTAATGCATCTCAGAACAAAGAAAAATGAAGTTTAGACTCACAAGATGCAAATCACTTGGCCTGGACTGCACTGACCCTAAAAACCCACTTAATGCCCATATTATATACCATTGCAACTCTCCCAGTCCAGTGCTTTGGCTGTGAGGAATAGTAAATTTAAAAGCAGAGGAATATCAAATAGGGAAGTGAATTGCATCTAAACAGCACCACTGAGAACATTACTGGAATATTGTCCCCATTCTTTCAGCCACTTCAAAAGAGATGTAGGGAAAATGTGAAAAGAATCCAGAAAACTATTATGATTCATTCAGAATTATGGAATATTCCACCCTGTGGTAAGAAATAAGATAATTCAGTGTGTTTGGTTTCTTCAAAGAAAGGTAAGGGCAAATTTATGATGTCTTCTAAAGCTCTACCTGTTGAAAAGAAGGAAACTTTGCTGGTAGCATGTGGCTTTCTAATGCAGCAGAGACATAATGATTAGAACGTGAAAACTTAATCTTCACAAATATTAATTAGGAATAATGGACATTTCTTTAACAGTGCCACTAATTAACTAATTATAAACAATTATAAAATGATGTGGTAGACTTTTGAATACCATGGAGTATGTATCTGTTCAATGCAGAAATTACTAATAAATATCTCTGGATAGCCCCACACAACTCTGAGGTTAGACAACCAGACCACTTCCATAAATAGATTAATATCTTGTCTCCTTTTGTTTCCAAAAGAGTAATTTCTCTTTATGCCATTGTGCATACCTTAGTGTATTAATCCGGCCACTAAGAGATACAACATAAATGCATTGTTGTTGTGTTTTTCATTTTTGTTTTTCTTTTTTATTTCAATGTCGTTTCAGTCTGAAGACCCTTTGAAAATACAGTATAACTTTTCCTAACATTTTAGGAGAAATTGAAGCCAAGGATTTGTTCAAGGAGGGCTGTGCATTTCTGGAAGGAAGGTGAATATATAGGATAGAGAATAATCAACTTCTAGAAGATGAATAGTTGTTTACCTGGTCAGTTGGGGAACGAGCTGTATCTCCCTAGGCATACAAATGCCCCTCTCACAGTAGGTGCAGAGGGGATGAAATTGCACAGAGAGGAAAAAAAATGAGGGGGGGTCTCTGTGTAACTTAAACATGCTCAAGACACTTGAGAAGTGCCACAGAAAAGTCTAACTTTGTCAGAGTACTGAGAATGAAGGTGTCCTAAATTACAGCATTTGGGAAGGGAGACGTGGGGAATGGTTCCTAATGCAGCTCTGTGGTCCCTTTAGGTGCCTGAACATACAAATAAACTCTGAAGCTGTTGGTCTTTTAAAGTTTAGTTGCACCGTAACTGAGAGCTTGTCCTCTCACCCTTCTACCCCACTCCCCTCTCCTCTCGTTACTAAGAACATGTTGTAAGACAAATCGCTGTAGAGAGCCTATCTTTTAATCAGGCTCTGAACTCTCCATATAACCGTGTGTTTGCTGGATTTGATTTTGTTTTGCATTTTCTTTTCCCTCCATAATATACTCCAGGGATATCAGGTACCTAGTCTTCAATGGGTTGGTTGGTACTTGATGTCACTGGTCTCAGAGCTATTCACTGTGAATAATGTTTGGTCCTTTTTTATTTTAATTGCTGGAATGGCTGTGGATATAAGTTGCTCGACACAAAAGGGTGACAAATAATGATGAAAGACACTAGAGTGCTCTCATGTGTAGCTTGGACGAGAAGGAGAAAAGAGATTATTGCAGCTGAACTGGTCACATGGAATTTGCTGGACCTGCCTGCTCCCACCCCCTCCAGCCCCTCTCCAGGAATAGTGCTCTTACAAGCTAGGAAAGACACAGTTGGCATGAAAAAAAGAAAAAATTGATCCCATTAACAATGACCTTTAGAAATTTCAAGGACATAACACTGCCTTTGTGAAGTGTAAACAGATGCATTGTCAAATAGTTTGTCAAACAGAATTGCTCCTGGATCTGTCTTTTACCTCCTCATGAACTGGAGCTCCAAACTGTAAAGAGCCAGGAGGAAACCGTGGCAGCATGATTATACAGTTAAAGAGACAAATACTTATGTTGGTCTTCTCAGCGATTGATATTTCTATTATATTTTTAATTAACATTTTAATCCTTTAAAATCATTTTAATCCTTGGGAAGCATGTTACAGAGTGAAATCGTTGCTATGAAAAGTGTCAAACAGATAATAGCTAAAATTAATGGTTTTGTGATATATCAAGTTTTCAAATTGTTCTATTATTAAAAGAGCCTGACATTTTTCATTACAGCGAGCAGGGCTTTCTGAATAAAAAGTGAGCATGTACCCCAGATTAAAGAACATTTAACTATTTCCATGATAAATTCCTGACCTGGGTTTTCCTCACGTTTGAAAGAGTTGCCAATAGGCTAGATAAATATCTTCTGTGGTGGCAGAGCACAATGCGAACTAAGGTGTCCCAATCTTCTCCTGCTCCTTCTTGTTTTAGCCATGGCTCTTTGCAGCTGCCAAAGCCTTTTGCGAGGACAGGACTTGCTGGGGGGTTCGCTGTGTGCCCTGTTCAGCTGATAATCATTGCACACCCATGTCAGGGGCTGCTCTCCCTCCTTCTTGGCTCAGAGTCATTGGCAGTTTTCTCATTTAAGCAGTTAGAGGCAATCTCTGAAAGGTGGAAACTCATAATAGGATAAGTAACTGTGTGCATAATTGCAAAAACACTTCAGTAAGTGGATACAATCCGCCGCGGACCTCGTCTTTAGACCTTTCAAAACACACACGCACACACAATTCCTTCTTCCACGGTCAAGCTCTTCCTTTCTGACATTTCTCAACGTAGAACACACAGAAGCTGGCACGCCTAAACTCTGAATCTCCTGCTTACAGGGAGCCATCAATAGCTATATGTATAGACTGCGGTCTGTAGGAAATGGGGTCGTTGTCTCAAAAACAAAATAATAAAACAGTTCCTCTAAGAACTAGCCATTTCTTAAAATCACTTTGGTATTGGGTCTTTAATATGTCATCTTGTCAAACAACCTGCTGGTCCACCAGTAAGCAGAGTCCTTTTTCTGTGGAAGTTTTATAACATTTTACTTGGATGCTGTTACTCTGCATGTTTTCTTCTTTCCAATTTTTCTTCTTGAAATGGAGAGTAAAACATTTTTAGAGTAGTAAAAGAATGCTGAAAATGAAAGAATGAGTGATCTCGTTAAAAACTGTTGATTTCCAGCAGCTGTACTACCGGGTACGTGTTGGATAATACAGGGCCGTTTGAAAATGTCTGTCTCTTTTGCTGGGGAGTCCTCTGTAGTAAGTAGTGTGTAATGAAACCACAAGTAATAAGCTGCCCGATATTTTATGTCTGGGGTCACCAATTAAGGCAATGTAGGAAACGCTGCAATGAAATGTTTCCCCAATCCACTTTACCTCTGTTTGGATGTACAAAACTCAATTAGGCACTCAAGCGAGCCAGTAAAGACTTAGAAATCTGTCTCAACGAAACTTGCATAAATACTTCAAAGCATTGGGCTGATACTCCAGGAAATATGGTTTATTATCCATCTCTACCATTAACTTGCTGAGCATCTCCGAACACACCAGTTCCTCCTCTCTCCTTCCCAAAAGGAGGCAAAACAGTGTTTCAGTTCCCTGGGACACCTATGTGACTTGTCCCACACACCCAATGGGGAGCGGGTGTGCTCTTCCTGTGCACACATGCTCACCCAGCACCCAGGAGACCCAGGCTCTGCAGGGGCTGCAGCACGAAAGCATGAGGGCAGCAAGCTGGGCAAAAGAATTGCCCTCTTGGAGGAGGGTACGCAAACATGGAACTGGAACGCCAAACAGCTACATTGACAGCTGGTATCTGTCTGTCACCATTTCAAATGAAAGTCAATCATAACTTGACACATCCCCATGAAGTCAGCACTAGGTCTTTCTCAGGGAGCTGCATCATGCCCAAAACCTCCAGCCATGGAGTCATGTATAGTCATGTAATAGGTAGTCATGTGCCACATCATTCCTTAAGTCCATGCTGCCCAAGCTGTGTCAGGCTCCAACTAGGTTTCTGATGATGTCAGCATTGTTGGGTTTGACCTCAGGAACCACGTCTGATTGGGCTCCCAGCAGCAGAGGTGTCCTCACCACCAGTGGTTCCACAGGAGCCTGGTGAGTGGAAGCACCACCAAGTCCCAGGTTAAACTGGGGAGCTGGGGGGCAGGCAGCCTGTCGCTTTCCCTAGAGGCTCCTTGATTTTGGTACCCCCTACCCTTTCAAGGTCAATGCAGTGACCTTGAGGGCAGGCTACAAGGTCTGTTTATTTTCCCAGGCTCTCTTTTGCAGTGGGAGTGGGGCAGGGGGATGACAATGGCAGGGAGAAGGTAGCATCCTTGGTGGGGGGATGCAGGGGGACAACTTTTTGCTTGCACCCCTGTGTACAAACTAATGAAGACACTTTCTGTATTAAATAATAAACACTCATACATGGAATTCAATGGCACCAAAAAGGTAGGATAAATCCAATATTACTAATAGTAAAATATTTTTTTACCTAGAATAGAAATTATTCCAAAATCAAAAGGAGGAAATAGTGATGTGTTGACTTTAAAAAAAATAAACAAATCAATTTTTTTCCTCAAAAAAAATGCATGTAAAATGTAAATCCTGATCCACTTTAATTAAATTTCACTTTTAGAAAACACTAGTACAAATTCCCCTTAATCCATGATGTCTGATTTAACTTGGAGGGGGGATTTCTTGATTCCCAGCAAAGATCTTTCTTGCATCCACTGCAAAGCCTTACTCTTTATTTCTCTGTACAGTGAAAGAAACACAAGGGGCTTGAACGCTGGAGAGAAAAATGAAAAAAATAAAAAACAGGCAAAGCAAAAAAAAAGCCACCGTCTTTGTGTCCTTATCTCTCCCGATACGTGTTACATGTTGCAGCAAAGAGCAGGGGCGCTGAAGCTGAGCCCAGAAATCCTCAGGGATTTGCCGACGCCCCCAGTAAACAGCGTGGCACAAAAGTCCATTGTGCTATGAGATAACTGCGGGGCTGAATGGGGGAGGCTGTCACGGGGGGGATGGTTGGGCCAGTCACCATCGGATCACAGTCGAGGCCTGAATTCCTTTATGGTTCATCAGGGCCTGTTGGTACCACAGAAAGTGTCATGATCCTTTTTTTTTCACTGGGGCCAGATGGTGTCCTTTTTTGAGGGCCTTCCTAATGCCCGGTTTTCCACATGTAAAACTCCTGGGAAAATGACCTAACTCACAGCTGCTTAGTGAGGCTTGAGCAGGTCTTTAGAAAGACTTCTGTCAGGAACAAGGCGGTCGTACCACTCTGGGGGAGCCGGGGGAGGCCGCCGACACAAGCCTACCCCTCACCAACAATATTTAAGCAGAAATAAAAACCCTCCTTGCCATGGCCAGCCAGGGCAGGCTGCAGCCGGGGCCAGCTGACAAGGTAAAACATTGCCGAGCAGTCACTGCCAGGAGGGGCCGTGGTGCTGCCACCGTTTTCCCTTCCCCGGCGAGCAGATGGCCTGAATAAAAACGTAGAATGTGGTCCAGAAGGGTCGGGAGAGGACAAAAAGTGAGAGGTTCCCCAGCCCCTGCCCAGCCACCCCGGGGAGAGGGGAGGGACCCACCGCTGAAAGGCGCTGAGTTTGGGAAAGTGGAAACTTTTGATGTCGGTAGCATGTTTGCCAGCACGCAGAGTGATGCCCCCAGGAACGGTCGTACGGCAGGTGTGGCACTTATAAAGCCCAAAGCCTTTTATATTGATAAAATAACGCCTGGCTGGAGGAGCTCTTTAAAGGCTGCAAGGGATGCAAAACTGAAAAGCTTCTGTGATGGTGCTTATTTCCCCAATCAAGGCATCAGCAATAATTATCTTGATAACTTTTAGCCACAGTCATTGACCTTTCAGCCTCCACTGTACATCACTGTTTTGGGATGTTTTCACTTGCCTGGCTTTGTCAGAGAATTTTTTTTCTTATGGGTTTATGAAAGCATCTGTATCCATCCTTTGCAGCTGAAGCATTTAGTTTCCAGTATTACATTTCTTTAGTCTGCCAGTGTATCGGCAGCTGTTTCAAGAACTACACCTGTCCTACAAGTTCTCCAATGGTATTTTTCAAAAGTCTGCACATAAATAAACACAGTAAAAATATTAACAGTTAATTTGATTTTACTTGTTCTATGACTGCTTTAATCCCAGTGTTAAGTACATTTCCCCTCATATATTTTAAAGTTAAAATGAATATGGGATGGTCCAATATAATTTCTTTCCTGGACATGGTCACTTGGGGAATTAAATAGAGCTGGCTGAAAAGTTGCTATAATTGTTCAGGGGAAATCGGGTGGGGGAGGAGGCCCTCATTAAAATGTTATGATTTTTCAATTAAAAACTGAAAGTCAAAACTGAACAATTGTGCTAAAACTCTTTCAGTGCTGATACTTTAAAAATCAAATGTGGTTTCAAATATTTAATTTCTGGAAAAAAATATGCAACAATATGCTTACCACAGCATTTTCTATTTTCAGACTTGCAGACAACACTTCTATGAATGTTTTTCTTTTTTGGCTAAAATCTTTTTTTCACCTTTTTTTTAGTTCAAGCAGAATCCCAATTGTCATTTTTTGATTTTGCAGTCAGATCTGAGTGCAAAAGAAATACACCATTTGATCTCAGGTAGGTATTGTTCAAAGGTTTCTTTCTGTGCTTGTTAAGAATACAAGTTAACTTTGTTACAGAATATACATCCAGGGCATAGAAAGATGATACAAAAGAAAACAAGTAATTTTTCAATCTCACCGCCTCAGCTAAAAGAACAAAAGATTGAAGTAGCGTATGTAAAGATGCTCCTAGTTGCTCAGAGAAAGGCCATTTTTTGGTGCTGTCTGAGTATGAAACTTAAACAAAAACAACTCGAAAGTGTTTGGCCATCATCAGTCTGGAGCATCTGTGTTTGACCCAAAAACTACTGACATCCATGAGTTTCACTTCTCTTTGGTAACTTGGAGATTATTGATTTTATCGTTTGCCTGACATTTCACAGTGCATTGCCTCACTCACAGAAATGTTCAGCATTTACGCTGTGATGTGAACTGTCATAAAGTGAGGTAACATTCCATAAAATCCTAAGGGGAAAAACACTTTGATGAGATGCAGTCCAACTTGGAGGGACTGTATTTTTTCTCAAGCCGCTGTAGGCTCACTCACCCTGAACAAGCACATTCCAGAAGGGACAAGATAATTTTAAATAAGGACTGCTGTTTGAAAGGAGAAAGGAAAAGGCTGAAATCTTTTCTTGTAACTTGAACAAGAGTCATTATCAGTGTGTAACATAAAAAGGAGTAAAAAGCACATGTATTTGCCGTGCTCTGTTTTCAGCAGAGCGATGAAGTTCAAGAGAAATAACTTGTGCTTTACGTTTTTGATCTGCTTATTCCCCTTCTTGTTTTAAAACGTATCTCTTGGCCTGAATGTCCCCAAGAAATCAGGCAGAGGCATCCGGCTCGTACTTAGGATCTGTGTCTTGCAACAGAAGGAGCCCGAGAAAGAGAGCCAGCCCTTCTCCTGCTGGGTCAGTCACATGCAGTCAGCCTTTTGCACAGAGCTAGCCTTCTGTCTCCTTCCTTTCAGGGACAGAGTAACATTTTGTAGTGACACAAAGAAATTCTTCCCTCTCTTGATCATAAAGACCCACAGCACTAGATCCTCTTTATCAACTGCTCTTTTCTTATAGGATACGATATATTTTATTTACATATGAATTGGTGGGTTTGTCCGGCAAACTTGGAAAGCTCAGTGGTTCACAAAAACATAAACCACACTACTTGTAGTCATTGCTTGAAATTTGAAGAAAACAGTTATTGCACTGCTTTGCTTAACAGTCCATTATCCATGTCCTATCCATTATACATGTGAGCATTGTGTGGGGCATATAGATGGGGTGCAATTAGTCAGATTTTGTGGTTGTCAAAGCAGAGAAACAAACTACAAAGAAATTATAACCACAGATGAAATCACAGTATTTGACTACAGCCTTTTTCTTTTTGGAAATAGATCCCTAGAAAATCCTCAGCTTTTCATTGTCTTTGAAAGTGGCTGTGCAGTTTGTGAGAGCCTGCAGATACATCACAGTAAGCTTTCAAAATCTCTCTTACAGGTATGTGTATGGTACCAAAATCCATTTCCTTCCAGACTCTGGTGTCATTTCTTGTACTTTCCACGTGCTCCTATTAGCACTATGCAGCGTATCAACAACTGCATGGCTTGTAATGTAGAAACCATGACAAAGACAAACAATGGGGAGATTTTCTGGCTTCATGAGTTTTCTTCCTAGTCTAATCAGAATCTTGCAATTTCTCTTGGTCTGGTGATTGAGAAGCACCAAATGAAATTACTAGGCAGAATTATAAGACAAACAAAAGTACTTCTTCACACACAAAGTATTCATGCCCATTGTACTACATAACTCCTCCCCAGAAGAGGATGCGGAAGCCAAACGCACCCAAAAAGCAACTACGCAAATCCAGGAAAGAAAAGTTCAGTGAATACCACATCTCTGTCAGGAAATTCCTAAATTATAGATAGCTGAAAGCAGAGAGACTCTGCCATGGGAAGGGTCACTCCATGCTGTCCTCATAATCTTTCTGTAAGCAGTTATTACTAGGCACTGTCAGGAACCAGAGCAGAAAGACCTTTGGTCTGACTTCATACAGCTGTTCTCATTTCTCTGTTCTTATTTTATTCCAGAAGCAAAGTTTATTTTCATTCTTTTCCCTAAACTTCAGTGAGCACACTGGAAAGGATTTTACTGGGAGTCCAGATTGTCATGACCCTGTTTGTGGTACACACAGGGACACTTATTTTCTTTCTTCTTCTGCACAGAGAAGAAGACAGTCTGAGACATTCTCTGTCTTCCCCAGCTCAAGGTGCTGAAACTCATTACAACCAAGAGGCAACGTGGAATCATAGAATAGTTTGGTTGGAAGGGACATTCAAAGGTCACTTAGTCCAACCCCCATGCAATGAGCAGGGACACCTTCAACTAGAACAGGTTGCTCGGAGTCCCATCCAGCCTGGCCTGGAATGTTTTCAGTGGTAGGACATCCACTGGGCAACCTGTTCCGGTGTTTTACCACCTTCAACATATACTCATGGACCTTGATGGTTGTCCAATAGGCATCAAAACAACATTAATGTCATAACATGTGGTAGTTCAACACCTATGGAAAAAGGATGGGTCCTCACCAGAATGTGTCCATCACCAGATACCCTTATATTGAGAGCTTTAAAAAATGTACTTAGTTAATTCACAGAATGATGCTTCTTAAAATAACCATAGTGTGTAGGATTCCTTTCTTTTCTGCTGGCATGGATATCACTGGAGCAAAATTAGAGTCTGAAAGTTTATTTTCAGAAGAAAACGGTTATAAGGATATGATGCTGACCTTCTCATTAGCAACTTTGGAGGGCACTCAAGAAACATATCAGTAGTATGCTTCTTGTGTGCGCTGGAGACAGATTAGCTCCAGAAGGACTCTATCTAAATTTATTAGTATCCAGGACTGCACAGGGGGATTTAACCTCCGTGCTGTGATTTGTTTGTGGTAGGGTTGTGCAGGAACTCCTGCCCGGTACAGTCAATGCCATGTTTCATGCCTGGGCAGAGAAGCGGGAGGCAGCAGAGAGGCAGCACAGTGAAGGCTGGAAGCAGAAAGGGCTGAGGCAGACAAGTTGCGTGCTCAGCCCATCTCCATCAGGACTGAGGCAATAGGTGGGCAGCCTGATTGCCATGTAGCCCCAGGTCTGACCTGATGCTGAGGCCAGAGTAGCCCTTGCAGTCCCTGACAAGTGAAGGCACAAATCACATTTCCTTAGTGT
The DNA here is from genome assembly GCF_037038585.1 of Patagioenas fasciata. Classification (NCBI taxonomy): domain Eukaryota; kingdom Metazoa; phylum Chordata; class Aves; order Columbiformes; family Columbidae; genus Patagioenas; species Patagioenas fasciata. Next base: position 83,404,611 of record NC_092522.1, on the reverse strand, counting down.
CTGCACGAGCGGCGCCGTGTACCCAAGCCACAGGTCCCTTGCTGCCATCGGCAGACCTGTTTAGCATAGATGGATCGTGGCTGCGCTGCAACCTTCAGTCTAATGCCACATTAAATTTGTAAGAGATGTAACACAAACTTCAAGAACCAACGAAGAGCAGTCCTTAGTCTCTGAACAAAATAAAACAGTGACCAAACACACACACCCTTCAAATCACAGACTTTTTCCAAATGTGTTGGAAATTGTCCTAAACCAAAAACTCAGCACTGGCTTTCTCCAAACTTTGCGGAAGTCTGGCAGCAAAACTATAGGTTTGATCTCTCTGATAACTTGACAAGCTCCCATATACAAACAACCAAGTTTAGGAAAGCCTGGAGCCCTATATGAACACTGCCCTTCTACTGGATAAATCCAGCCTTCTCTACTGGATAACTTTACATACTGGTGATGTAAATTAGCAACAACGATTATATGACTATCAAATTAGCAAACCACACTGATGTTCCACTAGTACTAGCAGCAAGTCAAGCCTATAAGTGCCTTTGATTGTGGATCTCAGTCTATTAGATGTTACGCACCCCAGTGAAGACTCCCGGCATGGTATTCTGCAGCAGATAAATACCCCTTTTGGTTGCTAACCTGTCTTCTTGGTACCTCACCCAGGCAGAGAGCTTTCAACTGGTTTTATAAGAATAAGCAGTTTGATTTGGAATTTCATAACATACTTATATGTCGCTCACATCCTTCTGTTGAGCTAAATTGATCTTTTTTCTTCTCATTTCCTGGGTAGATTGCATTTGGTCTATGAGTAAACACAGTGTAGCTGCCCCCTTTTCCCAGGCTTTCTAATGAGAATGTGCTGTCTGATCAGGTGCATGCACTCTGCTGTCATTTGCAGCCTGACCTGCAGGTCAGAGGTGATTTGAGCAGGCTCAGGGATGCATACAAATCACATCCTCTTGTCTGTCTGTTTTGTTGACTGGTTCTCCTCAGGGTCATGGCTATCTTAAGTAGCAGCCTGAAGGATAAAGTGCGCCCTGTCTGAGCTGTAAAACTTTGACTTTGGACCAATTGCATCTGACATACAGCAGCATGAGGTTTGGTTTAGCCTTTGGATTCAGAACAAATCACTGGCTATCAATAGCTGATAGTGACATGCAGTTTACTGAATGTCCCCTTTTCTCTGGCAGCTGTATATTCTTTGGGAGAAACGGATGTGTTTTTGAGTTTCTAAGGTCATGTTTTAAATATGATGTGGCACACACTCCATTAGAAAGTAAGTGTAGCAAATAAATAAATAGCTAGAAAATGTTATGTTGGTTTGTGTGCTTGCTTTTGGGTTCCCAGGTGGTGCACGGTGTGGGAGGTGGGGGGATAGTTGTAAAATGGCATAAGACTCACCCACTCATCAAACAGAACATTTTTGGGATTAGCACACTTACTAAGAACTTTTCTGAAATGATATTGGGGAACGGCCATGCAAAATAACCACTCTGTGTCCTGAAGACTGATGTACTGTTGGGAGTTTCTTTGCTAATGTGGCAGCACCAGCACAGCAGTCCATACCCTGAGTTACAGGTACAGGAACAACATGTCCTACTCACACCATCCCATTCTGCACAGCCCACCAGCCTCAGACCCACTGTCCCCACGCCAAACCTGCCACCATGAAAGCACTTGCCGATGTAGCAAACATCCTCTCATGATGAAAAAAACAAGGGGGAAGTTTTGAAGGCCACCAAGCAGTCATCAAAGAGTTACGGCTCTCGGCTGGCATCAGCCAGGGCCACATTCAGAGCAGTGACCTGGAAGCACGTGGCTCTGTATCACCCCCATGGGCTGCCTGGCCCCCTAACACTTCACTTATTAAAAGGTGACTCTAGGATTGCATCAGTGCCCTCATGCCTCCTCAGCATCACGCTGAAAATCCAGTCTCTTATACGTATGTAAGTAGATTTCATGCCAAATGACCACTTTTTTGTAGGTCAAAATACTTTTGTGGTTTCTATTTATTACAACTCTATTAAGAGTCACATTACTTTCGTCAACAGTTTTATCTGTTTCATTTTATCTGCAGTGCTGTCACAACACAGCTTCCAAATTTTTGCCAAGTCTATGTTGCAGAATTATACTGAGGGGTTCTTTGCGTTCTCATCATACTGTGACTCAGTTTGAAAAAAAAAAAAAAGAAGAGGGTTTATTATTATTATTAAAGGACCATAAGTGCCACTATAAAAGCAGAATAGCTGGGGTGCTGCTTTCAGGAACTATCATGTTACATTTCACACTTTATCCACTTATACAGGTTGTCCAGGACTTATGATGTTTTCATAGAGTGCATGTGTAGGGCTCGGAGGGTTGTAAAGAAATAGCCCTGCCAAGTCTTTTCTACCAAAACCAATTTTTTTTTCAGTGAACATCCTGGTTATTTAATTACTTTTTTTTTTTTCACAAAAATAAGTTCTTCCCTGTCATAATAGAAAATGTAAACTATTGCACTAGAAATGAAACGTTTTCAGTTTTCAGCCAGATGTATTTTTGTTTTGGGTAAAAAAGGATGGAACACAACTGTTTGCAAAAGATAATCTCCTTTTTCAGACTAGTAATGAACACGTTGTATCTAGTACAGTCTTAAACTATCATTAAATAATAATGCATTGTTAGTATATCAAAACTGGTGAAGTCATGCTTGACAGGTCTCATCATATCTGAAGACCAGTCCCAAGATCTTCCAGGTCCTATTGAAATAAACAAAGTGTTCAGCATATGGTAGAATTTCAGCCTTAATGATATCATATCTGTGAACTGTGAAGTGATGCTACAAGAGGAAGAATTGATGGTAGCATAATAGGATATGTTCCTTCCCCAGCAAAATCCAGCAGAGGATTCTAATAGTTCACCGGGGGAAGTAGGGTTAAAAACCTCTGACCCCTGATATCACATAAACATTGTAAAAAAAAATAAAACCCTTGATTGACAGTGAAATGCGTGACTACCTCAAGTCTGTTCTGAAATCTTTGCTGATAATTACTGGGTTGAATGTTATGAGAAATGGGCAAGAGGGGTATCAGCCACATGAGTGTACATACTCAGAGACCTGAGCATCTCTAACAAGAATTGATGTAGTGTGTCATTTGTAATTTAATCAGCAGCATTACATCTTGATAATAAAAGAACTATCATGAACATTTTCACAGTAAAGTAAGATTAACACACACAGCCCCCAAATCTCTGCTGCCTTAATGTTCCAGTTGTGACAGGAGCTGATAAATGGAAGAAATTGCAAGTTTAAGCTGACACGTGACCCTGAGCTGATTCCACGGTGCGTAGGCATTTCAGTGCATATGGCACCTAGTGCTAAGCACTGACCGGAGACATTTTGTGAGCATGGGCAGAACAGTGCAAGCTCAGCAAGGAGTACCAGCCCTGATCCAAATTTTGGCCCCTGCTCTCTTCCACTGGTTATCATATCCCAAAGTCCAGATCTAGAACCAGATCTGAGCATCTCACAGCCAGCTTCATTCCAAGCAGGTCCCTTTTTTTCTCATTGTTTGTTTATGAGTTTGGGAGAGTTTGAGAGCCCTCTCCTTTTCCTTTGTGGTCCAAGCTTCTCCAATGCATTCACTACCCTGTCGTACACTGACCAGAGCCTGCCTGACACACAAGGGAAATTCCATGGATATCTGTGGGAGAAGACCTACCCTAAAGCAGATGCCTAGGAGTTAGTCATCTCAACCTAAGCTCCTCAATTTATACTTTCACAGTAATAGAGGAAAATAGGCCCCTCTAGAGGCAATTTGAGCAGTGTAGCTGTCTAAAAAACCTAAGATTAATGTTTCTCTAGCCACAGTGAAGAAAGACCAGAGTGGTTAAGACATCTATGTTGAAGATTTCCGAAGTGAGGTGAGTTGAATCCCACGCTTACTCTGTCCAGGAAACCCAGTCTGCAGAGAAGACTGTCAGGAATGAACTCTCACAACATCTGTGTCAACATCCTTTTAATCAAAATTTTAAGATATCTCACCAATGGTGTCTGAATATTTTGTTGTTGTTGTTTTTCTTCTATTTTTAACAACGTTCAGTTGTGAGAGCTGAAAGAATTAGCAGTAAATTTACTCATGGGAAAAAACACATTATGACAATGAAGCAAAGGTCTCTAGTGTCTGCAGTCTCGCAGTGAATATGCATGTTCAGATGTGCATATTAATTGTCATTTATATCAGTAGCAAGAGGAAGGGAACAAATGGTGCATGGGCATCTGTTTTCAAATGCTTACCCAAGGTGCTGACTCACGTCCACAGGTCACCTGAAAGTAAAATTACTCCCTTAGGAGCCAGAACAAATGTTCTGGGAAAAAAATCCTATCTCAACAGCCTTTGGAGCAACTCTATTTTTTTAACCCATTTCCACATTTTTTGTTCGCAACTGTGAAATAACCTCATACAAATACTGTTTTCAGAGTCTTCTGTCAAATTAAGCATCCTACCACTGTTCCATTAAAGTTTTAGCCTCTTTCATCTCAGCCACCAAAAAAAAAAAGGTACTTCATATTGCAGTTTTATCTTCCAGATCTGTTGGCATCAATCTCATGGCACAAGCTGTATTTTTTGTTTTTAAGATGCATCGTTGTATTTATTATTTCAAAATTTCACTCCATGTTGCTCAGTAGTGAACAAATATGCTAATAAAGTCAAACACTCAACACAAGGCAAAAAAACTAAATTAAAATTATAACTTACCCAAATAACAAAGCTCTGAATCTCTGACAAATGTTAAATTGGGATGCAAAAGAACTTAAAGAAAGCCTAACAGTTTCCATTATGATCTGTAGCCAGTTTTCAGGAAGATTTTCTCCTGCAGCTACAGCTTTTTTGCATAATGTCATGGCAAAATCCACATGTAATTCGCAAAGTGAGAAGCATTAATTGTTTTCACACATCTTTCAGTTAAAATCTCTGCTGTAATCAATGAGACCTTTGACTTCCTCAAACAGGTTTAAAAATGTCACTTAATATCAGTTTCCATCAGGGTGTATTTCAGGACTGGTCGTTTAACAATTGCTCTCCAGGAGAATTACTTATTTCTTGTTTTATTTGTGTGAGGAGCTCTCCAGTGTGACAGGTCCATGAGAAAGTGAACCCAGCAGAGGAGCAGGTGGTCTGCTGCTCCTATGTTATTGCAATTATGTTGCCTTTGTTAAATTACTCCATAAACCCAAGTTTCCTCATTGCCATTTGTTAAATTTGCCTACCTCCACTCTGTGAGTACAGATAATCAGTCAAACCTTAATTGGGGTGTATTTAGATCAAAGTATGCAGCCAGCGTTTGCTCCCAGTACCTGGGTTGCAAATGATAGTCACATGAGTGGCTTGCTCTATTGGACGTGCTTTTTGTTTAACCATGATCATTGCTGGCAGGCGGCTTTTTGTGCGAGTGAAAAGCCCTTTAGAATTCCTCTAATTCTGACAAAGAAACTGTCTTTGGGAGGAGAAATTGAGCATTGCCTTCTTGCATCTGAATAGTCTTTCAGCTCTATATTCACAGCAATATACTTAATATCCGCAGACAAGAAACAGAAGGTTTGGACCCGTGTGTATTTTTATTTGATCCATTCCTAGCTTCTAGAAACTCTTGGAAGCTTGTCTTTTTACCAATTAAAGAGATATATGTAAGTTTTTTTAGTATAGGTATGGATTTCTCTTGAGAAGTATTGCAGAAACACTTTGCAGTAAAAATTACATTGGTTGTCTTTTTTTTTTTTTTAATTTAAGAAGAAATAAATCAAAACAAGGCCTAGGTAGGGATGAGTGATACACTAACTTTGCACTGCTCCTCTGGAAAGGGTAGAAAATGTTTATGCAAATATTTCAATTTTTTACCTTATTTCTGATCTAATTGCTGGTTTAATCAGTTGTTTTCAGTTGGATCAAATTACCTTTATTTATTACCTCTCCCATCTTCCTCATAAGGGTTTTGTAGACAGGCCCTGATGCTTCCACATTCTTTGGCAACACCATTTTATATCGTCTATTTTTTTATGTATCATGGTAGCACCTAAAGACCCGAGCTGCAGCTGAAGTCCTGGTACACTGAAAGCTATGAAGAATAAAAGATGACCTGTTCCCTGAAGAGTTTACAGTTTAATCAAGGCAGCAAGACACACGCTGCATTTAATTTTGAACTCACCAACATGAGCAAAGCAGCTACAATTAGCTTTTGGCACTAATAACACTTGGGCTTCGGTCAAGCAAAGGCAGTTGCAGGCGCTAAATTTTAAGGCATGTTGAGCAACCCTCATTTAGTTCAAAGCGACAAGGACATATGCAAAGCTGATGATAAATCTTCCAGGGCAGAAGGTTAGGTTGTGTGACCAGGCCATTGGCCAGTGGAGAGGGAAAGCTGTCGTTAGGGACAGAAAGTTGACCTGCTCTTTGGATTTCTCTACATTTGAATGCTTAGTTAACAAAGCACAGATTTAGTATGTTTAAAGAGTCAATGCAGAGAAAATACTGTAAAGTAGCTCTGTTTTCCACAAAATTCCTCGCAGACCTTATTCTAAAGGAACTTTGCAAAGAGTAAAGGCCACTTTTGAAGCAACATAAAGGCCACTTTTGTCAGTGAAATAACTTGCTGGACTTTTTCCCCCCAGATTTGTATAGAGCACTGGTTCACATCAGGGTCTGAAAAAAAAATAGTTTTGATTGTATATACATACATACAAAAGGGTAAACAGTCTGAATAAAGCCTTTTGTACTGGATTAGTGTCTTAGCTCTTTAACCCAAGCTGCAAGTTTGGGATGTCTTTGTTCGGTTAGGTTTTTGGGGCTGACCGAACCGGGTGTGTTTGAGTTTCATTCCTCACCCTTTTGAGGTCTGTAGGACTGATTCCTTGCATTCAATGCCAGCAGTACTGTAAGTGCCTTATGCTTTATTCTCTAAGCTATTCATCCTTTCAACCTTTGGCTTTTTTTCCTTAATCCATCTACCTTACTGAGTTTTCAAGTCAAGTAAAATGTTAAACATGTGCTTCAAGCAAGAGCAACACAGAAATAACAGAGTACGTGCCAAGAATTTCTGTCCATCTAGTCTATTTGTTCTCTGTGTGTCCATGTGTATAAGTATATATGTATGTGTGTGTATGTGGATGGGGGTATGTTATTGCACCACAAGGGATGAATCTACCATGAGGCAAAAGTCATGCAAAACACATATTCTGAATTATTTTATACAGAGAGAGGGAAAATAAACACATTTTAGCAACTTTTCTCTAATATCAAAAACAAGTAATTGCTCTACATCACAAATATTTTTATGGAGAATTCGAATGCTTAATGCTGCTTGTCTGAAGCCTTGATGACTTTTTTTTTTTTGGCTGCAGGGGACAAGAGGCTTACACACATGCCACCACTTCAAAGATTTGCCTTCTATTAATTTTTTACTTAAGCTTCAGAGTGTTAAATTGTTCAATTTAAGCCATGAATACATTTTATAAGATCATCCTAGCCCACCATTTTTCCGAAAATAGAGAAGTTCAGGATATTTGGCAGTTTCACCTCCTCACCAACTCCATGCAAAATATATATAAATAATCTCTTTGAACCTCAGCAACTTGCAATATAGAGAACCATAAGTTCAAGCCTTAGTCTTTCCTTAACGATGGAAATAGACTGTTCTAAAAATAAGTGCTGAATTTGATGATTTAGATTTTTTTTAAAAAAATGCACATCATAAATAGAAATGTGTTGTAACTTTTCCAATTGGAAATTAAAAATAATGGGCTATTTTCCATTTCCTTGTGGAGCTTTCATGAGCTGAATCAATATAATGAAATGTTCTAGTCAGCAAAATAAATCAAGAGCCTTTTACTGTTTTTATCATGAGAGATCCCCAGTGGGGTGAGGGAGGAGAACAGAAGAGATCGCATGACATTATGCAACTATCCTACATCAGAGCACAAGTCCGGCTGCTGCTGCTGAGCCAGATGCTGTTTCTGCTCAGCCAAAGCTGGGAGAAAGATGGAAATATGCACTTAACAAGAGCAGGGCATGCTGTCTCTAGTCTGCCTCAATTATAAAGAAAAAAAGGGGGTCCACTGATCTCCTGAGCTCTCACCATGACTCAGAGACTCTCTGCTTGTGCATTCCTGGGGGTGAGAGCATGCCTGACCGTATTTCCCCAAAGTCAATTGAAAACATTCCCACCTTACCTTTGTGAGAAATGTATCAGTCTGAAATGCAAAACTGAGGCACAACTGCTCACGCCCTTCAGGTGGGACCCGCAGTGGGGCTGATGAAGCATGGTGCTCCCCACAGAGCTACCCTGTCACGGAGGTTCCTTCTCCTTGCTGCAGTGTGAGATCCAGGGGCTGCTTGTCTGCAAATGCTGCTTAGCTGGAGGGCCTGGAAACACATCACCAGGAAACTACCCTAGTCAACAGTTTTACATCATAGAATCATTTCAGTTGTAAGAGACACTTAAGATCATCAAGTCCAACCATAACCCAGCTCTAGCACTAAACCATGTTCCTAAGAACCTCATCTGTATCTTTTAAATACCTCCAGGGATGGTGATTCCACCACTTCCCTGGGCAGCCTGTTCCAATGCCTGACAACCCTTTCCATGAAGAAATTTTTCCTAATGACCAATCTGAACCTTCCCTGGCACAACTTGAGGCCTTTCCCTCTCATCCTATCTCTTGCTACTTGTGAGAAGAGACCAACACCCTCCATGCTACAACCTCCTTTCAGGTACTTGTAGACAGCAATAAGGTCTCCCCTCAGCCTCCTTTTCTCCAGGCTAAACAGCCCCAGTTCCCTCAGCCGCTCCTCATCAGACTTGTGCTCCAGACCCTTCACCAGCTTCATTGCCCTTCTCTGAGCTCTCTCCAGCACCTTATGTTGCATTCTGCAGGAAACTTTTATATTTGTGCTTTTAGAGATATTAATACATCCTATCATTTCAGATTAAGAGCTTTTGCCAGTTGATAAAAAATGGTACAGCAACACGTGGGCAGCTGTTCAGCAGCAGAGCTACATACAGAGAGTGAAGCCACCTCCTTGCTAGCTCCATGGTAAGAGTTCCTATCTCGTAGACTGTTTCATGCTGCTTTTAGTGAGATTTTCATCTAAAGTCAAAGGAATTCTAGTGTCGAAAAATTCAGCTTTCATAGCTGTCCTAGTTCATCCCAGCATCCCTCTGCTCTGTGCAACTAGCTCTGCTTCCAAGGCAGGATCAGACACTCTGGACCAAAGATCTCCAGGATATCAGCCATAAACAGATCAATGCAAATACATGGATGCCCGTGTTCTGAACCAAAGTATTAAGGAGGAAGAGGCTACAGCTGTGAAGGCTGCTGACCTATTTCTTTCTATGAACAATTTCATTTGGTGCTTTTAGGCCTGTCCAGCTGGCAGGGACTGTGGGACTATAGTGCTTCTGACCTGGGGTGACTGGTGGTAGGCTCAGGACTTGGAGAAACTCGTGCCCACTTTGCTGGAGATGTGGATAACGTCATCCTGGAACAGAAACACACAGTGCCCCATAGCACAAGCAGGTGCTTAGCCAGACTACCTGGAAGCTTGCCATTCCTGATTGCTGCTTCAGAGCAGACCATTTCAAAGCTGTTGTAATGGAGATATGTGCTCCTATCAAGAAAGTGCTATTACTCTTGCTAATAAGAGTAGGTGATATATAGAAGGCTATCAATGAGCTTAGACTCTTGGATTCCCAAAGGCTAATGCTACCCAAGTAAATTAAACAACTTAGATGAAAATCCTCTGGCACTGAAACTTGATTGTCTGAACCATTATATTGCTAGAAGGGTCTTTGGCACAGTTTTGACCCAGGCCGACTAGCGCTCTCCCAAGCAATTCCTGGACACGCTACAGAAGTTAGGTCAGTCCAGAGATCATTCCCATTAGGTATTCTGTGTATATATGGGCTCAAGCTGTTCCAGGCCAGCTGGCCAGAAAACAGTCCTGGGTGTGTTTAATTTACCTATATAGATGTAGCCAACGTGTACTGAGCTTATTAATACATTTAATTCCATGTCCAGGCACCAGGCTTGAGACTGTATGGGCAGATTAGGGTCTATCTTCATGTTTCAAGGCTCATCACAGAAGACTCACCAATACTGAGATTCTTTGGTAATCTGGAAGTCATTTAAGATATTAGCAAAACATCTAGCATTAAGTCAACCCAAAGAGCCACCTGATTGAGCAGCCTGTGCCCAACAGTGGCCGGAAGGGGATGTCCAGGTAGCAGTAAGAAAAAAGTATAAAAGCACTGTTATGCTCTCCTGAATATCAGCAATCTGTGGTTTAGGTATTTGATACCTTGGGATCTTTCAATCTGGAGAAATACCACATTGTCTACTGCACTGATAAAAGGACATTTATGCCCATATTTATGGACAAAGGAGGTGCTGGTATTCATCTAACTATTCAGGAAGAGCCAGGTTGAGCTGTGCTCCCCAGGCTTTCCTAGGAGCTCTTTCTGCATATTCTGAGCACTTTCAGAATGACACTGCAACATGCATTAAGAAGATAGACAGGTAGATGGAGGAGGGATGTTTAGCCTGCAGGCTACTAAAAAATATGTGCTCCCCCTGATAGTTGCTGTGTGCTGGCTTGCACACTAGTTGAAAGGATGAAGGGAAAGCTGGTCACCTCCTACTCATTTTACCACTTGACAGCTTGTTCAGCTGAATGTTGTACACAGCAACGAAGAGGGCTTCTAGGAAAGAGTGAGGAACACATTTTGCTCTTAATTTTGAATAAATAGACACTTGCAGTTAGTGAGTAATGTACTGGTCATTTAGTGGTGAGGAGCTCCTCCTGTGCATCACATGAGGCTCCTGTAAGTCTGTATATGAGATCTACTTTAGTCCATATTAGGATTTTATGGCAGTGTGCCTGGACATTTTAATGAATTGCCCAAGAAAGTTACTATTAATATAAATCCAATGTCAATTAACGTTAACTATTGACAGCAGGGAGAAATAGTGAGCACTGTATGTCAATACAGTAAGCTAGAATCTTTTAAAAACCTAAAAATAAATGATGTGCATATAAGTTTGTACCTTTATGACCACATGAAGCAATGCAGGTGGACAGTAAAATAGCTTGTGTCCATTTGGAGCATCCCAGGACTCCCCTTCTCCTCGCTGCCTGGTTGCAGGAACAGAGTGAGCTGTGTGCCCCAAAATATGGCACTGTGACAGTCTGGACACTACACTACACCCAAAGGTTGAGGAAGGCTTTTTGCGCTCCCCAAAAGCCACCAGAGTGGTCTGTTTGCCTCTCAATCATCCTTATGAGCTCTCTCTAACTCTTTCCTGTCCTTTTCTATTTACCAGTTGCACAGTTCACAGGCAAACTGTGACAGTGGTGTGAAAAGATCCCCCATTTTGGTAGACTCTCGGACCTGTCCTAAGGTACATGGAAAGGGAACAGAGCAACTGCGGCAACTTTTGAGGATGGAAGCAAATGCCAGGTGTAATAGGGCTGTTACGAACTTAGCTAGCTAAAGAGAATGAGCAGAGACAGGCCAGTAACTGAATGTGTTTCTGTAAGCTGAGCTTCTTTTGAAGGATGCTGCAGTGCAGCATCTCCCCCAAAGGAGGGAAGAGTTCTGCATAGACAGGCACTGAGAAACTAAGAAAATCCACCTTGCTGTTGCTTGCCCGGTGCCCCCTCTCTGCTGTGGGAGCAGGAGTCAGCTGCATACCAGATTAGGGCACACTCTCTAACTTCTCACTTTTTAACAAGCACAGGTCAGTACAAGATATAGTGTACAGTAACTTACATCCTACAGCAGCCCAAGGGGAAAGGCCTTAAAACCTCTCTGGAAACCTCTGCACTGTAAGACTTGGCCCATTTAGCTCATTGTATTAATATGATGCATCAGTTTGAGGCTGGAACTGAGAGCCAGGAAAATGGTTCTGAACTTTTTATCTGACACTACAGTTGAAGTGGCCATCCTTCAAACCATCTGCCTTGTAACACACATAGTATTCCTAGCTGCCCACCTCTACTTTTGATAGTGACAGGCTCACTGAGCAGAGGTGACAGAATGAAAGTTACCATGACAAGAGTAGAGAGCAGGAAATGCCAAGCTGCATGTGCATTTGCACTGCATATTGCAGTGTGATTCGTCTTTTTATCTAAATGTCTCTTTTCCCTGTAAGGTCTAGCACAGAATTAAGCAAATATATTATCTCACTGCTTCTTTTCTTTCTCCCCTGCCTGAAAGAAAGAAACTTATATTCTATATTTACCAGAAAGTATTCCTTTAACTACTGCACTTTCCTGTGCATTTCCTGTGACAACTACTCCAAGCTGTGGTTTGTGGACCTGCTGGATCTTTAATCCTTTACCAACTTCTAGATTCATCAGACTGATAAGCTCTGGCTTTCAGAACCAGTCTCCTGGCCTGCATCATGTTCAGCCCCATCAGGATGCATGGGGGTGAGGAGTGAAACTCCTTGCAACTGGAGCAGCTATGTACCTAACACAGCAACAGGCCTTCTGAGGACTGGCAGAAGTCCTGTTAGCCTCTGGAAGATTCTTATAAAACAGTCCAAAAGCCTGTACACCCTCACTTTCATGTGTTGGAGTAACCATTTTTGCAGCAATTGAGGGGGGAGGGTACCCTATCTCCCCTGCAGAGGGACGGGGTCCATGATGCAGTGAATTTAACTGCTAAGTAAACAGAAGGGCAGCCCAAGAGTCCCAGAGTAGCACCTACTTTTAATCATCAAGGTGAGTCCCACCAGGAGAAGTCCACAGCAGGGTGATACAGTGGAAGGACCCCAGGAGCCAGTCAAGTAGCAGGAGGAGCAAGAGGATGTGCAGTCAGGGCAGTGGGATGGGGATGGGGATGGGGATGGGGATGGGGATGGGGATGGGGATGGGGATGGGGATGGAGATGCAGGCACCCCTGACAAGCTGATGGCTCATCCATCTCCATGGGTTATGTAATGTGTAGTAAAATACCAGATGATTTACATCTGTGACAAAATTGCTTGTGGGCACACAGCGTTTTAGAAAGAAAGAAGTTAACCCAAAAGACATGTCAGTTGCAGAGCAGTCCTGAGGTACCATCCTCAAAACCGGCCGTTTGATTTTCTGCCTCAGTTTTCTTATCTGTAAATATGTTTAATATTTAATTCAGCCATGCTGTTCAATTTAATTGGTTGATAGTTTTAGTTTCGAAGTTAAATGCTATGTGCATTTCACTTAACTTTGGTTACCATTAATTTAGCTGCTACTTTAATGAGTGGCCCTAAGCTTTTTCTGTGAGCAGTACCTAAAGCCAGAGCTCTGCCGGTCTTTAAGCGATGAGGGACCTTCTTCCAACGGTGCCTATTGGAGCAAGGGAAAATCTCACAACATCATTTTCCAGGACAGTCTCTGGCATGGGCCATGGGCTGTGGACCAGGGAAGCAAAGGATGGTGCCTCAGTCAGCGGCTGGGGTTAGACCCTGTGCAGGTTCAGGGAAGAAGTCACACGTAAAATGAGACTAACGGGAGCAGTAAAGCAGAGAAAGTTTCCTTCTGCTCTTCTGTCTCTGATACCAGTTAGCACAGGGACTTTGGAGTAATATTATTATAACATTTTTTACAGTAGGAATTATAATTGAAATTTGTTATGTATGAGGATAACTAAAACTCGATCATTTCACACTCTTCAGTCCATGCCTGAGGACATTTTGGGGTAAATAGATTGCTTGGAAACAGCCAGTGACTACAGCTAAAATTACATTTTACCAACTGAGCTGAATGGCTTTTTAATTACAGCACTGATGTCTGCATGCTGTCACCACCATCTAATACTAAGATGGTATTGATTTGATTTTTAACTTTGATGCACCAGGGGAAAAAATGCAGAGTAGGACTTTTTTCTGAAATCCTTTTCCAAAGTAGTCAAGAACCCCAACTCTGAAGTGATGGGTTATTTTTCGTCTGTCTCCTTTTTTATTTGCTTGTGCTTGTGTTCACCTTGAATATTATTACTGTCCACCTTGAATTTGGTTAGTTGTATCAAACATTTTGACATAAAACTTTATAATTTCAAGGTACTGTTAAGCCTCAGGAGCAATGAAATATGTGCTATACATACAAATGTTACATGAAATAACTGAAATAGCTACCATGCACACATATTAGAAAGCCACAGGCATCTGCATAGTCAAAATTACTTGTGATAATGCAGTCTTAGCGTAGTATTTTCCTTCAAAAGAAACTAGAAATGCTTTCAAACCAAGGTGCCAAGCATTTTATAACCTATGAAACAGTATTTATTTCAAAGAGTATATTTTGTACCTTTACTATAGCAGGGACTGATCACTGAGTATCACAGTATCACAGTATGTTTGGGATTGGAAGGGACCTCAAAAGATCATCTAGTCCAATCCCCCCGCTGGAGCAGGAACGCCTAGGTGAGGTCGCACAGGAATGTGTCCAGGCAGGCTTTGAATGTCTCCAGGGAAGGAGACTCCACAACCTCCCTGGGTAGCCTGTTCCAGTGCTCTGTTACCCTCACTGAGAAGAAGTTCTTTCTCAAATTTAAGTGGAACCTCTTGTGTTCCAGCTTGATCCCATTGCCCCTTGTCCTATCGTTGCTACTCAGGGCGAGGGAATTCTGATCCTTTGTGAACACAGAACTTTTCTTTTTTTTCTAGGGAAAAATGACTAAAACTTGCCTGGGCTGAGCCTTTAGTTTGAAAAAGGATTGCTCCATGAGCTGTGAGGACGCCAAGGCCACAGAGCAGCTCTTCTTGGGCTGCTCCGCTTCATGAGAAAGAGAAAACTTGCACCTGCCCTGCAGACTCCTCTGCACCCAATTTACTCTGGCTCAGCTGAAGGAGGCAATGTCACATCTGTGTGTGAATATCAAGTAATATTGGCCTAGTCACTACATAAGTGGGTGTTTTAGGACTAGGAAGGGTGGGCTTGATCCAAAATTGATTTAATTTGATGGGACTCTGACTACTGACTCCTACTGGTTTGGAATTACATTTGCGCAAGCTCTGTGGAAAAGATAATCCGTTTACTGTGCACGTGGAATACTGGTCTCTACAGGTATTCTCTATTCATAGAGCTGGGAATACAGCTGACATCACCAATATCTGAACTAACAATAAAAAAGAAAATGAAAGTATATTAACTGCACCTACTGCATACCCATAAAGGCAAAGGTCCGTTTGAGATTAATAGACAGTCTTTCAGTGAACACAAGACTATAATTCACTTCAGGGGCTCTGATCTTTGATGAGTTTATGAATGAAAACAAAGCTCAAGTGATTGAATTACAGACATGATTCACTCAGTTGTCTCATACACTTTTATGACTTTTTAGTGTCTTCAGTTGCCAGGAGGATGGGATGCTGGGATGGCCTCCAGGAGCCCTTCGCTTGAGCTCTGGCTTAGTTAAAGACGATGTATTTTGGGGAAAACCACTTCAATATGCCTCATATCTCTGCTCCCTGTTTGTAAACAAGGTGTGATGATTTTATGCCATTTGTAAGTCGGTCACCTAAATGTCAAATTCAGTGATGAAAAGTTCTGAGATGTTAAAAAACTGTATTCCCCCTGTCATTGGTAGAAATACTATTTACCCCAGCTAATATACATCTGTGTGTATCTGTCACTTCCAATTTAAAAAGCTCTGTCAAATAATTAAGCAAATATGGAAATAGAGCCAAAAGAATAGGGAGGAATGAGAACATTCTAAGAAAGAAACAGCCATGGCAACCCAGTCTGATGTTCCCACCCCTGTGGACCTGTGAAGAAGGCTTGGCAGATTCAGGAAAAGAAAAGGAAGAAAGAATTTCAATTTTTATGACAAAAACCTCTTCATACTTTTTAGGGTTCTTAATTCCAGCCTTTTTACCACAACCTACAAGGGCTAAGAACTACATGAGAAAAATTATGGTTCTCATGAAATTGCCTGACTACCAAACCTGGACCTCTCCAGAGTATATCAGATGCTGCAATGTGTGTGTCAATAGCATGAGGTGTTTACCATGCTGCTAAAGAAAAATATTGCAAGCACAAACGGAGCAAGCCTTGGGTTGTTTTCATTTTTGCTTGAGCTGAAGTCAAGAATAAGGGAGTGGGTAACCCATTCCCTGAAAGCTTTCCTATCCTGCTGCTCTTTCAAGTAGAGTTTTGCCCCAGGCTAACTGATCTTGCAAACCCAGCTCTGCTTGAGATAGCTGATTTCATAATGGATATTAACTAAAATTTCACCCTGTAGAAATTACAGTAAATTCCATTACCTCTGTTAGGACCATTACCAGTGCTTTGTACATATTATTTTGTAATGTGTATGCAGATCACTTACCATACATTAAAACAACCTCTTAGAAGCATATTTTGAGAACTCTGTCATCCTTTAGAGTGCCAGCAAAATTAAGGGAAAACATGGACTATATGCAGATATGCAACCTCTGAAGGGTTAATGAACAATGAGGAATTTGTGTATAGCTCATTAATTGTTATATTGCATCCCTTTATCTAAAGTGTTAGTGGTCTGCTTAGTCAATTGAAACATATTACTTTGATATTAAAGCAGCAATCAAAATCTTTATTCTTGTGCATGTTCTACCTGAGAATACAGATCCTTCAGAATAGGGCAGTCAGAATTATCTTGAAAAGTATTACAATTCAATAAACCATATGTTCAAAAATAGAGACATCAGGTTCAGGCAAATATCCTGGGCACTAATGCAGCGGTTCAGACTTTCCCATCTAAACACACCAATTAGAAATACTGTGTGGAAAAGCCCATTAGGTTTGGACTCAGATTCTGGCCTCGTGTTCAAGGAAAATGAGGATGATAGTTCCATGCCAGCCCATCACACAAAATTAGTGTCACTGTGCTACCGTAACAGGGGAGTAGTTATTGTGGAGTGGTGATACGGTACACGCAGGGGTTTATATTTGTTACATATACCCTAGAGTATCCCACCTAATTTATGATGCTCTGTGAGGCGTATTTGCTCTCAGCTTCTTCTCTAGACCACAGAGTGAGATAAGCACTTTGAAACCTCTCCAGACCTCAGCGAGCCTTAATCGCCTTGACAAAATGCCTTTTTCACCTCAATGGAGATAGAACCATTTCAGCATGGACATGCTCCTAAATTAGGCATCTCAATTACTCCCTGAAATAATGTATGATGAACAAGTTTCAGAGCCCCACTGCCTTTGGCTTGTGCCGGACCAGCCCAAAGGTGATCCCTGTTGCAAGCAGTATGAGTGGAAGAGGCAATAGATGAGGCAGACCAGGGAGAAGGGAAATAAGGAGCAACACCAATCAGCAGAATTGGTGCTAGCCACCAACATTGTCATCACTAGAAGGAGAGTTGTGAAGCAGCAGAGGGAGAGCAGCAGAATAGTTTTGCAGATTTTTGTGGAAGAGAGGGTGGAGAAGCCACATGTGGGACAGGCTCCTCTTCAATCAAAACCTCCTCCATTTAAATGAGCATAAATCACGAGTGGTGTCATCCACTGCGCTGGGGCTGATTTGGAGCTGCAGAGTTGTATTTAGACATGTGGGTTGGGCAGCCGGGTAAGAACATTTTTGATCTGGGAATTGTTGAGAGGCTCAGTATACCTGTGCCCGCAAACTCAAATGTGCACTCCAGCGGTGAAAATATGGAGTCCCTGTGGGTGTGTTGAGAATTGAGGGGCACCATTTATAAAGTTTCTATTTCATTTTATGTGATGTGGTTTCCTGTAAGAGCCAGCATGACACAGAGCTCATCTCTTCTACTTACCCTGCTAATTTATAACTCACTGTGATCACTGTGCATATGTGTACAGATGTGTGCGTGTACATGCGCGTGTGAGAAATGCTGTTACTGGGGACCAATAACTATATAAATAGGGAAAATGGCAGACCAGTGCACTAGAAGAACAAACACCCTTATTAACATTCTGGTTGTTTCTGTGGCTAGAGAAGGATAAGAACTGGAAGTGAAATAGGATTGTGCAGTCAGAACTGTCTGTTTTTCAAGCCATTCACAACAAGTTGTGCAGAAACCTGTGATTCTGTAGACATTCATATGTTTTTACATTTTAGGGTGGTTTTTTTTTCTGTTAGTGTCATGACTCAACTATTATGAAGAAATATTATGTAGTGGGTAAATAAATACTTTTAACTATTTTCTGATAAACTTTATTTGTTTACTGGACATCAATTAAAAATCAGGTTTTCTAAGATGTGTTTTTTACTGTTAAATTTGATGTTATCAACTCAAATAAATCAAGCTTGACTGCAACCTAGGGTAGACAAATGCTTGAGCGTTGTTTTAAAACACATGCTAACTAGCAAACTCAGTAATGAGGAGATGATGTCAGATATACCAGGATATCATCTTCTCACTTCTTACTTAAGGTCGGTGACATTGATATAACTTTGACTTCAAGAGAGGAAATATTTCATAGTTAACAGAGCAAGAATGAATCCCCTTGGAATAGTAAAGGTACAAATTGCTTTAGTTTTCATTTCCATAGTGCTAAATTTGTATTTCATGTGTGGGATTATAACTGATGACTGCTTACTTGTCTGGATGAGGAAGGATGAAAAAAAAACATTCTGACTGTCAAGGTTGTTTGTGTTAGTGGCTAAAATAGTAGATATCATGCTGAATTCTTTGTAAACAGCACACAAGCAATTCTTTTCTTCTTAAGCAAAACAGAAAAGGAGAAAAGAAGCTTCCAAGCCAAAATATTCTTGTATCATCTGGCTGACATCTGGGAGTGTAATGTACAAATTTTCCTGGAAATATTATTTGTATCAACTAAACAAACTCCAGTACACCAGCCAAAGCACTAGATCTTCACTAAAGCTTGGAGGGATTTGAAGCGATTTTAACACCAGGTATCCTAATTCCCTTTCTGCCAAGGTTCACAGTTAAAACCAAAGAGGTTTATTCCATAGCATTTCTCAGTAAATACTGTAAAATCTATAATTATTATTTCCACATGCCAATTTCTCAGATCTTCCAAAAACTCCCAATTGCCTCTCATTATCTGAGATAGTCCTACATCTAAATTTCCCCTGATCCCTTACAGACAAGATTATGTCCCAGTTAACAGCGTAATTCATTAAGATTCTCTGTGTTGTAGAGAAAGCAAAAGCAAAACAAAGCCCTCTTCAGTTAACATTATTTTCACATCTTTTGAGGAAGAGGTGGAGTTCTTGCTTTATTTGTCTTTGCTGATCTTTTATCTTGGTCACTGTTCTCTCATGAGAATGCCAGTGAAATGGAAAAAGAAAACACTATTTTCTTCCCTTATATAGCCTACAAGCATGACCCACCTTCAACATTATTTTGGACATGTTGAGTTTTAGGTATTACAACAGAGCAAGTGACTGAGACTTGGGATACTTGGATTTTATCCTGCCATTGTTTTGGAATTGTCTTGAAGAAGTGACTTCCATTTGGGGGTGAAAGTCATCAAGTCTGTCTAAGACACTGAAGTTGTCAGAGCCTGATGAGTTAATGAAAGGCAAAATCTGACATCGAAGTCAGTGGCAAAGGACTTGGATCAGTGACCCAGAGATCTATTCCAGTTCTGCCTTCTATTTTGTTTATTAACTCTGATTATGAATAACCCAGAAAAAGAGTTTGTATTATCTTATTCAAGAGCAATTAAATAATCCTAAATTTGTTTATGGAAGAGTAGAATCCATCAGAAACCTATGTTTCATTTCAGGAGAGAAAATTTGTTTCATTTAATGTAAGGAAAAAATGTCAAGTGATACCTTTAGGGTCAGTTTCCAGAGCCCATAATAAAACACTTGTGGTACTTAATGGGAAAATTATATGTAATTGGGAAATATTATGTATAATTGGGAAGTACTTGGAAGATAAAGGAATCTAGGAAGGATCAGTAGCACATCTCTTTTTACTCTAAACTGAACCAAATTTGCCATTTTCTAAACTCACCCTTTGTTCTCTCTGATGCTGATGATGTGTGATGTATACGAGGGCTCTTATACAGCTGCTTTCTCAGCTGACCACACTGTTAAGTCTAATGTGCGCAAACTGAGTGTTTCTAAGTCTGAAAGGAGGGATGACAGGGAATACTTTCTTAGAAGCATCCTGATACTTAGGTCATTTGGGGGGGTAAATCCACTTTATTCTATAGATCTCTTCCCTTCTCTAGATCTATAGGATGTCTCATTGTTGCCTGAGACGGACGTGTTGACCCTGATCCAAGAAAGTGCTTTATCATATGAGAGACTGACCATGTTTTAAATTAAACATGAGCTAACCGGTTCACAGGTTGTATGTATTTGTGACTTGTCACCAACTGCTTTAGTTACTGGTTAACATTAATAAAACTCATCTAGGCTGCAACTACTCCATCTTAAGAGATGTTTATGTTTTGAGTTTGTTTGCAGGCTACACAATTGTCATGGATCCTATGCCACATGGAAGAAATGTGCAAATAAACCACTATGTTTTGGTTTGTGGGGTTTTTTTCTCTGCTTCATCACCCACTTCTCCATTTGCTTCATCATCCTCACAAGATGTGAGAGTTCAGTTTGCTGACAGTGCTTTCCTACAGCCTCATGGTATCACGTACACCATGATGCAGGCCACTAAAGGTTCTTCATGACACATGTGGGTACCTGCATCACTACTCAAACTGCAGTGGGTTCAGACCTTTTTCTTTGGTTAGTGTTTACGTGAAAGTCATTACACCCTTAATTTACAAGCCTGCAGCAATCAGCCTGACTGCTCAGGCACTGCCAACAGTGGATATTTGAACTTTCATAACTTCTAAATAACAACTTAGGTTATGGCATTAGAGAAAACTGGAAGACTGCTTCTCATATTGACAGTGGATGCGTCATGATGTTATGTGGACTGAACAGTATCAGAATTTCTCCATGCTTTTCCATGCAGCAATGGCAAACACTCTGTTCCAACATTGATTTCCAGGATGCCATCCTCTCTTGTGCTCAGACAATCACACACCCTTGCTCACAGGGCATACACCTGAGAAATTGTAAGGAAAATATGCAGAAGCAGGTCTTTAATCCTTCCTGTGTCTTTTGTCCTTTGCATGTCCCGAAAGGACGACACTTGCTGTAACTACAAAAGGTCCAAACTTATTAACTTGTAGCCTTTGCAAAATGGTTGCCTGTCAGTATCTACCTCTGGTCAACCAGCAGGTCTGGATCAAATTATTAGAGGCTGCTGGCTTCTGTAACATCATATTTTCTTTCTAGCTTTTTCTTAAGAAAAAAAAAAAAAGAGTGTATTTTCCCCTTCACACACACAAAATCTTCTAGTGGCATTGTAAAATACAGTCTTCTGGCCTCTGTGCTGTTATAATGTTGTTTCAGCTGATAAGTGTTAGCAAGAAGCCAATACAATGGTGTATGAAGGCATTGTGAGAGCTCCATCGGAGTAGGTCTTTATTTAGAACAATAAACACTGTAGGATGATATATGTGATCTTTTCCACCAGGAGTGAAGAAGGCAATAGACTGAATGCACCAAAAGCTGTTTCAAACCCCTTTGCTGCTATCGAAGTTTTACCTCTTTGTCTGTTTGCATGGTTAAACGAAACTCCATTTTCACTCCTTTTTTTTTCCCTCCCTTTCGTACACTTTACTTGCCATTCTGATTAGCTTTCTATTACTACTTTAAGGGGCAAATACTGCTGCCTATTCTATAGCTGCTGAGAGCTCTTCTGCAGGCAGCTGTGTACGGGTTTGCTCACAGTGTTAGGCAGGAAGGGCTGGAGTGCTGGAGTGCTTTCCTGGGGTGTGAAGGAGCGATCACAAGCCCCTTTCCACTACAGATTATCCCTGCCATCACTAGCCCCTCTGGAGGCAAGAAAGCTGCCATTTCTCCTCCACAGAACACTAAGAATAATGTTCTCTGGATAAGGGTACTCAGGGAATAAACATAGAGATGATTATGAGATGCAAAAGATAATTAAACATTCATGTGTTCCTCTAAAGTTTCTATGCCCTTATACTCAGCACCAGTGGTGTGCCTGCGATTTCCCGGTTCCATGTGCTGGGCACAGGCTAGGACTGTTTAAGGCAGCCAAAAGCACACCTGAGAGAGCACCAGGTCCCCCATAGTCTTGCAGAAGACCTCCTACCCAGCTTAAGCATTGAGGCCTAGTGGCTAGAACTGAAACAGGGAATCTCAGTGACCCAGGGGGTTGGCATTCAGTGCTTTTTGCTTCATTTTCCCCATCTGACACTGATCCCTTTTGCAAAGCACTTGAGAGTCTGTGAAGTGTTATATAGGTATTATTTCTTATTAGGTGGAGTACTGAAGGAAAATGTGGTTTCTTGGTATTGTTTTCCTAACATAGCTGAAAAGAAGCCTTGTGCCAGGCAGCTGTGTTCCTCAAACATTCTTTTGGACATGAACATTTTCACTGTAGTGTTCATCTACTGGTTTGAAAGCCGCCAGGAGGGTCCATCTCACAGGAAGGGTTCATGGGGCACAGGGAAGGGAATAGTCTGCTTAGGATCCCTCCATTTCTAATGTAAAACCCTTGATCCATGCAGTGTGCAAAGGTTGTGCTTGTTCATAAATGAGGCCCCTTCTGAGACATCTGGTCTTGCATGGGGATGCAGGGGAACAGCCATCTCACTGCGCCCATGGGTCCCTGCAAACCTCTCCCTGCTGCCTGATCAAGGCAGGACTGATTCTGGCACCTCTAAACTGCTGATGGCAGGATTTGTGTGCATTTAGGGCTGGATTATTTGTTCAGCTTTAGTGTTATGCCCGTGGAAAATAGTGGCCAGTAAAGCATAAACACCTTTGTCCCACTGACACTGGCACTTCTTGTTTTCCAGAGGACTCCTTAGACCACTGAAATAATGTAATTAGCACAAATATGGCATGGTAGAGCAGGGACAAAAGAGAATAAGACAAGTTCATTCTGCAGAAGAAAATGCTAGTGTAGTTTAATCCAACAGCTCACAGGGTGCAGGTGCAGTGGACTTGAGAGTTTGAGTGGGTGAGAATTGTGACCCCCCAGGGAGATGACTTGTTCAAAGTACAAAGGCAGAATAATGCAGTATATGAAAACAGAGTTACCAGAGTAAATAAAAGCTGCTTTTGTCAATACTTAAATGTTGTTTCACTGCTATTGGCCAAGCCATACAACACACATTTAAAAAAAAAAAAAAAAAAAAAAGCAAACAGACAGATTGTCTTCATGTTTCAGGAGAAAGCAAAACAGTCTGGAGGTGGTGGTGGCCTACATACAGAGATGTTGTCCTATGTCTAGACAAGTTCCAGCTGGTCTCAGACATTATTTGGTTTGCTTTTGAATTTGGACATTTAGAATTATATTTTATTTCCCAATTGCCATCATACTCCTGCTGGACTCTTCAGTAGAAGAGAGATGTCCTTGTTAGATGACATCTTGCTCTTCCCTTGCTGGTGCTGACACACAGAGCAGGCAATTCTCCATTCCTTGCTGATGTTCCCAGCTGCAATACGGTGCTAAGAAAAACTGTTCTGCCTCTGCTGCTAGTTCCTTCTCTGCTTCATAATGGCCAGTGTGCTAACACAGCCCTGCTTGATGGCACCTTGTTAGGTGGCTCAGAGATACCTGTAAACACGCAGATACCAATTTACAAAGCTCTTTCCACAGTTACCAGCAAATAAGTCTCACTCCAACAGCGGATAACATGATAATTTTTCTTTTAGGAGTTCATGTTCCTCTTTTAGACAGTCTGGCAAGGATGTTTACACAACTCTAAGAGAACCTCTGGAGCTGTTACGTTATTATCAATACCTTTATTACCATCTTTGTACTACTAATGCCCATTGGAGACTTGTACACAGTCACCTCTGTCCAGGGGTTCTTTCCTGAGCCCCCTGCAATCCTGCCTGTCTGCTCTTCCTTCTGCACCATACACCATCAGCAGAACAAGGGTGCAGCTGTCCCTGTCTGACTACAGCAGGCTTATTTACCGTACTTCAGGTGTTACCTCTTACTGACATTAAATGGGAGAGGCTTTATCTTACCTGACTTTAGCTTTCTTAGGGTTTGCCTTTCTGGTCTCTCTCTAGAATGAGTGCAGGCAGGTGGGCATTACCTGGTGGAGATTCAGCTCATACTCAGAGATGTATCCCACCATACCTGATTCATTACTGGTGGAAGCAGAGTGATAAAAAGTTGAGTAGTTTGCTACTGCCTTTCTTTCGCTTTCAGAAAGGGTGACGGGTGGAAGGAAGTTGCCTGAGGTCTTAGACTTGATCAGCAGAGCCTAAAGCAGAGAAGCACTTAGCACGGAGGAGTGCCCACCTTCCCACCGAGTTCCCATTCACCAAAGCACATTGCTTCCCAACCCACAGGGTACAGCTGTGCCTGAATTACAAAACCATCTTTTTCAGACCTGTGTGGGCAAGAAGGAAATTCAGCACTAAAAAAAAATGTTTAGATACACTTTGCAATCAACCTATTTTTAATCTTTCCTTCTCCCTTTCTGTCCTGCCCCATCTTCATTTTGACTTATTTCACTGTTGTTTATTAAATGTTTTTCATTCACATGCTCTGATAGTTTTCTTCAACTTTCAAGTTATTTTCTTCTTTGGAGAATATTTTAATCTAATATAATTTAAAAAAAAAAAAAAAAGGGAGTGATCCGCAAACAAATCATCAGTCATAACAAAATAAAGATCCATCTTGTCTATTACTAGTACTGTAATGCCAGGTGGTTTGTAATGTGAAAAATCTGTGTTGGAGCAGGTCTGCAATAACCGTTATCTCCAATTTGTGTCTGCGGGTACCACTCAGGCACAGAGGCAGCCCATGTCACCCTAAGATGCTCTGCAGCCCTGTGGCCCAGTCCCACAGCACACTCACAGGACCAAAATTAGCAATATGGTAGACAATCCCTTACATGGGAGAGACAGCCCATAATGGCACAGCAATGCTTAGAAAACCTTTCACAACTGTTTGGACACACAGTAGCATTTAGAATAAAAGAATCATATAATAGAATAATTTTGGTTGGAAAAGACCCATAACGTCATCGAGTCCAGCCATAACCTAACACTGGCACTAAACCATGTCCCTAAGAGCCTCATCTGTATGTCTTTTAAACACCTCCAGGGATGGTAACTCCACCACTTCCCTGGGCAGCCTGTTCCAATGCCTGACAACCCTTTCTGTGAATAATTTTTTCATAATATCCAGTCTGAACCCTCCCTGGCACAACTCGAGGCCATTTCCTCTTGTCCTATCACTTGCTACTTGTGAGAAGAGACCAACACCCTCCATGCTACAACCTCCTTTCACGTAGTTGTAGACAGCAATAAGGTCTCCCCTCAGCCTCCTTTTCTCCAGCCCCAGTTCCCTCAGCCACTCCTCGTCAGAATTGTGCTCCAGATCCCTCACCAGCTTCATTGCCCTTCTCTGAACTCTCTCTAGCACCTCTATGTCTTTCCTGTAGTGAGTGACCCAAAACTGAACACAGGATTCAAGGTGGGGCCTCACCAGCTCTGCATACAGTGGGATGATCACTTCCCTAGTCCTGCTGGCCATACTATTCTTGATGCACACCAGGATGCTGTTGGCCTTTCCCTGCATTATGGGGCAAAGGGAGCCCAAACTGAGAGAGGGCTGGGATGCAGAGAGGCTGAATTTTCATTGGATTGGAATATACAGATGTGAAATATCTTTGATCCCTTTTCTGCTTTTCTCCAAGTATCCACAAGCTCACAGATACGAATTTCAAAATTAAAGAGCATTTTCTCTTCCTAGTTCACAGTGGTAAAGAAAAAACCCCTAATCTAAAAGACACTTATAGGATGATGGCAAAGGCCACAGGCCTTTTCCAGTGATGCTGGCCTGAAATAATGACCTTAGTTCCAAGCCTGCAAGGACAGTCAGGTGCAAGGAGTTTATCTTCACTTCTGACTTCCTTTAAGTCCAGTTGGACATCATTTGCCAAGACTGATTTCACCAAAAGGGGCATGTGAGGTTTACAATGCTCTTTCATCCCCAGGCTTCAAGATTTGGCCCTCTAATTAATACATCCATTTAACCTCAGTGTATGGGCACACGTTTACAAATAGCTTGGCAAGTGTGTGAGCCAAGGAAGATGCTGACCTTATCAGCAATGATGTGAGCTTGCAATGTATCAGCTATATTGACATTATTTCCATACAGAAACCTCCTAGGTATCTTACTGGGCTTTCGTTGAAGCTATCCCATGTCCCTCAGGGAGGGAACGCTTGGCTGTGAGTGCGGATTTGTAATCACTGGGGAGAGAGAAACACTGCAAGTTTGCACTCCAGCTTCCAAGAGCTTGCCCCTATGCCTCTGGCTTTCCTAAGCCGGCTGCCACCATACATCCAGGTGCTATGACTTCTGCATCTCTATTTTGGTCCAGGTTTTTTTTGCAGTCACTTCACTTTGTAATTAGAAGTGCTGCAGAGCATAGGGCAGTGTGCAAAAGAGGGATGGGGAGGATGAAACAGCAAGAAGCTGCAAAAGGATACCGCCTTTCACTACATGCTCTGCTGCAGAGAGGCAGCTGCTGACACCACGAGGCTTTCAGTACTTAGAAGGAGCCTATAGGAAAGATGGGGACAAACTTTTTAGCAGGGCCTGTTGCAATAGGACAGGAGGTAACAGTTTTAAACTAAAGCAGAGGAGATTCTGGCTAGACATGAGAAAGAAATTTGTTACAATGAGAGTGAAATGGGTTGCCCAGAGAGGTGGTCGATGCCCTGTCCCTGGAGACATTCAAGTCCAGGCTGGATGGGGCTCTGAGAAACCTGATATAGTTGAAGATGTCCCTGCTCATTGCAGGGGGGGGTGGACTACATGGTCTTTGAAGATCCCTTACAATCCAATCTATTCTATGATTCTATTCTATTATTCCTGTAGCTGCTGAGCTCCCCATGCAGTGGAGCATAGAGCAGGGCAGCACTTTTCAGTGTTTCAGGCAGCTTCGGGCAGCTGTCTTTCCCTCACACGTGAAAACGGGGTAGGTCCCCCAATACCAAGCTGCTGAAAGCTGGTTTACAGCCATCAGTGAAGCCTGGACTCTGTGAGCATGAGGTCAGTGTCTCCTTCACCCAGGGAGTTGGGCTCAGGGTTGGCCACATACCCTCTCATGAGTGAGAAAAGCCACTTGCAGCCTCAGTTCTTGCCCCACAGCAAAAATAGGAGCAGGAATGAGGAGTTAGAAGAGCTCTTTGCAGCACACCTTAGAGGGAAGAGCAGTGAGCAGGGAAACATAGCACTGGTCAAAAGTCTTCACATAGGACCATGGTGCACAAAGGCCAGCTTGTGTGGGTAAAGATTAGGGCATCCTGGTCCTGGACTAGCAAGTACACCTCTAGCTAAGTGAGAGGGGTGTTGTGTAGTTGGGACATATAAGAGACGTGCTGCTGGGCTGTTTATATTTTGTCAGAAGGATAGTCTCAAATGCTGAAGAGCTAATGCCTTAATTTTTCTTGTTCATGCCAGCCATACCTCTTTTCATCAGGAAGAGTTTTCATGGACCCACTCTACTGAAAAGACCTGCCCCAAGCAGCAAAACAAAACAAAACCAAACAAAACAAAAATCATGGGAATACCCTAAGCTTGTAAAAAACAACAACAAAAAAAAATATTCTGGATCTTTCCACCTCCTTCTGACACACATAATTCCTCAACCAGGCTGGCAAGCTGGGCAACCAGAGAAACAGAGAAAGTAACTCATTGAAAAGGGGAGCCTGTATTTTGATTGAAGAGAGCCTGTGCATGATTAAGAATCAGTAGAATTTTCAGCTGCAAACATTATTCAGCTCTCCCATGGTCAGAAAGGGACACTTCCCAAGGCAAATATTGGATTTTTGCATGAGCTGCATTCCTGCTGAAACTACACTTATTCTGAAGTCTACGTGATCTAGTGATTTTTATTTGGCTATGAGGAATTCAATGCACTCAACAGGGTGTAACATCTTTGACACATCCACATAAGCACTGTTTACTTTTATGAAACAAGACCTACACTTAGGTTACTCGTTCTCGCTTCGCATCATCCAAATGAGAATGTGCAAGAAGAATCATGGCACTTCATTTCCAGTGGACTGTGAAGGCATAATATATAAAGTGGGCTTTCTGTAGCACACTGATGATCCTACCTAATTACACATACATGCACAACTAGTGGCAACAAACTGAAATCAAGGTGTCCTTTGAAAAAAAATCAGCATTGTTACACAGAATAAATCACAGAGAGTAGAGACTTCAGTTTTGATCTGGGGTTGCTGCTGATTCCCTCTCACCTCCAGCAACTTTGTTGGCTCTGTTTCGCCAGCTGTGAAAGGCAGACGCAATAATGTTTATGTATAGGTGTGCTGTGAGAGCTATTGGCTGTGTCCATGCAAATGTTAATTTATTGGTGGTGAAGTACAGCCTAGATGAAGGTGCTACAGTATGCAATCTTTGCAATGCATCTGCAGATTGGTGCTACAGATAAAAGAGAGAGCTGCATAACCTGGACACAGTCCAGAGGGAATGACTACAGGGATAAATTTATGGCCTGAGCAAGTACGGTTTTGGGAAGAAACATGCAGGGGAATAAGCTCAAAAAACAAGCATGATGTGTTTTGCTCTGCATTTTCAGCTTTCTTTTTGCCTTGTACTTTATCTGATTTTCTAGTAAGTGATAGTCTATTGATCCAAATTCACCTCTGATTAAGTCCAACATTCACCCACACATACACCCAGCAAATAACAGCAAAGGAGCTACTGAAAAGACTACATACATCTTAGACTGTACATGTGAATAGAAAGACAAAAAGTGCAATGTAAAGTATGATGATTCCTTATAGATGGGACAGTTTGGCCTTTAAATAGATGCCATGTTCTGTTGATACCTGTCTTCCAATGAGACATTTTTTTGTCCCTTTTGAGCAGAATACAGTGAATATGGTGGAGTCTGGCAAGTTTTTTCACCTTGATTTGAGGAAGCAGCCTACACACAGTTGTACATATCTGGAGGAAGTGGATGAGCACACACATGTGTGTGCATGTGGACACCTGCACACATGTACATTTGGCTATGAAGCCAATGATCGGTAAGTTTGCAGCATTTTTCAGCGATCAGTAAGTTTACAGTTTATTCTGTAATCCCTAAAAGCATCTCTTATCCTAACTGCTCCTTTTCTGAGACCTTACCTCCTCCTTCAGGCAGACTATACCATTTGGCACAACTGCAGACCAGAGGTGGGATAGATACAGAGCTCGCCAGCAGCTCCCATCTCTCCAGTATCCATCTGACACACAGTTCCATCCTTTCTCCCCTTTCTTTTCCACTGCAGGCAAGAGAAGACCTTGTTTTTCATATAGACTAATAGCAAATGGTTACATTCCCAGTGCTTGCTTACCTTTAACAGTAAATAGCCAATATTCAGACCAATCCCTACAAGTCACTGTGATGAGCTTGATGGATGAATAAGCCCCTACTGTACTCTGGGTAGGTTGTATAAATTCGACTCAGATCTTTTTCCCCCACATAGGCATATAATCCACCTCACTATTTGGCCTGGGGCTCAATTTATCAGTACAGCTTCACTTTAGTGAGGCTAAAATTCCAGGTCAAACAAGAGGAGCAGTTGCTCCTCTGCATTGCATCCTGCAGGATGAAAATTTCCTGCTCTCAAAAGTGTGGGAAACTCGTTTTCAGAGCGAGCAGAAAAGTTGAAGTTGTACCTCCAGAGCACTTATGGGATGCACAGGGATGGAAGTAGCAACACACAAGAGGAGAACCCCACAGAAAAGTGACAAGATTAAAGGATCTTCTCTCCCCCACCCCCCTCTCTCATCCCTCCCCCGAACGGGTAGCAAAATCAAAGTTAAAAATGTATCTATGGAAGGGACTGATGAAAGATTAATAATTAATTTTAGAGCAGCGATACAGCATTTTTTGAAATGTAAATTTGATGCGAAAAAGTGGCATATTATGATAAGCAGGAGCAACAAGGGAGAGTGAGTACAGGAGGGCCTGTTGCTCAGAGACAGGCTAGCGAGGAACACTTACAGCCAGCTTTATTTTTTTCTCTTTCCCTCCCTCTCTCTCTTTATGCAAACTTATTATCTGAACTTAGGAGGTTTTGAAGAAGTTTAAGGGCTGAATATCTGAGGCACAGAGTCTTTGGAGCATATCTCAGCTACAGTTTTGCTTTGAAAGCTAAATCTCTAGTTGTGCATTGCCATCCAGTGTCTTCCCATATTTCATTTCTTCTGACCGCTCCTGTCGCAGGGGTGCTAACCATTCGATTACATTGCTAAGTCTTTCCCTTCTGCTTCTAATATTTGGATTTAATTTTCTGCCCCTTTCCACCCCGCTTCCCTCCAAACTCCCCTCCTTCTTAGCTCAGCCTCTTTTGAACCATCTCCTTTTGTACTTTTCCCGTGCATGGTGCAGGCTCTTTTACTCTCCCCTTTCTTTCCCCAGCCCTGTTTACATGAGGGCTTTGAGAGCAGCTTCACCGTGCGCTCTCATGAGAGTTGTGCAAATTGCACCAGTGCTTCAGTTGGAAGAGACACTCATCTCTGGAGCCCCATGCTGTGCAAGAGTGCATCAAGGCCAAGTAAGCCCCTTGATGCTGCCTCACGCTGTGATCCTCCTTTGCACAGTGTCATGTGTCAGGACGGTTTTCCCACAATGCATTCTTTAGTTCGGTGTCAAGGAAAAAAAAAAAAAAAAGAACAAATAATCTGCTGCCGTCACAGGCAAACACGTTACCTGCAGGGCAGGGAGAGGAGCCAGTCTTCTTTCACTGAATCAGATTTGCTCCCCAAAGCTGCCTCTGGACATGTATTTGTTAATTAGTGCCCAGGCAGTCCAGTCTCTGCCCCTTCCAACTTTTTGCCCAACTCGTATTGAATTTTTCCAAACAGTGGGAATTCCAGAAAGTTGCTACAGAAAAAAATCCTGTGCTTTCATTCCCTTACTTGGATTCAAATGATGGTTTTATTTATGCATATTGACTTGTGCTTCACAATTAATATCATATAAATCATTCATATTCCTGCCCTGTCATTTATGGGAATATAGCACAAACTCCATATCCTTATCTTAATTAAACTGATAATTCAAAACAGCTACAGCTCCCAGGTGTATCTGAAAACATCACTGAGCACCACCAGCTCTCTCATGGGTGTGTGTTTGTACAGGTTTTTTACCGCCCAAACGGAGGTCACCCGCAGCAGCAGTTGGTCAGACAAGAAGGCTCTGCAGCCCCACCAGAGAGCAGAAACCAAGCCCTGCGTCACTCTGCAGGTTGCTGTGGAGGTTTCGACACAGCTGTGCAGTTTGATGTTTCCCACACAGCCACACAGCCAAGCCCAGGGTGCCAGAAGTGAAGCACCCACCTACATCTCCAAGCAGGAGAACTCCAGGAACCACAGCCCAAGGAGAGCTGGGAAGGCTGACATGGGGGCGGGACTGAGCAGGGAGGAGGAATTGCGGCAGGACATGAGCAAAATTTATAGCAAAATGATTCAAAACTAGGCAACTGTGCTGGATGCAGAGGAGAAGGCTGCAGCACAGTGTTCTGCCCAGGGCATGGTGGACACAGACAGACACAACATTCATCCCCTGTGCCTGTGGGCCGGCAGGCTGAGTACAATGGGGTGCTGCTGGCTTCTATCTCCCTCCCAGTAGACTCACACATTGCTAATGTTTGCCTTGTGCAGGGCAAATTCCTCAGTGTAGCTCTTCTTCTCGTCTTCCTCCCTCCTCTCCTTCTCTCCTCACTACAGGCAGTTTTGCACATCTTGTTGTAAGGTGAAACAAGGTTAGCTGGCAGGAGTATGTGTCTGACAGCCCCAGAGGAGATGAGGAGAGGGAGTAAGCTACTTTTTGGGGAGGAGAAGGGGTGCTCCATCAGTGTAACTGGAGCAAGAGGTAGGCCAGAGCAAGAAAAAATATTCCCAGAGAACATTTCTTCTGCTTTGCCTCAGGAAAGCACCCCTATTCAAGAGGAGCACTTAAGCATTTGCTTATGTTTAAGCACATGCTCAAACTCTCCTGACCTAAACAGAATTGAAGCATATGTGTTTACACGAGCATATGTTTAAGTGCATTCTTCAGACAGGAGGGATGAGGGCAATTAAGCGTGTATCTATATGCAAGCTAACTATTTGTCATTTACATTTAGTCACTGTAATGCAGTTTGGACAGTGAACAATTCTGGCAAGGAATTTTTTACTAATCCTTTCACAACATTTGATAGCTTTAATGAAAAGACAACGTTTCTTATTCCTTTGAAAAAATGTTTTTTCCCCTAAAAATAAATACATAAATAAGTAAATGCATAAACAAATAAATAAATAAATAAATAAATCAAACCATGGATTTTGTAATTGCACTTTTTCTTGAGAGGGTAACAAATAGCACTGGAATGTAAACTGCAGTCTGTGTCTGCTCTGGGTCATTTCACCAGATAGAAACAACTTGCATAACCATGAAAGGAGACAACACTGTCATTTAAGTCTTGAAACACAGTATAAACTTTTCCCATCCATTGTTCTCTTGTATATGTGTAAGCGTTACCTTTAGCTGGCATGATTTGATTTAGACCTTCCCCACATTGCAGCTGGTTTAATGGAATGCCATAATAGTGTCACACGGTTATTCTTGAAAAACAGCTACTAAATGTTGATGTTACTTATTGTAGCAATATTTATGTGAGAATGCTGCAAATACTTGGGAAAAGGTTTGAAAGGTTGAAAGGCAAGTATAGCCATAAATTATGAGTAATGCTGCAGTTAGGAAGTGACATAAAGTTCAATGGCCTCAGCTTTCGACACTATGTGTTCATTGTTTTGGACACTCATGTGACTGCATCTCAGCCAGGCCAGGGCTGGTTCTCTCCCTTGTTGGATGGGATTTCAATGCAGAATTGTGGAGCTTTTTTTTAAGTGATTCACTAATGTCTATTGTGTAACTTTCTCATCTCCAACACAAGAATCAGCCTAAAAGCCAACCTTAGTAGTCTGAGTGACTGAAACAGATAACAGAGTTCATATTAATGGTGGCTTACAAGATTAATTCACATTTTATTTCCTTATAACACTGAACGGAGAAACAGAAGACAAAACCACAGTGCTAACCAGTAAAGCAGATTTGTTTGTTTGGGGGGTATTTAGAGGGTCTTTGAACTGCTTTTTTGGGACACTTTCGCCCAGCAAAGTGTAGAAAAACCCAGAGCCAAAGCCACCTGAAGGGTCTCAGTGCCACTGGCAGTGCAGAGTTTCTCTACCAGGCAGAGCACACCTGGGGCAGCTCTTGCCCGAGGACAGGAAGGGAAGGAAGAAGGGATGGAGCTGCGACAAGGAACCTGGGTTAAGATGTGCAGAGCTGGACTGGCTGCTGCCGTTCCCTGCTGTGGCCATGGCTATTTGATCTCATGCTCAGCAACAGGCTGCTGGCTTCTCTCCAGCTGTGACACAGGCAAAGCAAGGAGCAAAGCCAGGATAACCTTGCTGCTCACAACAGCCTGCGGCATCTTCTACCTGTACCTAGACTAGTAGGATAGGGTCCTGAATTGCAAGACTGGTCCAAACTGTCCTCATATATACCATGCCATCCTCCTACTGACACTCTCCTTAGGCAGTGGAGGGCTTTATGGTTTAGGTAGATTAGATTGATCCCTATATAAAGCTCATTTTGAAAGGGAAGTGTCAGTTCTCTAAGTGTTGTGGAATGCAGAGGGACTCCCAGCCTTCCCTCAAGACTTTCAAACATGCTCTGAAGGTTGCAGGCAGGAGACAGTTGTATCCAAACCAGTGGGTTTGTTTTGCAGATGAGAAAGTGTCTACATGCTAAACTGTGAACAAGCCTTGGGAAGTGTCATTTGATCTGATTAGGCTCTGGTCTGTGTGGTCTTAACATCCATGTCTGCAGTCCTCTGTGTCCTCCATGCTACTTGGTGCCTTGTATCCCCTTCACCCTCCTCCTGCAAGTGTTGATCACTGACCAGCCCCATCCAGAATGGAAGGTGCTCACCATTTAGCCACGGTTAGTTCACTATAGGAACACGACAGGATTAAAAGTACTGTGATGTGAATACTATTGGTCCTGCAATTATGGCAAGATCTCAAGAAATGTCCATATCTTTAAGACAGATCCACTTTTCCTTCAGTTTTGCTCTGCTGCTGGTCTAAGGCTTTCAAGTCTCTGTGCCCAATGGTATCAGCAGGCTGTTAATGAAGCTCCTGGGCAGTACCCTCAAGCCAGGATCACATTGGTGATGTCCCAAGAGTTGTCAAGTCTCCAGTAGGCTGTCCGGTTACCAAAACCTCAGAAACTCCTTCCATTCAGTGGCAGAGGTGAAAAACAGGAGTGGCTGGCTGGAGACAATCCTGAAACCTAAGGATCGCTCCACCAGTGTACAAGCCTTCCTGGACTGGCGCCTTTTTCAGGAACAAAAGCGTTTTGAAGGTGAAGCATTTTACCACTCAGGGCTTAGAGCGCCCATCTGAGCCTTGTCCTTTCATAGTATTGAATATTTTATGCAAGCACATGTGGCTACAGGTGCAGGTATTTGCACAGTGTTTGTAACACACACCGCTTATTCTGCATTTATAAAAAGTCTGTAATGGATAAGTTATGTTATTTTTTTCTCTGATTTGAACAGATTAGTTAATAAATAGGACAGCCTGCAGCAACATTGTCTTCTGCCAAGGAAGGAGGAATGGGAAAGTTGTACAGATAAGCTTTTAGCAAAGTTGCAAAATGTCATTAGCACATAAAACCTAAAATCACCATAAGCCCATAAAAACTATGGTAAGTGAACAAGTAAAATCACAGTAAGCCTATAATCACATAAAACCTATAATAAATTGCTGTTGTGTAGTAAAAGCTGATTAAAAATTGATTAAAACAGTTCAAACTATGTAGGTCTCACCTTAATACATCACATGGTGTTTACACTACCCTGACTTGCAAGAAGCCCTTTGTTTTCATTGTCTCTCCACACGCATCCACAGTGGTGGGGGGAGACAAGTTCTGCTTACCTATAGCAGACCTGCAAATCAATAACTTACAATGTTCAGAGACCATGCCAAATAAAAATACTCTGCTTGAATCTAGCAAACATGCAGGGCACATCATCAAAAGTGTGGATATGTCACTGGCCATGTTAGATGGCTGCCAACAACATTATCTTGCTTTCAGTGCCCTCTCCTCCTCAAAAACTGCTAGTGCATGTAGTCCAATCTCCTTCCTGGCACCAAAGAGGTACTTTAAATACAGCTAATAAGCAAATTAAAGATCCCAAATACAAAAGCAAGTGCCAATAACTTGCTGCATCCATTTCTTCAACCAGATGTTGTGGGGACAGATAAAGGACAAGCTCTGCACACTGAAATGCCACAAAGGTCCCTAACCTCTCTTGCAGATCCAGGGATTCCTATTCCAGCTCTCCGTGATGATATGAATTAACCTCACCCTACTATTTTCTCTGCCCTCACCAAGGAGCAGCAGCCACAGCAGTTCATCATGTCAGTCCAAGTCTGCTATAAATCAATCACCTACATCCTGCTGCTGTCTGTGTCTCAGGAGATGGTCCTCAGGTGCCAACCCATAGGATATTCTATTGTATAAATGCTGCTTTACTGTGTGAACATCTCACCCTTAACAAAGAAACAGCTCACACAAGAGTTCCATGACCATGGGCAGCAGTAAGTAGACAAGTTAATGAAGTCCAGCATGGGAACAGACCTGGGATGGGGACACTCGGAGGAGCCTTGCCTCGTCCCTCCACACGAAACACTCTCAGGGATGAGCACACTTGGCAGCCTTGATATACCTCTCAGCTGCATGAAAAATAGATCAGCCCGGGGTAACCACACAACGTTCCCGTTAGAAACAATCTGTAAAACTGCAGCTGGTTTGTGCTGGCAGCCCCATGAGATGTGGTGCCACGTACTCTGGTGACCACTAATAAGATATTTATATTTTCATTTCTGACAGCTTTGTTTGCAGGCAGTCCCAACAGAAAAAAAAAAAAAAAAAAAAAAGTCTAAATTCACTGAATACACTGTTTATTGTAGGTCTTTTCTTCCATCTTTCCTATAAAGGAAGTGATATTGAGACAGTGAAGTGAGCATGAATTCTATTCCTGGAAAAAACACAGAGTATCAGAGTTTTGGGGCAAGAAAGGTCTTTTCAAATGATGGTTAACTAATAACCTCTCAGTAATGATAAATTGGGATTTTCAGAAAGTCTGTTTAGCATTTCTAACCCAAAGTACGATTTGCAGATCAACTTTCAAACTGAAGTCCCAAAAAATCTGAGAAAAAAAAAAATTGAAAACAGTTAATGGTGTGATATCTTTCTGCTAAGAAAACTGAGTTGGGATACCTTGTCTAGGAGAGGGAAAGGCAAGGGAAGAAGGCAAGGTAAGGAAAGGAAAAATATTTTAGGAATTAGTCTATTCCTCACTAAGAATCTTACTAACTTTTAATCTTTGGGTTTTTTATTTGGCTTTAAAAAAGACTATGTAATCAATTTATTTCTCAGTTTTAAGGCAAAAAGAAAATTATCAAATATATTGAACCTGAAAGAAAATGCATGTAATTCACTTGTGTAAGGCTGAGACAGAAAAATCCAAATGCCAAGCTGATTCAAAGAGGGATCAAGAAGATTTGAAGATGTAGGAGTTTGTCTTTAAAGCTACTATGTCTAGATAGACAATTAAATGAATGGCTGGAAGTGGTGGTTTGGAATGGTTTTAGAGGCTTTCAAAGAAATACCGTTAGGAGTTGGCAAACTGTAAAACCACAATTAAAAATAACCTTGAAGCTGATATGATTTTCATAGAAGATCTACCCTTAAAAAGAGTATTAAATGTGCTACAGAGCTGGCCAGGAACATCATCTATTCCTTCTTATCTGCTTCACTGGATGTCTACAGGGTAGCAGCATGTGCTGCCTCAGTGAAAGTTAAAGAATGATGTCTATAGGGCAAACAGTCATCGAGTTATCTGTAAACTCATTTTTTCCAAACCTTTAGGGATACAAAATCCTTTTGATTTTATTGAATGCACATTTCTGTCTAATCTCCTGCCACCCTCTCCTTAGCATTACCGGTGGCTGCAGAATTGACCCTTGAGCTGAGCTCTCCCTTTGCGGTGAGTCGCAACTTCTGGAAACAAGATGTGAAGGCACTTCTGATGCGGGTTTGAACAAAGTGGACATCAGTGCACTGCATCACGCCATCCTCAAGCCACATGGGATCCAAAGATTGCTATTGCAAATCATAACTTCTTATCCTATAAATGTATATTATTTCTATCTCATCTTCATTACACACTTCATACCCAGTTAGAGCCTTAGATTAAGGTGTTTGGGGTTTTGCTTTTGAAAAGTGATACTTAGGCTCTGCTTCAACAAGTCGTCTGAGTTTATTCTTAGGTTTAACGTCAGACCATTCTTTAAGGAACATGACTACAGCTTAACAGCTATGATGTAATTAAGAAACACATTAAGGACAAGATTCAGACTACCTGTTCCACTTAGGAAAACCACAGGTTTGTTAGTCAGAGGGAAAAATTTGGAGTGTTGAAGGAGAGGTTCTTTCTGCCAAGCTTTAGTTGTCTAGGTATACCTAGACTCCATATATAGTTCATGGCAAGAAGCAAACATCTCCGAAGACTAATTCATGTCACTTACCTGAGATAGCCTTCTAGGATGAAATAATTAGGAGTTTCAGAATCACATTGTCTTTAGTGACACAGAAATGTACAGTTCTAAAGAAAACAAATCTCTATGACTGCTCCCTCCTCTTCTTCCGATTTCTTTCCTCTTCAGTTTATCCATTGGTTTGAAAGAGACATTCTGCTACAAACCAGATCCTTTTGGCCCTTCTCTCTGCTCTTGCACATGACACCTTCCAGACTGTGTTGCCTTGCTGGTTGGTGGGCAGCTGACACATGCTCTGTCAGTCTTTCACCTGTGTTTCTCCAACATCTCCTGAGAAACCCTTTCTTCTGTAGCCTTCATGTCCTTTAATTGTGTGACCTTCTGATCAACTTCATCAGAAGCAGCTGATCTCTATTATTTGTTTATTTCCTCTTTCTGGACTAGATAGGAAAAATGGTGGCTTTTTTCGAGGTAGAATCCATCTTTTTGCCCCAGTGGGCTTCATGTGAATGCCCTGTTTGCAGAAGACTAGGAGTTTCTATCATTAGACTGTTTCAGGTGGGAGATCCTCTCCTGGCCATTCCTCAACTTCTTCCCCAGTAAGGAAAGAAAAATCTATCAGATAATTCATCCACGTTCCATACTAAAAATGAATTTATATGGAGAATACCCAGTGCCCAAGATGTTAAGCCCTCCACAGGCAGAATTCCTGGTCAAGAGTGCCAACAGTGCATGGTGCTCTAGGGCTTCATAACACTGGTTAAACCCAAGATTCTCCAAACAAGCTCCTTATATGCACCTCTTCTTCACCCTTGGGAACCAAGCTGAATGTCCAAGATACTTGTTTAACCACTTTCTTGGATGTTACAAGGAAAACCAAGCAGTAGATTTAGTTGTATCCAAACAACCTTATTAGAGGATTCAGAAATATTTAACTCAAACTGCAGGATATTACACACAGCTTTGCTTCCCGCCTTCTCAACAGGACTTAGAGGCTCAGTCTTACAAATTCCAAATACCTGCTGAGCTATATGGTAAAATAAGATCCTTAGTTCTGTGAATTCAAAACAAAATATAAATAATCTTTTTGTACAACATGCTAGCATTTATGAATCAATATATGTACACTAGAATCTTACCGGGGAAGTATTGTTTGGAAACTTATTAGCAGGTAAGAAGTCATGCAGCTCTCCTTTAAATTGCTCTTTTTCTTCCTCGCCCTCTGCCACAACCACACAAGAAGCATGAAGTTTAATATCTCCTGAACATTCTCTGTTCTTTTAGTGCATCACAATTAGAAAGACACCTGCCCTGAACGACTCTGTGCCCATCCGCCATGGATGTGGCTCAGCAGGGCTCCACGTATCTCATGAATCACTGCTGGTTACAAATCAGGTGTGGTCAAAAGCATGTACCAGGGTAAGTTTCCAGAAGGGTTTATACTACCTATAGCCTCTGTGTCATTTTTATTCCTTTCTGAGATACAGATTTGTGATTTTTATTGTCTACTTTTGAAGTCTGTAAGAGTTTAAGAGTTCATTGTTGTATTAAAACCCCAGTTGCATAGAAATACAGAAGCAACGGTGAAAGGGAAACAGTAAAATGAAAAAAAAAAAAAAAAAAAGGTTAAAAACAAGTAACTGGTACTGGACTGTGTCACATGACTTTGTAAAAGGCCCTAGCTGTAACCACCAAATCAGAGCTAAGTGTACAAGGCAGGAAGGCTTGTGCACCTTGAACTGCTGAAGAGACTAGTCGCACAAATGTCTCCCTTGGAGTCACAAGTTGGCCATAGTCTGCAGGTATTTACGTGAGATAAGGCAGGCTGCCTGGAGTGAGTGGGTTACAGCACAAGTGGATTTGGGTTTATCCATAAGCATAAGATCAGTAATGGTTCTCAAGCTCCTTGATTACTATTCCCCATCTATTAGGTGTACCACATTTGCAAAGAGGACACTGTGGTAACTGTGTGTACTTGAATTTAGGCAATCTTCACTAAGCTAAAGAAGTATTTATTTCTGTGGTCCTACCTCTCCCCTCTTCCTCCTGTGCTTCTGCAGCAACACCTAGCAAGATAAAACAGGAGCAGATTCCCTCGTTCAGCCTCTCACCTTGCACTGATACAAGAACCATCCCCCATGGGTACCAGGTTATCCCAACCTGTCATTGCCATGCTCTACACCACACCAATGCCTTTTTCTTGCATGCTGGCTCCCTGCCAAAGAAGCAGAACTGCCTGCTCTGCTGGATGCTGACACTGTAACAGCTGCGTATGCGAGCAAAAAGCATCCTCTCTTCTTCTTATTTTGATATCCTATCACTGGGCCACGGGGGCAGATAGTCTTTCAAATTTTACGTTGCGATTAGTAACATTTGTAGTTTCACAACAGCAAGCAGTTTCCAGGTAGTACTCCTGTGTGAGCAATGTCTGTCTTTTCAGGAGCTTGCCTGCCACACATCCGTGGCTGAAGTGCTGTGGAGAAATAAGGCAGTAGCTATTACTCAAAACCAAATCCTCTGACCCACGACAGATTTATTTTGCCTAAAAATAAAATCAACACATGCAGAGTCGTAGTAAATTTGCTGTTGTTTCAGTTTCATTAAACTATTGTCTGTGGTGATGCTTGGCTTTGCTTTCTGGATCTAGGTGAAACTGGTCCACACTGAAATCACTTATATCTGTAAGAAAAGGTTCAATAAAAAATCTCTGCCTTTGGCTTTTCTCAGCACTTACCCTTTCACTTGTTTCAGTTTGTTTATGGTGCAAATGATTTACAAAAGTCTGACAGCAGTTCGACAAGGTGAAAAGCAAAAGGCAGAAGAGCTCCACATCTTCGTCATGTCACAAACATGATAGAACAACAAAAACAATTCCATTTTCTGCTTTCTCCTTTCAGTAGTGATAAAGTCAGATCTCTGAGGAGGTATTACTGTGAAACTAATGCTTAAATATGTGCCTTTGAGGCTTTTTTCCCCATTGTTTTCCCTTTAAAATGAAGTTTAAAAATACATTGGGGATTCAGTAATATCTATAATTCTGTCTCTAGATTTCTGCCTCTCTGAGATTTTTTCTTTGTGTTTTTAGTACAAATCCATCTCTGGTGTAAGCAGCTGCAGCTCGCTCATCTTCAATGAAGCTTCTCCTATACAGCCAGATGCACCATTACCTCCTTCCTTCCATAGCTGCAGCTCAGTGCCAGGGTCCCTTCTCCCCAGCTCCCTGCAGTGACCCAGCTTGCTGGTGCAAGGAGCAGACCAGAAAGTGACCTGTGACATCGTGCCGCAGCACTCAGGTCCCTCTCCTCCCACATGGCTCATGTTTACCAGTACTGTCATGTGATTGACATGGTGGTATCCCACATGGGGGAAAGAAGAAATCTCAGTAGTCCCAAATAAGTTTTCTGCAAGTCTGGTGACACCTGCTTCTTCAGCAGAACCAGATGAAGCGAAAGTGGTGTCAAGCCCGGCCAATATAGTGGGATGCCTGCAGCAGAAGGAGCTGCCACCCAGTTATCACACAGGCTACTATTTTTACCCTTTTTCTTTCTTTTTCCTCTCATAAGCCTCAGTATCAATTTTATCCAGAATATGCTACAGGAAGGGGAAGGGGAAAGAGAAAGCACCAGGGAAAGTAAAGGAAAACAAAGAAGGTTGTTCTCTGGTTGATAGGCAGAAGCAGGTTCAAGCTGGTGTTTTGGAACATTTTGACCCAAAATGGTCTCTCATAAACCTGTGTGGCTGATCCCAGCTGAGGGAAACAAATGCATCTCCAGATAAGACCTGGATATGCCTCTGAGAAGACATATGTCCATGACCTAGGTTTAAACTGAAAGTATATACGACAGCACTGAAAATCCTTAAGAAAATCACAAATGCTCACAGACATCTGTGTGTCCACCACTGAATCCACAAAGCCAAACCTGGGACTCTGCTCATACTCTAGTTCTGCCTTCTAGTTTGTGTCAAAACTGTATAGCAGTGGGTACCTGTGAAATAATGCTGCAATCAAAAAGTATGTTTCATATGACTGACTGTTAGCCAGCATGCAACTCTGTTAATCACCAGAGTCTACTAAGGTCCTCCATATGGAAAATAAAATAATTTAAAAAAAAAAAAAAGTTCTTTTTTTTCAGGAATTGTCTGCAACAGCAGGATTAATTGACAAAGAAGGTGGACTACACCAGAGAGAAATAAATTTCCAACCACGTCCTCTGTGCTAAGCCCTCTTCTTCCCCAGGAAAGGGTAGAGGAGAATTCAAAAGATGTCAAGACATTTTTTTTAAGTTGATTGACATTTGCAGGGGAATACGCTGACTTTCTGTTGGATTGGTTAATGATCCTAAATTGTTCTGAGGAAAGATTCATGTCTGTAATCTCTTGGCCCAAATGCTATTGTGGGCTATTGAACATAAACCAAATGAGGACAGCTTCACACAGCACCTTAGTCTGAGGATGGTCCTTTGACTACAGTAGATGTGGTACCCTTCAGTGGGCTCAGG
Source organism: Patagioenas fasciata (assembly GCF_037038585.1). Lineage (NCBI taxonomy): Eukaryota > Metazoa > Chordata > Aves > Columbiformes > Columbidae > Patagioenas > Patagioenas fasciata. The sequence continues at coordinate 83,362,452 of NC_092522.1, read as the reverse complement.
ATATAAGAAACTGCCCTAGAAAATCTGTTACAGGGCAAAGCTCTGAAGTTCTCTGGAGTAAAAGAAACAATTATAGAAATATGAAAAGGCAGATTAATTAATCAAATTATTCTGTGTCCTCTCTCCGGTACATGTTTCCTGGAGGATCTGGGTAAAACTCTTCCCCAGCACTTAGTGTTCCCCCCTCCAAAATGAAGAAAGTAGTACTTGCCATCTGCTGAGATGAGTTTTAAGAGAGATAAGTGAGGAAAGTTCACACAATGTGCTGAAATCCTCAGGTGACAGGGTTAAAAATGTGATATTAGCTGCAGTCACCTTCTTACTTATTCTGCTCAAAGAATGAGAAGGACCACATTTTCAAAGGGATCTCAATTCATCTTTCTGTTCGGACAGGCACTGGTAAGCAGCAAATCTCATTCGTGTGCCTTTCCCCACTTGGATTCTGTGCTTCTCCTCAACGACAGAAAAAGTCTTGCAAACATTTTTGCAATTTCACAGCAGCAGCTCCCAACTCCTGCAGCAGCCACACACCAGCAGGGGGGTGACGAGGGGAAGCGCGGGCGGGGGATCGCTGCTCTGTGCCCCCACTGCACCCGTCTGAGAGAAAGGATTTACTTTTCTCCTTTTTCCTCAAGCGGGAGGAATCCCGGGGGCGGGCTGGGAAAGGAATCCTGGAATCCTGATCACTGCTGGAACGGAGAGGGGGAGACTCATCTATTCACCACCCTCTGGGCAGGGTTAGCACTCGCCAGTTACTTAACCCATTGAGCCGCGCGCTCTTCCTCTGCTTGCTGACCCAGCCAGATCGTTTGCTCCCTGATCCTAGTGTCAACTGGAAGGAATGTGACATCAAAACTACAAGTGGGATGCTCTCCTCTGCACGAGGCTCATGCATCCCACCTCCCCTGGTTCTACCGTCTCCTGTGTCCATGCAGTGCCCTGCAGGTTGCCCTGCATAGCCAGGAAATACTCATTATAATTCACATGGATCTGTGTAAGATGGGCTTCAAGGCATTTAGCATAACTCTCAATGTAATTCTATAATAGTATCAGCCCAGCTCATCCATCAGTGATCTCTAGCAATCCTCCCAGCTTAGTGCTCTGCAAAGTCAATGGGAATTTCTGAATCTTCCTTTCTTAAGAAAATAAGACTTACATGGTCATGCTGGTTTTGCACCCACTGGTGTGTATGCGCATGCACATGCGTGAGAGACAGATTCTATTTCCTCTTTACCCCACCTGCCTTCTGAACTCATTGCCACATTCAACTCAAAGCAACAGGAATGCACAATGTTCGAAGCCATCCTGACTCTTGCAGGTTTCATGGAGAGAGGGAAGTGATAGACAGAGGTCTTTCAGGTGCCTAAGCTGAGAAGGTGGCTGCAGGGTGTACGTACCTACCAAGAGATGCCAGAGGAGATACCTGAAAGGGCAAAACACCCAACCCCTGCAGATACTCTGCTCATTGCTTGAGCCCTACTAGACAGCAGAGGATTCAGCCAGAAAACACAGTGCAATAGAAAATCAATTTTCGTAAATCTCAGTGCTAACAGAGCAACTTATTAGCTTTGCTTGCAGCAAATACCTTTTCTGAAGAAAAAAAAAAATAAAGTTGTAGAACCAATTGTTTTGAGGGTGGCCATATCTTACTACATCATTCTGGGGACAAACTGGAGCAGTGGTACCACTCTTTTCTGGTTCTATTTATATCATTGTGACATTAATTGATATTTATCGGCAACACATCAGATTTCTCCCTATCTTGCTACTTTTTCTTGAATCAAAACTCCAACCGATCATTTTGCTTTAAATAAAATGCAATCGCAGGTTAGTAGAATTGATTTGTGGATAAGATTGGTAGGCTGGGGGAAAAGGTGTGGAGATATTTTCCTATGAATCAATTTCTTGGGCAAAGTAAAAAAAAAAATTAAGCAGCTAAATCTTGGAACAAAGTCCAGCATAATTTCTACAGCAGCTGTAAGCTGCTTAGATAGACCTAAGTGATAAAGCATTATATTGCTGCCAAAGTGAGTAAGCTATATAAGTTGAGTAAGCTATATAGAGGACTGCAGAATACGTGCAGATGAGAAGAATCATGACCTCTCCAGATGTGTAAAACTAATAACATCTTGTTTCTCCACTGGGCTTTTTCTGTTTTACAGCAGAAAATACAGCAGCAAATTTTTGTGTTTGATATTCGTACATGTTTTCTTCCTGCACCAGTGGTGGCATTCAAAGGCTGCAACACAAAAAAAAATGTTGGTGAAGGGAATGCTTTGGTCAGTTGATATCTGTGAATTGTCCTTTTCCACTTGTAGTCATTAGTTTCAGCTTCACAGGGTTATTCAGCTCAGAATCAGTATGTTATCTTTTTAACACTTACATGAGTATATGGTTTTATCTGAGGTACCATTTATATCGTCATCAATATCAGCAGTGAACTTGACCCACTGTGTATATTATAACTCCTCTCCCTTATGGCTTTGTCACACACGTATTTCATCTCAACATCTCAAAATCTTTATAGGATCTTGGTATTTTTACAGATTTGCTGACGTCGAAGTCACAGCCAGGATCTTCAGCATTGAGGATGCATTTGGGGAACTGTAGCTGTCTAAGATGTGCAAGATCTCAGTAAGCACAATATGTTGTGCTGTCTGCCAGCAATCAGAATATTAACCAAATTCAGCTTCATCAGGAAGTCAGGAACCCAACTGAATTCAGTGGGATGACTCGGATGGATGTCATTGCAACAAGCATGAAATCTGGTCCTATGTCTTTCTGTATTCTACCATGTTTAAATTTTGATAACAGTATAACTCATGATTTTGGTTAAGAGATTTTTAAGTCTTCCATTCTACTGACAATTTGTTAAATTGGATTTATGCACCAATCTTGAAATGGATCATTCCATTTAATGGCTGATTTGTCAAGAAAAGTACTGATTAATGTTTCTTCTAGATCAGAAAGGCTTTTGATGTATTTTTCTTTTTCAGTCTTAGTGGGAGAAACTTGGGTACCTGTCAAAATGCATTTTTTGCTTTCTTTCATACCTGCTAATAGTTGATAAGGCCTGTTTTAAGGCACAAGCTCCTTGCTGTAGTAAGGACTTCAGTATGTTTTTCTCTCTGTAGTTTGGTTTGCTGTTTCACCTGATCATAGAATTATAGAATGTCCTGAGTTGAAAGGGACCCACAAGGATCATTGAGTCCAACGCCTGTCCCTCCACAAGACCACCCCACAGTTCACACCATGTGTCTGAGGATGTTGTCCAGTCTCTTATTGAATACTGATAGGTCACATAAAATTAACAGGGTTATATGCTACCACGGACAGCAAAATGCTCAGGGATGCACATCTGGCTTAGAGGGCCACAGCAGCCAGGGCACTCTGTTGAAGCAGCATGCATTGCCCCAAAAATGGCTCTGGCCCATAGGACGGACACGGCTGCTCCTGCTGCCAGCAGAGGCTTGGGGGAGTGACAACTCAAGTCAATGGGAACACTGTCTTTGATGTTAGTGACTCAATACTTCATCCTCATGGAATAGTTGTATTTCTGGAGTTCCAGAATTGAATAAGGGAAAAGAAACCCTCAAAATCAAATTTCAATTTTGTTATATAAAGTATAATAAGATATTAATGCACTCAAACTGTTTGACAGTGTCACTTTAAAAAAAGCGAAAGCCTAGCTAGCCTTCAAATTCTATTAAGTTGTTTCAAGTTGATCAACAGCTCCTTTAGTTACACAGCAAAATTCTTTTTTGAAACTTCTGCAGAAATGTTTGCTGCCTTCTTATGTCACCTTTTAGTTATTCGTATATCCTATCTCTCTTCTCTGACCGTCTCTTAGCTATTTTGACTTGTCTTGACCAGATTCACCCTACAGTCTAATACTGCAACAATCTAGGCAGACATATAATTTGTTGTGTTCCATTGACATTCTCAGAGCTAATGGAAGTAAATTAAGTTCATGCAAAAGCTTTACATGATCCAGATCCAAAATACCCCAAAGTGCAATCAATGTCTCTGTAAGTGTTGATCTTTTTATTTCAACATGGGTAATCCTACAGTTTGTTTGTGATTATGTTTTCTCTGTTTTGGATTGTTCTGCTCTTAGTTATCGTAAGTAAGTTGCCATTGTCTCCCAATCATCTTGAATTATCACCTTCTCTTTCACCTCCCATTCCTAAGACCTTGGAAAAGGATTGAGCATGGGGCGGGGAGGTGGATGAATGGAAAGAAGATTGTGTGTCTGATCATCTAGTCACAAAAAATTTCCCTAAAGTCCAGTTTGATTTCCATAATACTGAGGCTGCATTGTTTTGAATTTTTAATTATTTATTACAGTCATCAGAGCGTGGCAATGTGACTGACCTATTGCTTTTTAATTATTTGGGTTGCTTTTGATACTATTAACCATGACATTTTGCTGATCCAGCTACATTCTTCTTTTAGTTTTGGCCCCAAGATCACTCAATGTCTGTGTCCATCTCTGTCAACAGAAAGTGAGCTGCTTCTTAAAAGATCACTTTTGTCTGTATCTGCTGCAAAAGAAGATTTAAGCCTCACCTCCAACTTGTGAATGAGAATTTGTGTCAGATTTTTCTCTTTCTTCTGGTATGGCATAGGTTCCCAGCTCCAATAAAACGCTAGTATCCTAGTTTGTTGTTTTTTTTTTTTTTTTAATAATCTTGCTTCCACATGAAAAGGAACACATCATAATTTCAATAAAGGAATGTCAGCAAGACAAGACTTTATTAGTAGTCCCATGACTATTACAAAAGTTCATTATCTTTCCTCTATGTACTGATTAGAGGGGAAGAGTTTTGAAAGGAGGCAGGTTCCCCAGTTACTCCTGGAAACCCCCAGGAGCGTGGTGCCACCAGTCCTTGGTGTCTGTCACTATCCAGTGTGTGGGTTACGCTCTTGTTCTGCACATGTCAAATATTATTATTAGTGTGTTCTACAAATATCTGTAAAATTCAATACCCTTTACACAAGACTTTATGAACAAAGTGAAACAAAGACAAGAGCTCCAAGAAACTGGGCTGTGTTAGTGGGGTAGAACAATCTGTTAAAAATCACTCACATTTCCTTAACCAACCAGTGAAAAAGCAAGCCAGAACATGATGCTCATGAGGCATCTCTTCCTCTCTGGTTCACGTAGAACCATCACCTGGTCGCAAAATTTTAATTAGCTGTTGCTGTGTGTTCATTTTAAACTTGTCCTTTCGGTTTGCATGGCCGTGAAATCTTAGAATAGAAGGTCTGAGAGCAAGATTTAAAAGAGGAAAAGGAGAAGACTTTATGGATCAACATAAGGAGCCCCAGAAAACATAGTTCTCCACAAAGCCTTCGAGGTGGAACTTATCTAACCAAAAAGCAATACTGCTCCTCAAGTAGCAGTAGATAAGAGGAATTGCGCCCTGAAAGTGCGTATTTTTCTGCCAGAAGAAGCAGACAATGGAAACTAGCTCAGAGAAAAATACATACCTTGCAGACATCCAAGAGGGAGATGACACTGCAATGCCTGCTCTTGGCACGTTTCAAAGCAGCAATATCTGGAGCAGAAAACAGTTCCTGGGGGAACATTCCCTGATTGTCTTTTGCTGTTCCCAGGCAGGAGCACTTTCGCCATCAATATGGTCCAATTTACCCTGGTACAGGGAGATTAACCCTATACAATGGATATATCCACTCTGTGCTGTCCTGCTCCACTGGGCTCTAAACTTGTCTTGTAGAGTGGATACAAATTCAGCTTTTCTTCATGTTTTGCAAACTGTTCACTAGTATCTTTTAAAATAATCTTTAAAGTAATGTTCAAAATATTGAGTTTAATTTGTTCCAGTCTTCTGATTTATTCTTTTTTTGAAGGGTACCCATTTAACCCTAAAAAGTACTCTTTCTGAAGCTAAACACCTGAACTGTTGTCCAGAGCTGACCTAACTTCTCTCTTTCCCTGCAGATATTGCCTGAAACCTGGTTGAACCATGTACTCATATCATGTTAAAGCACTGCCAGGATGTAAAGAAGCTTCACAGATATCAAATGCTGCTGAGTTGTTTAATGCATTTACAATATTAGTGATTGTGTCATGTCTAAATACTGATTCCTTTAAGAAAATCAGTCTCAAGCTGATTTTCTCTGGAGCTTCTGGCAGTGAGGAGAACACTAAACGTAGTCTTTGAATTTTCCTTTTCCTAAATGTTCTTCCATGTCCTATTATCTGTACATCTGAGAACACCAAATGCTTTTTCTCCTCTTTGTGGTAAGTATGAATAGCACTTTAAGGTGCATTTTTGCTGTTCTGCTGGAGAAAGCACATTAAAATGAACCCTCAAACTCAACCACTGTGAAAGGAAAGAAAGACACAAATCATGTCCAACATGGCTAGAGCAATGGTATCATTATTTACCAGTGGAGAATTAGTGGGGTTATGGATGAATCATTATGAAGCGTGTGTTTTGAGCCATTTCCCACTCATACATGGTGATTGCTGATAAAATATCAACATCACTGATTACTGCAATCTTTACTTGCAACACCATCTGCACACTGCAGAATACCATTTTTGTTCAATATGAATTAAAAGTTGATGAGCAGTCAAGTGCAGAAAACAGGAATGCATTGTATCTAAAAAGCTAAAATACCAAATTTTGCCTTATAAACTATGTGTGTTCCTAATCTAACTGGATCAAGACTTCAGCTGTTCCAGACAAAAATCTATCACATTTCATCAATGAACTCCAACATTGCTTTGGTTTTGCCCCCAGTCACTGCATAGAATCATGTGGACCTCAGTACATGGACAGATGGTGGCACACAGTTCAAGGCACTTATTTTGTCTTTTATCCGTCTATCTACTATAAAAATATATTGAATACATCAGTCTTTCACAAAGACATAGGTTCCTTTTTTTTTGTTTTGTTTACAGTAGATGTACCCACTCTAAAGCAGGGAAATGCCTATGGAAATTATAACCTATAGAACACAATTTCCTGACAACACAGTCTTGTACAACACTTATCAGATGTCTATACACACAAAACAAAAAGAGAAGGGAGGAGCAGAAAACAAGAGGGAGCAGTGTTAATGAGAACACCAAAGCAGTAAAGCACAGAAGGGAAGAAATGACAAGAAACTGCTCTGTGCTGTGCTGTCATTATTGGCTCTGAAACAGTTCGCCCATTTGAGTCTCACAAAAAATTTGTAGCACTTGACCCACATAGTTCTTTCCACAAATTTGTGTGAGCTTATCTAGCATTTTTCTAAATCAGTTTGAAAGGAGAGATATTTATAAATCTTATTATATCTACTTCCAGAAGGTTAGGGCAGAACACAAATTCTCAGATTGTTAGTGATGAGTCCTTTTTATTACTGAGATTTCCAAACTATGAAAAGGTATGACTGAATGCTAAGAGCACTCCATAGTTTTGCCAGATTTGTATAATCACTGTCCTGCTGTTGGACCATCCTCTTCTAAAGTTGCTTTCTGAAGTAGTTCTTTTTAATTGCAAACACACACATCCCCTCAGAAACAATTAAATGTGAATCTGTTCACAACAGCCAAATGTTAGCTATCAATATTAATGCAGAAGAAGGAAGAAAAAAAATATTAAAGATGCTACTGCTGGGTTCCTTGCAGGTCTTTAGTTTTACAGGAATTCATAGATGATGCAAATTAACAACTATTCCAGATCTGTTTGAAATATAAAGGTTTTATTAAATTCCAGGAAAAAAAAAAAAAAAAAAGCAGTCCCAATCAAGCCCATGGGAATTTTTCCATTGGCTGCGCTCTGCCAGGACTTCAAATGGGTATTTAACCTGGCGAAGAAATGAGTAGAGACGATTGCAGGATTTCCTCCTGTTTGAACGTTCTCATTAGATGAGGCCTCGGTGACCTCTGGGTTGATGGGTTGTTCCAATGTTTAATTGCTTTGACCTTCGGGGAGTTTCTTTTCATGTCCAACATAACCTTAGGTTTTTTTAGTTTAATGTGACAAATTACTTCATAAAAACAGCCCTGGATATTTTCATTAATTCTGGACAAATTGTGTTACACATAAAAGATGTCTTTTTCACAGATGCTGTAACCATGCCAAATAGTCTCGTAATTGTTCCTTTTTAGCTACTTTGGTATATGTTGATACATATTTAGAGTAATTTGTGTGCTTTATAAGAGCATATAAATGATGATGTAATTCTAAGAAGGACAAGATCACAAAAATACACAATTTTGACCCCCTACTCAGTAAACTAAGCCTTCCCAAGGGCCACATTTTCTGAAAAAGAATCACTTATTCTGAGAAGGAAAAACAGTCCTGCATTGCCACTGTGATGCTGGCAGAGCCAGAAAAGGAGCCATGTTGGTGATGCAGAAAAGGTCCTGGCTGGCTCAAAACCAGCCCTACCCAAATGGCAGCTGTGTCTTCTACATCTCTGAGAACCCACAGAAAGCTCCAGCAACTCCAGACCCACTAGAAGTGCCACCATCGGCTGCTTTCCACACAAGTCAGGTGTCGGCTTCCTTTGGCACCCTGGGCCAAAGCGTGTCAAGAAAAATATTTCAGAGTCAAATCACACAAGTTTGTGGATGGTTTTCCTGATTTTTCCCTCCTAAACAAAGAGCATGGAGCTACACTTGAAGTCACCATGTACCACACAGAATGACTCCATCACCTCTGCCAGCTGACACCTATGCAAAGGGAGGAGGACCTGCCATCTCACAGTAAATCCGATATAGCCAAATTTCCTCCTGCCGCAGACTAGCTTCTTCACTGACACAAAGTGTGCTTATGCCAGCCTGTACATATGGAAATGAGACAGTTAGCTGTGGGGTTTACACGTGCAGATCCCCATTTGCAAATGTCACCTGTGAAAGACAGAGGCCACTCCAGAAAGTACAAAGCTCGGGATTGTTTAGGCAGAATGGAAAATGACACTCCAGCATTTACAATGGGATTTTTATTATCGATGTCACAGATATGATACTTGCTACCGCCATGCTTGAATTAGAAGAGACAAAGTAAACTGTTAGAAAGAAGAGGCCATTGAACCAAATACAAGTGTAACCCACATGCTTATATTGCAGCATTCGATTTCCCCTTAAGTCTCAGAAAGAAGGGGGAGACAGCAAAGAGGAGACCTGTGTTTCAGCTGAAATCTCTTATGTCTACAGAGGAGGATAAGGCCTCTCCAAAAAGCAGACAAAGAGTCAGAATCAGGTAGTTATTAGAGGTTTCATTACAGGAGAGTAATTTTGCAATTCCCGCTCACTTCCATTCCAATACAGATCACTCCAAAGCTGCAAGTGGAGAAAAAATTATAAACACAGAAGCTGGAAACATCTCTGAGGACTGAGCAGCTGATGATGTGTCAGGACCAAAAGCTATGTTTGTTACATCCTAAGCATACCACTGTTTATAGAGGTTTTGGGTCTTCAGATTCATAAGAAGCCAAGGAAATGGCCGTCTCACGCCTTAGAGCCCAGAACTGGCTGTAAGAACCTGTAAGTGTGTTTTCCTAGGAGAAGTCTGTATGAGAACTGGGCTGAGAAACCAGTCAGTCCAGACAGTACTCACACGTCCATTGGCTTTTAGAATGTGTTGGAAAGACAAAGCAACTGGTGCTGTAAAATGAAAATGGGAGAATGGGCAAGTTTCTGACTCTGTTGGGCAAAGAGAAAAATTGTCATGGGTCACTCTAAGCTTTGTAGAAACTGTTTATAATAGCAACAATGTCGGGGATAAGCAGATTCTTTTAAGGGAAAAAAAAAAGTATTTTGAAAGGATTCCTAGTATTAATTACAGAAGACTGTGTTTGGATTCCTTCCCCACAAAGTTTGGCCCCTGAGGATTTCTAGTATCACAGATCAAAGGATTAACTCTATGACAGACACAGATAGACTATGAGAAGGCAAAAAATCTGGTCCCTCCTTCTGCAAAGCTCTGTACAAATTAGAGAGTGAAGCTGAATTACCCATACTAAAACCTCAGTGTCTCCATCTCAGAGAGCCTCTGTAAACCCTATGCTGTCAGGAATAAGAAAAAGCAGCAAAATAAGCCACTATGTGATTCAAATATTCCTAAGTGGTCACTGAAACACCCTCCTCTTGGCCACAAGGCTGCATTCTTCAACTCTGTTTACTGCAGTATAAAAGACATGAGGTCATTTTTCTCACAAGTCTTACGAATAGAGACTGGAATTTCCTACAAGGTCTTCTTTTCTTATCCCCCTTTCCTCCCCCCTTTAAAAGCAACTCCCAGCCCACCAGTACAAGAGGGTTCACTGTCTGGGAGTTTTCTGCTCATGATACCTATAGCCTTAGAGGGGACCTGGTGGCCTCGCCAGGTCCGCAGAGCAATTTACTGACTTACGTGGAAGCAACCTGATCTCCTCCTCCTGCCACCCTGCCTGGTGTCATCTAGCGACAGCAGATTCAGAAATGTCAGGAATAACAGATGCCATTTTCCTCTAAAGCCAAAGTTTTATGTTAAGGAGGAGAAGTGAATGATACATTGCAGGTATTTATAGCGATTAGATGCTGCCTGTAAGAACAGGAGCTCGTCAGGAGGAGCAGTGACTGAAAGGCATGTAGACAGCTGCTTGATGAAGCAGTGTTCACTCAATGAAATCTGTACTCTCAGCATTTTGAAACAAAAACCAGCTCCTTTCTGGTGAGACCTTTAGTGCTCAGTCCAGAGTGAGCACAAAGCGGGACTTGGTTCTAGGCATCTTCCAGTGCTTGGTATCTGAAACCCAGAGCTACCATTTTGTATTGTTTTGAACCTGGATGTGTGTGTTTCATCACTTCTCTAAGTAGAAAAGTAACTGATCTGTCCCTGAACAACTACTTCTGCTGTTTTACCTTTTGCAGGATTAAGCAGTGTACTCCAAACACACTGTAAATGAGTAGTATATATGTAATATATGTATATGTAATAGCCAGCCTATTAACAGTGCCCAGTCATGCCGATTAGAGACTTCTGTGTCCAAACACTTCTCACACTTCAGCAAGGAAGAAGTGTGAGTCATTTAGAACGCCTGGGGCACTTAAGCTAGTCATCTCAGTCAACAGTAAACCACAAAACCAATTCATTGGAATCAATGACATTTCCACTAAAATGCTATCAATGAAAAAATACTTTAGATTGCAAATTCTCCAAGCTACACCTACATTTTAAAATAAATGAAAGCATTCTCAGTTATTCAAACAGTGTGTTTTTACTAAAATTTAGATTTAACTGAGAATATCTAATTGGAAGACACTAGTCTGCGATAAATGGAGACTCTTTCACTAAGCAGAAGTCTGAGACGCAGTGCTGAAATCCTTTCTGACAAAAAGTTAGGGCTACTTTTCAGAATGCAAACAAGACTTGCTATTCTGTGTTTCTCAGTAACTCCCTGTATTGAAGTTCTGCTGGAGCAAGAAGGAAGCCTTACCTAGAGAGCAGGCCCCAGCTGGGATACATTTTGCAAGTTTTGCATACCATTATGAGGACCTAAATTGAGCCCTCCTGCAGTAACACAGAATAAGGAACTCCAGCATAGGAAAAAAAAAAAACCACATTTAGATTCACCCAGATCTATATGCTTTGATCAAAAGCTGCCCCTTGTGCTTATGAGAATCTCATGTAAATATCTGCAAAGTTTCTCCTTTATCTGCTTTCATATTCCTCTGCAGAACAGCCTTTGCCATGTTATCTACAAGAACTGTAGTTTCTCGGGGTGCTGAAATCATGGCTCAAACTGCTGAATATTAGTATCTCATTATCCTTATTCTTGTTAGCAATGTATCTATCTCTTGTTTCAGAGGCTGTGACCATATTTTATCTCTTATTTATGCAATACCTATAAAAGTGGGGTCCTGCTGCATAACTGGTCTCTCATCTGCCATGATAATGAAAAGTATTCTTTTTATTACCACTAGGTATTACTTAGCTACATCTTTCAAAGGACATTGCCAAGGTTGGTCCAAAGTTTAAATCTCACAGAAGCAGACTTTTACAAAACATATGTCTGAACAGAAATGTTGCCATTGATTTTTTTAATTGCAAGTGAAAACAGTCGTATTTGATGAAATAACCATTCCTCTGAACTTTCCACCCTAAACCTGAAAACCTAAAAGTGAAAGTGACTCAAACACAGAAGAATCTGGCTTCATTGATTTCTATTGTCCACGGTGAGAAAACACGACCAGTAAACAAAGCAGAAAGAGTGACAAGTAAATTGGATTTTTAAAAATTCTTTCACTTTTAATAATGTTAAGGTGGGATTTGTAACACAGGTAAAGGCATTTGTTTGTTTGTGATGCAGGAGCTGTAAGGTGACAGTGTCCCTTTAAATACCTTCCCATTGTAATTTATTTGCTCCAGGAAAGACGGCAGTGAAGTTCACACTGCAAGTACTCACAGCTCCTGAAGAAATTAAATTTGCCACAAGCTTCACATCCTTATTCAGAGACCTTTTGCTTTCAGGTAATACCAAAACAAGTCTCTTCCCCTACCCATTTCTCCCTCTGAGGGAGGTCGGATCCCCTGTGCTTTCCAAAGGGATGCTTAGGCACACCCTGACTTACCCACCAAAGAAGGAAAATGAAGATTCAGGCAGCTCAGGTGGGGCTGGGTGTGATGCCCTTCTTTCAGCATTGCAGGGTTTTCCATCCAAAGATGAAAGCCCAGAGGCTTTGGTAGCACTCCACACAGGTCACCCAGGTGGGAAAATAGACTTTCTACCTTCTCACAAGCCAAGGTAAACCCTGCCCGGCTGTTGATAGTAATTTGGTCCTCGTATTGCTCAGAGACACCTTCTTTGGAAAACTGCTCAAGTTTTACCAAAGAGGAGCCTGAACCAAAGTTGAGAGACGATGTCAGGATCTGGCTTGCTGTGGTGAGGCACGTCAATGATTTAAGCCGATCAAAACTGTCATGGTGGGATATGAATTACTGTACCACACTGAAAGTCTGAATTCTGTGCAAATTGTTTCTATTGTTTGGGGCTTTTGTCATACTTTGCATAGTACCACATTAAATAATGTTTCTGTAAAAATGTGAGGCTTTTCAATGCCAGAATTGTTCATGTCATAAATGCCTGAATAAAGCAGCAGCAAAAATCTATAAACAGATGAAAGCAACTGCCTTTGCTTCAATTCATCAGCATGTCTGGATAAAAATCACCTTTCCTGTTTAATGTTTGCCCTCCATATTTTCAAGTGTAAAAATTTGTGAAAAAAAATGCTGTGTAGCAGCTGGCCCATTTAAGGAGGTGATACTTACTATTCAAATGATTACACGAATGGCTAAAGGTGATGCATTATTCCCTATTTTCATTTGTGCAGCATAGCTTCAGCATGGTGATGAACTGTGTCAACCAGGAACCTTGGCTGCCTTCTATTGGAGAAAGCCCCTCAAAGATCTTTGATGTGACAACAAAACTGGGAAATATTACTGACTCACAGCCTTTAAGCAATCAAGAAGTGATCAAAGCAGTGACTCAAGAATTGAAGGGAAAAATTACATGCTCAGGGAAATGAGGAAAGCTTATTACCGACTGATATTCAATAGAACAGGCAACTGAAAGTCTAATTTTGTGAAATATGCTTTTAATTGGTATTCACCGACTTATTGTATATTACTTATGTAAAAAGCAGCTTTTAATTCTCAAAAAAATGAATGGCTCAAGATTCCAGTCATGAAAGTGTGGGGTTGAAACACTTCGTCCCATTTCAGCTATGGCCAACTCCTATGTAAAATGCAGGGCAGAGAGAAGCCAGAGGTCTTCAGAGTTCACTGCTGCAACCTCAACCTGTGAGCCATCAGCCTGGCCCAGATTTGTCCTCTCCTGGAAGGTGAAGGGCTGGTGAGGGCACGGCGACATCATTTAGTGAAGTGCCTGTACCTGCAAAGCCCAAACACTGCTGGGCAGCTCTCTGCAGTGTTTGCTGTTGGCACGACCACACCCCAGGCCACCTGCCACTTCTGAAGGTCACAGAATGCTCTCCACTATTGGGCAGCCTGGAATGTGAAGGCAAAGTGGCTGAGGGCACCCTCTTTTAGGGGGAGAAGAGAGTGCAGCTCTCTGAAGCCACCCTGTGCTACCTACACTGACCTGTCTCACTCGGTGCCAGGTTTGGCTTGGATTTTTGTATGAAGGCATGCCCGATTTTCAGGAAATATCAGATCCCTACAGTGTGGCCATTCAAGTAAAATGGTGTATGAAATGCAAAAGCAAAGGTCTGACCTCAAGCATGGAAGTGCATCCAGGGAAGCTCCAGTCAACTTTCCAAAGTCAGTGGGCTCTGGACATCCAAGCACACCAGGGAATCTCCAACAACACATGCTAACATGTAGTTATGTTGCTGTGCTCTCCTACATTCTAATTAAATCTAATTATCATATTTCCAGTTTCCCAGTGTAGCTCTGCCCTCACTGGGTCTGGAACATGTCATGGATGCTCACCACCCTACCCTTTCCTCACTACCTGGGACCCAGGTGTGCAGGAGGCACTAAGGGGACACACTATGGAGATCCATGCAGCTGTGGCCACTGAGACAAAGTCACACTCCACCAAGAACACTTCCCTCACAGTGAGATTAGAGGTGTGACAGGGGAAATTCACCTGATAAGCATCAGCATATTTTTGCCTTTGTTGAAAATACCTGTTTATTTGCCTGGCAAACTGTTCCCTCAGACTAGCTACATACAATTTTCATGCACCTCGATGAGAAGACTAGCAACTAACTGATTTTCTGGCTGTCCATTGATTGCTTGTCAGGCATCACTATATGTAAAATACCTTGAATATGCCAATGATCAAGTGAAAATTGAAGCTACTTGTCTTGATGTTACACTCTGTTCCCACTAGGCTTGATTTTTTAAAAGATCTCAAATGCTGCAAAATAAGAATTGTGCGTTTTTAGTGAACACTGAGAGGATGATCCATGCTGACAGGCATTCACTCGCTATCTGCCATAGGTAGCCCAGCATTAAGGTATAAAGCTTCAGGGCACTGAAAGGATTTGATCTAATCTTATATTATAAGAAGCATCCAACATTGTACATTCTCTTTTCCAACACAGACACTTATGTACAGCCTAAGGGCCCAATCCTGTTCCTCTTGAAAACAGTTGGAGTTTTTGCCTTTGCTTCAGCAGCAGAGGGAAAGGGAGCAATTTTTGCAAGGGCGTTAATGATGGCTGGTGCTTCAGTCTTTCTATCCAAATCTTTATTTCAT
This sequence comes from Patagioenas fasciata, assembly GCF_037038585.1. NCBI lineage: Eukaryota > Metazoa > Chordata > Aves > Columbiformes > Columbidae > Patagioenas > Patagioenas fasciata. Next base: position 83,347,221 of record NC_092522.1, on the reverse strand, counting down.
GGGAGAAGGCAGACATAACAGTGCTGAAAATGCTACCTGCATAATCAGAGCCACCTGACTTCCAGTTCTTTTCTGTCAGCTAACTTCACTTCCATTGTTCTTCCTTGCCAAAAATCTGGATGTGGGTGCATTGACTGGCGATCTGGTTTAGTGAGAAGAGAGGTTTTTTCAGCAGAAATAGAGTTGTATGAACATGAAAAGATTTGGGGTTCTTGTATGAGTCATAGAAACAAACACATTGACTACACTAGATGAACATCAACACTGCATGCAAGTACTCTCAATACCTAAATATTTCTTGTAAGCAGCTGATTAATTATGCTTATTGGAACAAAGCACAAATACGTAAGCTAATGATTAAGACTTAAGAATACCTTTTGTTTTCTTTCCCATCTTGTTAGCCAACAAAATGCATTTATTGTATTCTATCAACACCATTCATAGTAGCACATCAGACTTTAAATTGAGAAGATACGTTACAGATACTGCGTATATCTGCAGAAACTCAGAAACATGAGGACTTGGCTGAATAAAGGCTTTCTCTGTCTGATCATTTCAAATACAAATATTGGAGCACTCATATGACAATATGGAACTCATCCCACCATGTTCATATTGGTAATCCTTTCTCTTACAAGTAGCACAAGTCCTTAGAAACTGACTTATAGCTGCTTGCAAGAAGCACTCGTCTTTTTTCCATCAGCTGGAACTACAGAACTGCAGTCAAAAATATAGAATCAAGAATATTGACTGATATTAATGACTATGTCAAATGCTTTTAATAGTCTCAAAAACAAAGGCAGAAATTAGATGTATAAGCTTGAAGAAAACAATCCAAAAAGGTCTGGTTTCATACCACGTTATCCATTCCTGGCTGGCTGTAAGCAGCACAGTCTGATCCTGCTAGGTTTTATTCATTTGGGTAATCCCTTTGACCCTAGTCATAGATACATTATTCTGGCTCAGGATAATCTCCAAGCATCAATCTGAACTGATGCTTATGCTCTTGAACACAAATGTACATTTTCTATTTCTTGAATCTCAGAGCTGCAGTAGTAAGCAGGACGTCTTGACATAACATTTTGCCCTAAGAAAATTATCCAAGCACGTCCTGCCAGATCTGACTCTTAAAAAGAAAAAATCCAGGTGGCTCAATTTGGAAAGAAACTTTGGATTTGTTGTAGTTCTCTTTCCGTGTGCTTTTTTTCCCAAAGGCAGACATTCATACACATATAATTCCCTCTTCTTGTCACTGGGCTTCTGGGTCAGTGAGCATTCCTTTGCTGTAGTGTTTTTCAGATGAAACTCCAAGAGAAACACTGTCCTCAATGATGGGTCGGATACAGAAGAGGAGGATGGGCAAATATTCTAAGATTGGCCTGGATTCTTGCCAGATGCAGAAGAAAAGAGCCTTTGTGTCTGGACATCTGAGGGCCAGGCATAAACATGTTAGCCGATACTTAACACCCAAAGCCAGAGCCAAAACCGTTAGACACCCTGAATAATCCTCACTAGGCCTCCTTTGGGTTTCAACTGCCCATTACAATGGGGCGGTCTCCTCCAATTACCAAATGTGTTCCTTCTAAAAACATCCTTACAGGAACTCCCAAAATAGCAGCGATTAAAAGCAAACAGCCTGTAATTCATTGACATATGCAAACCTTTTAATGTTTTGCTGGAGACAAGTTGCAACTTTTTGTACCTACAAGACTATTTATGCATTTTTAATAATTACCCTTGTATATTATGTGATACAATTCCTTTAGGCATTTAGTTAAGAGAAGCAACGGAATTCACATTCAAAAGAAACTGTTAGTTTTGCTGCAAGAAGTGCAGCTAATTTATGTAGTGAATTTTTTATACATTTTTCCCCTGATTTCTCTTCCCTGCTGTCCTCTTCCCCCTTTCTTCTTCACTACGTTAAGAAATTCTGATGTGCCTGCAGCAACATCCACTGGTGGGGAGTGTCTGCAGTGATGCCAGCCCCGGTTTGCCAGCAGTAGAAGCCAGTAATGTGTGCTGCTTCAGCAATCCAAGCTCCCTTATAAGCCCCGTTGGGAATTGCCTTACCCTAGGGTCCTCTCTAATCACATACCTTCTGTGAACTGGCGGGTTCCCTTGTTGCCTGATAGACAGTAATCCCGATCCCATCAGTTCTGCATAGAAAACTGCATGAGGAAATCTTTCTTGCAGATCAAAAATAAAGGTGTTTTCATGACCAACACAGTCCTGTGAGCTCTGACTTGTATTCAAACTCAAATTCATAGGTTTCTTGCATTTTGGCTGACGATTTGGCTCTAGATTAGGATGAGCTGATTACAGCATCAAGCAGGGAAATTCAGGCATGGGGCTGGGCATGGTGTGCCTGCATTTCCCACCGTTGGCACCAGGCACAAGTAGTTTGGGAAAGTAGAGCCTGAACTAACAGCACAACTCATCAAAACAATGTAGGTTGTAGCAACAAACAATGCTTGACCTGCCTCAGGGATAAAAAGTAAAGAATTAGTTTCTTCCCCATCAGACACCAAAGAACCAGATCCCCAGCTGTGTAGCTGCATTGATTTCACCCATTTATACTTGCCAAAATCCTGCTCCTCCCCTCCCTTTTTATTAGACCATCCAAAGAAAGCCAAGTCAAATACTTTAGTGTTACTGCTGTTTGACAATATACTTGAGGAGAGATTTTTGAGTCAGCCAGGGCAGATACTATGCTTAAGGAAAATGCAAAGAAAACCTATTGGTTATCACGTGCAGGTCACAGTTCTTGCACAGCAGCATTTCCCCTTGGCTTCAGCAGGCAGTTTGTCAAATCAAGGACTTCATCTTCCCATTTTGAATTAACAGTAGATAATTAGGAACTGCCCACAACTAAATATTGATGTTAAAAAATAAATAAATACCGACACTTCCCTGTTCAGTGTGTAAGGAGAAGGCTTTGCATCAAAAAACACAGGACACATGAGAATGTGAATAGTAAAAAGCTCATAACAAAGAAGGATAAACTCTTATTGGTTTGCTTACTGGATTTATTTATTTCTCTATAAATGAGAACCTATACAAATAAGTGAGATAAAAAGCCAACTTATACCTTTATAGCAGCTGTAACCTGCCAGTTCTTCAACCAAACCTACTGGAACACAAAAGAAAGGGATAAGATGTACACAACATGTGCGCTGAGTGGGCTCTTGTCTCAACAAAACTGCTTGTCAGCTCCTACAGCTGCAGTAGGAAAAGCCTACCACTAACAAAACCAGCATGTGGACTGGATCTTTGGCTGCAGAGCGTACCTGCTGCCAGAGGTATGCCCGAGGTAGTTTAAGTATCTGAAGAAAAAAAATCCCCAGAAGGCAGCAGAGTAAGAAGCACCTAAGCCTGTCTCCAGTGCATGTGGAAGCACTTGGACTCTGCAGGACCCTCACTCAGTCTGATGTTGGACTGCCTGAGCCTGTGCCACAGAGGATGCTTATGTACAGATATATGTGCCCACAGCCCTCGTGCAGCCCTGAGCAGTGGTTTGGTAGGGTCGCCAGGTGGCTGAGAACCCTAGGAAAATGTAGCAAATCTCCAACCTATTCCTTAAGAATTTTTCTAGGTAGAGAGGAAGAAGGAACCATGAAGTCATGACTTTTGTGTCATCTAAAGTCCTTCATGGGAGTCCTCTCCTGGAGTTAGGTAATTCTTCTCAGATTTCCTAGCACCAAAAAGTGCCAAAGAACTTCCCAGACAGTTTTGCAAATGCTCCAGTTTGGTCTCACAGGAGGGCAGTGGGAGACCCTGGTTCCACCCTGCCTGAGCACATAAAGCTACTAGATTGAAAGAATTATTTCTCCCTGACCTCATCTCAGTCCCATAGAAAAGCTCATTTCTTGTGACTTTACATGGCAGAGTTGGGGAATGGAAATATAGCATTGTTTCAGCGTATCACAGTGACTCTCTGCTTGTAGCAAAGTTATTTTGAGTAGAAAAAAGACTTCAGGGTAAGTAAGGTTTACCAAAATAGTAGCAGCAATTCATACAACAGTAATGATTCAGTGCAAAAGTGCAAGATCATACCCATTCCCACCTCTCATGTTTTGGGAAACATTCACCAGCAAGAGAAATTTTGGTGCAGAATCACTGAAATAAGATCACTTTCATTCATTTTATGGGCCAAAAATATTGTCTCAAAACCTTCTGAAGTACTCAGATGCTCAGGGTACCTTGCAGTGCTGTCATCCCAATCTGCCACTAGGGACAAACTGGACAGAGTGTCCCAGCCAGTGGTGCTGGCTTATCCAGGTAAGCTTGATGAGTTGATTTTGGTTAATGGACCAGACTTGCTTCTGGCACCATCCCACTCACCCAAGTATCACATTCCTCCAGAAACCCTTAGAGTTCTGTCACACAGAGGTTTAATGGCACAGCAGATGTTTATTTGGGATGGCAACTTTCCAACACGATTCAAGAGATATAAGGAGGTAATTATTCAAAGGTTTCTCTGTGTGACAAAACTATTTAGAAGGGATTGCAGAGTAATAAACATGACCAAGGGAGGAGTGTCCTCCTTTATTTCCCCAGCAAAATGGAGCCACTACACAGCATGTTTTAGGTCTTCATATTTTTCATTAACCTTAACATTTGCCCTCTTGCCCCCACAACAAGCACCATGATGTAGACTGGTAATATCACTCCTGTCCTAATACCTCACTACAGCTAATATATATATATTTTTTAACGTCTCCCTCTTGGGCCAGATTTAAGCCTCTAGTAGGCTTCATGCAAACATCTCTGCAAGAAAAGCAGGACCATTGAGGAGACAGGCATGAGAGTTATCAAATAAACTTTCCATTTTATTTACAGTTCAGGAGCCCTGCCGAATGACACACACTTATGGTTTGGGATCACTAGCAATTATTGTAAAGGTGAAAGCAGATACTGCAAATTTAACAAGCCTTTTGTATGAACTAATTGCATTAGAATACATTAGTAAGGGTGCACATTGTAGGTTTTATGTTTCATTGGAAAGGTCATCCTAGATTCTGGTTGAATAGTGAAAGAGAGGAAACCATATTAGCAGTGTATCCAGCAAGTGTCTCTAGGATGAATTTCTTTCAGGTCATTTGCATTATTTGATTGTAGCTGAATAGTTCTGCCTCTGCTAAGCAAGTAGGGGAAGACCTACAGTGACAATAGGGGAAGTTCAAAGTCTTTGAGCCTTATTAGAAGGCTCATTTTCTGCACTCATTTTCATGCACTCGTTTCCCAGAACTAGGCTAGCAGCTGTATAATCAGGACAGCAAGTTGACATTCCTCCTGTAAAATACGAACCCTCAAGGAAAGTTGCTGTTAGTTTTCAGGAGGCAAGAGGGTTCCTGCTTCTTCAGAGGTGTGACGCCCCGTTGTGCCACAGCATGAAGTCCCCTAACTGCTATAGCTGCAAATGATTCATGCCTGCTGCCTGAGCCAGGGCACGCCGGGAGGATAAGCACTAGCAGAGGGTTTCTGAGCAAATCCAGGGTCCACCCTGAGCCCTGCTTCAGCCACCTTGGGGGTCTCCAAACACCGTGCCGGGTACAGTTACTACACCAGCTCCATCAGCCCACAGGGCTCTGGTGGCAGTGGCATCACCACCCAAACTGGCTGCAGAGGGCACAGAGGTGGTAGTAGCAGAGCCAGTGTTTGGGGAAGGCAACGGGATCAGGGCAGTCAGCAGGTTCCTGAAAGAGATGAACGAGTGGGGAAGCTGGGCCAATAGAGGCACAAATTATTGGCTCAGAGGAAAGATTCCTCTCCCCAGTCAGGCACAATTTCTGGGTAACTATCTGCCAGTGCTGCCTCATCCCATGGCTGTGGCAATGGGACTAAGCATCAGCCAAAGAAGGGCAGTGACTCCATCCAGACATTTGGGACATTTGTGGATCTGACAGTATAAAATCATCTGGTTATGCCCTGCACATCTTCCAGGATCTCTAGTTTAACTAATATGTCGTCTTAAACCAACCCTCCATAAAAGCTTAGCATGTAAAACACAGGAATTTGTGTGACATTAGGCTAAACAATGCCAGCAGGGCTAGGAGAGAAAGGTAAATGGATGTTCCCAATGGCTCTCATCTTCCCCAGACGCCTCTCTGGCATGTAAATGGCACAGACAATGCACAGCACCCTCTGAGAAGGTGTAGTGGCATTTACTCTGTCACCAGCGACCTTTGCTCTGAAAAGAGGTGGCTTCTACCCATCTGCCTCCCCCAGAAGATGTAAAAGAGAGGAGCATATGGTTTTGAGAAAATAATAGATCTCCATATCTCAGCTTGGTAAAGCTATTGACTTACTGTCTGACCTCCAGCCAGACACGTGCCCTCCATCTGCCCTGCTCAGGCTCGCTGCGAGACAAGCAGAAGTGACTCCGCTGCAGAGTTGCTGAATTTGAGTTTAGCTTGTCAAAGCCACAGCAGCTGGTCACCCCTTTGATGCTGACAAGCTACACCAAGGCCCATTTCAGCCAGCTCATAGAGGCTGAGCTGCTCCTCCCCCAGATTCAAACTGGTCATGAGGCTCCCAATCCCATGAACACAGGGAATACAAGACTATAGTGCAGCTGCCACAGGGATGAACTGGGATACCGTGGGCCATGTTGCTCCTCTTCCCTAGCTCCATAGCCCAGTCCTCCAGCTCCTACAACCCCACAGGTTCATTGCAGCTGCTGGGACTGCATGCTCAGTCCTTGCCTATAGCTCCTTTATACATATGCTTTTATGCAAACACAACCACTCCATGATGTATGTTGCCTCTGGCAAGATTAAAACTTCAGTTCAGCAGAGCCCTTGTGCATTTGGTCATGGGGACACCTCCCGTGCAGCACTTTGCTTGATAGCACACCAGGCAGGAGAGCTCTTGGTGTGCAGAGGAGGACTAAGCCCCATTAGAAATCAGAGACACCCCAGCCTCCCAGTACAGAGGCAGCAAAATCTTATCATGGGAATAGTAAATATTGTCATGAAAGCTGTGCCCAAATAAACATTTTTGACATACTCTACATCAAGAACATCATACTTCAAATCTTAGTGTTCCATAATTTACATAGTGAATTCCAGGGAGGATATTAGATGGAGTGTATGCCACAGCTCCTGTATCCATGTGCTATATCCAAAGGACGTAGCAATCATCAGATAAGTCCTAATAATAACCATATTTTAAACCTCATTTTAAATATTTAAAAATATAATCTGGAATAAAATGAAATGTGAAATGTCCATATTAATAATATTATCATCAGCCATTATTAAAGTCAAAGAGTTGAGTTTTCATCACAGTTACAGTTCTGTTAATAGCTTTATCCTGACAAATGCACTGAAGAACTCTATTTTCTTCCATTAACATTTTGGTCCACTTAATTTCTTTTCATAGGGAAGTAAAAACTGAAAGTGCTGGAGGTTGGGTGAAAACCTCAATGTCTCACCAGACCTTACTGGCACAGATGCCCTGAAGCCGTCCTTGGTTCCCTCTTGGTGCCACTGTATTGGGCTCAGACAAACCCTATCACTCACCCACTGGACTGTGGATTCAATTTCTTCTCCCCCATCCAACAGGAATACATGCATCTTTTCATTGTCCTCCAGACCCCAGTTTCTCACTAAATTAATAACCACGAAACTAATATATACCTGGAACTTGAAAAATATTTTTAAGCACCTTCATCTGTGACCAGTGCTTGCCACCTCTGTCACCCCTTTCTTTATTGACTGTACCCCTCTTTGATTGTGGTGTTGCTCTCCAATTCAGTAGGAAAGGAAGAGAACAGTGCTCCTGACTGTTGTGTGTACAACATGGATGAGAAAGGGGGGATTCATACTGAAGGTACGCAAGTTAAATATTAATTATATCAATGTCTTTACACAGCAACAAAGTAAATATATAACTTTTAACAATGTGTTTTGAAAGGTCATGAAAATACATTAAAACGCATCAAATCAATAACAAGAACTTCAAACTACTCTCAGAAAAACCTAAATAGCTACATTTATGAATGATAACCATTGGAAAGAGCTTTATACAAAATCATTTCTCACTTCAGTATCCTCTCATGATCTGATGGAAAGATTTTTCTGCTCTCAAAGAAAATTATTTGTTTGTAATATCAGTCTAATACTATTAGTTATATCGATTCATGTTATACTATAAACCGGTGAAGTTTTCAAAGCCTTAGAACTGCACAGCTGATGAAAACCTTTCACTGGGACTTTTACCTGGGCAAGGTACAGAGCAGGGTCCCCAAGTGCTGTATATTTTGCCAGTTTATGTTTAATCAAGTCATGTAATTATTACTATAGATTAACAACAAGCATTTATACTGCTTTAAATGGTCTTGAATGTTTGAAATAGCTTTACCAGTCCATCAAAATCTTGAGCATGTTTCCTTCAACTATTTTACAATTCTGTTTCTCATACTGTTCTCATACTCTTAGGAATGCAAATTTTAACACAGTTTGACCTAAGTCAAAATCAGAACCTGATTTTTAGCTGCTACCCTTTAAAAAATACATTGGTCGAACCTTCCCATTGATACCAATAAGTTTTGGAAGAGACCATACAGCTCCCACCTAGATTTTAAAACTCATCAATTGCTGAATCCAGTCTGTTTGAATAAATACAATATTCTTGGTTAACATGAACACATTCATCTGGAACATGTTTCCACAGAACACTTCTGAAGGCAGCATATTCCTTGTCTCTGTTGCATAAAGGAAAAATGCAAAAAGCAGTTTCAAAACCTCCCTGACTTTCCCATGGCTTCCTACAGTACCAGTACAGAAAATGTGCTGCTCAAGATCCTGTACCCCTTGTGCCCCAAAAGACACATGAACCCCGGGATGGGCTACACTTTTTGCAGTCATGGTGCAAAGGTGAATTATTTTAACTTCAAAATACATAGACTGAAAATGCAACCCCATGTGTACTTGTTTCTTTGAAGAGTTTAGACTCTTGGTTTGTATTAAAAAAAAAAAAATCCTTGAAACAAACAAAAAAAATCCTTAAAATCTAGAAGATTAACAAAATAGAAACACTATTTTAAGTGATGGATCGTGTAAGGTAATCACTAAAGTCTCTCAGACTGTAAAATAGGATTACACACCATTTCTTCTGGGGTTTGTTTCTCTATCGTACACTGCAGTATCAACTGCTATAGTCCCAAATTTAGCCAAACACTGCAATTATCAGATGTATTCAGTTGCAAAAGCTTTTGTTATTTTTATGGTTGTCTGATGGTATACGGTTCAATCATAAAAGGGCAAATGACAGGCGGGTGTAAGAAATGAATTTTCTTCTTCTTACTGACATACCAGGGAAGGCCCCCTGCTGTAATATGGAAAATCTTTTATGCAAAAGAGCACAGCAACTTACAGTGCACAATCACTATGCAGACTTTCATTTGGGTAGTTTTTTTCCAATTCAGTTGAGGAAAAGGAAAAAGAGATGTCCTTAAAATCAAGTTTAAAAGTTCAAAATTGATTTTAGTGTTAGCATATATTTCTAGGTTTAAGGATGTAGGGATTAAAATGCAATCAAGCTGCATCTAAGTATGAACGTGCCCTCTTTAAATGACGCTGTTTTCCTGATGATCCTGAGGCCAGCCATCACAGTGAATAGTTTTTCACACATAGCTGAAGTGAGGTGAGAGGCAGAGAGGGATGCTGAGTCCAGCGGGATGCGGGTAGACCCATCGCATGTTGCGTCTGCTAGAAAAACAAAGAGAAGACTGGACGTACATTTTAGGTATGCGTTTAGTATTTATACCCCTATTTCTGAGCACAATGCAAACATAAAGCTGTATATAGACAAATCAACATTCCTGCAGGATTTAAGTGAAACTGCATTTGGAATAAATAAACTCTCCTTTCCTTTTCACAAAGGCCGCTTTACCTCCATCTGGCAATAAACAAAGGTCTTAAAGAAAGCCCAAATTTAGTGTTTGCCATTTTAAGGCTATAGCGTAAAGTGGCCTTACTGCAAACAAGAATCATTCAGATTATCCGCAGTGCTTTTGAATGGAAACTGGAATGGCATAAAGGCATATTATCCACACAAAACCCATCATTTGACTCACATACACTGCTCAGCTGTGTGAACCAAAGGTGGTGACTTGGAAGCAGGAAGAAAATCTGCCCATCATCCCTTATGCAAGAGGCGATGGTAGGTACCATGGCAATGCCTGACCCTAAAAGCACAAACCACCTTCAAAAGGATCTACACTCAGGCTCTGCTCCCTCCTTTCCCAGGCACAGAGGCTGTTGGCAAGGCAGACAGGTGTCATGGGTGGGAGGGAGTAGCCATGGCTGGCTAAGAGATGTGTGGTCATGGAGTCCATGCTGGGAGCCCTTGCACCACCAACAACAACCCCACACTTCCCACCACCATGACTCCTTCCCAGGAGCTCCTCAGAAATTCCCACTGGCTGTGGCGTGTCTCCAGCTCTCCAACGGAGAGGTATTTGGGGCTGTGAAGAAGGAGGGTCTCTACCAGGACCTTTCATCATTGCCCAAATGCTCTCAGGAGAAGAGCACTCAACAGAAGAGTGAGGGCGGTCCTTCTGAGAATGGCCAAGAGATGGGGATAGGATTGCTTCCTTTTTCTCCTGTCACTCCCCATACCTCAAAATTAGAATCATAGAGTCATAGAATGTCCTGAGTTGGAAGGGGCCCACAAGGTCCAACTCCTGTCCCTGCACAGGAAAACCCCAAAATTCACACCATGTGTCTGAGGGTGTTGCCCAATCATTTATTGACTATTCTCAGGCTTGGGGCCCTGATCACCTTCCTGGGGAGCCTGTTCCAGTGCTCCACCACCCTCTGGGTGAAGAACCTTTTCCTAATGCCCAACCTAAACCTTCCGTGGCACATCTTCCTGCCATTCCCTCAGTTTCACAGAATCACAGAATGTTAGGGATTGGAAGGGACCTCGAAAGATCATCTAGTCCAATCCCCCTGCTGGAGCAGGAACACCTAGATGACATTACACAGGAAGGCATCCAGGCAGGTCTTGAATGTCTCCAGAGTAGGAGACTCCACAACCCAACTGGGCAGCCTGTTCCAGTTTCTATCACTGGTCACCAGAGAGAAGAGATCGGTGCCTGCCCCTCCTCCTCACCTTGTTAGGAAGCTGTAGACCACGATGAGGCCTCCCCTCAGCCTCCTCTTCCCTGGGTTGAACAAACCAAGTGACTTTAGCTGCTTCCCCTCCAAACCCTTCACCAACTTCATGGTCCTGTTGTTGATGAAAAAGAACATGAGATAGGGTGTGGTGGGATTTTTTTCTGGGATTTCTCAACTTAAGTGACTCTTCAGCTAAAGGGAAAATGGTCAAGATGTTCAAGGTAAGCATGTCACTGCAAAGCCTCACGGGCACAGCAGTGCTTCATGCACCAGTGCTCCCCTGAGGGCTGTTCTCACAGACCCAGTTGTATCACTCATGGATCTTCATGGGCTCACAGTGCAGCCCCAAAACAGGGAAATACAGTGCACAGAGGGAAGCAGAGGTTTGCATCCCCTAACTACACTTCCCATCAGGTACTATGAAAGCATTTCCAGATAACTGTGGGGGTCACCATCAGCTAAAATCTTCCATTTAAAAAGAAAAAAAAATTATAAATATGTATTTGCACAACAGATTTTTCCAGAAAAAACATATATGTTTTTCTTCCAAACATCTATCTACTTAAGAATCCATATTTCTACTGAAAAACAGTCTCAGTGGAGAATCTCTTTGAATTACAGAAAACTGAATAAATCCCAACAGCAAGACATTCTATGAAGAAATATTTTGTTCCTTAGGAAAAAAATATACCCTTCAATAACCAATGACTAAAATTCAGCAGGACTAGTTCCAGTAAGTGCAAATCAGCTATTGATTTCAAAGACTCTACGTCAATTTACCCCAGGTGAAGTTCTGGCCCACTGAGCTCAGGGAAACAAAATGTCACCTTTACTTTCTAAACACTCTTTCTCAAACCATATTCCCCTTGTAATAATGTGTAGCAACTGTTTAGCTCAACATGCCTCTTATAGTTTCTGTTTGGGAGATGATTTTTCTTTTTAATTTCTCTGTCAGGCACACTTATTGAAGCGCACATGCTTTAGACAGATGCAACCTGCAAAAAAAGGTTTGAAAGACAGTGATTTATTTATGAAATTCCTGGATGAGAGAGTAAGGTAAGCCACACAAAATGTTTAAAGGTATTATGAGGTAAGCCACACAAAATTTTTAAAGCTACTTACTACTATAAAGCATGTATGTAATATATGTAAAACATGGGAAGGGAAAGCATTGAGAATATTTGGCACAGTGCCTGCACAGGGCAGAATTGCAGTGGGAGGAAAGGGGCAGCAGGTGAGGAGAAGACTGTAAGGACAAGCTCTGCTCTGCCTTTAAATTCACTTTGCTACTTCAGGGCCAGCAGCATTTATTACATGCACTTTATACATACGTCAAATTTTGACTCGTGTGTGTTTTATACTCTGTGGTCAACACAGCGATACAACCTGAAGCTCCACAGTGGGCACAGAACATAAATTAAGTATAAGAAAAGTCCCTGCACTAAAGTGTTTTGCTCCTAAATAAATTCCTGTCCACACCAAAATCTTTTGCTCTAAGTAAGAGTTGCTTTAAATTGCAGATGACTCCCACTGAGGTGGGTGCACTGGTGTCCCAGGACAACTGACATTCACTGAGGACAATTATTTGGCTGCACAAGTTTGACAGCCACCTGTGCCAGCACCCTAGGGTGAACATGCAATCCCTGTGAGAATCTGCTTGCCCTGGCACTGCAGAAGGTGAGAAGGCCAGCAAATGCACTCTGGCACAACACTGTGTGAAGAGGCCTGTCTCCCAGTCCATCTCCCACAGTTCAATGCCCCTATAACAAAGCCAGCTGAAGAGAAAGTGCTTCCTAAGCATGGGCAAGCAAGGGACTGGGAAAAGGTAATGGGAGCAGGCTCCCCCCCACACTATGGTGTGAATCACCAGAAACTGTCCATACCCACTGGAATAAAGTAATTTGAGGTCACTGATGTGGAGAGGAAAAGCACCAGTTTCATGCAGTTTACAGCTAACAAAACAAGCTGAATGATGAGAGAGAGAAGGATGCAGGGAAGAGCAGCAGGAGCTGGGGATGGAGAGACACCCCTGGGCAGTACTGAGTCAGAAATATATCCAAACTTCTTTAAAACACACATCCAAAGAAAAGAGGTTTTTAAAGTATTTATTGGCCCTGTACCTAGCCATGAGTGGGTGGCAATTTTTGGAGGCTTTTCAGCTGAAATAGCATTGAGAGGGAATTGTAGGGGTGAGGTGATAACACGTGAACTAGCTGGTTCAGAAAGGACAGCCCATGCACAGAGACAGGGTTGTCAAGCAACTGATGCTGGCAAAACAGAAGTCACTGCAGTAAGATGCAATAACAGTCAGGAAGGGATTGGAGCTGCTCTGTATCTTACCGAGGAGGAGAGGAAAGTTATATTCAACAAGGTGGAGAGTGGGGCTTTGGCAGAGAGATTTAAAGTGTGAGGAGAAAGGGAGAGACGTGATATGAATGACTAGCCAGAAAGATGATCCCAGCAGGGGGACTGGGACACATTGCCAAAGGCAGAGGTCACCATCACCACACACAGGGAAAAAGCTATTTTAGTTATAAAATGAGGTTCTGCTCCACCATCTCCTCCATCTTCCTGGCACATAGCATAGAAAGCAATGTCAAACCCCAGGGGTACAACATCAAGCTCCTGCACAGGGCACCGGTTCCAGGATAAACCAGAGTTAGAGGTGTGCTTAAGGAAAAATTCAGCAGAAAAGGACCAAGTGAACTGTCTAACACTGAAAGACACAAGCCCTTGAGTCACCCAACCCTGCTCCAGTGGTGAGGAGCCCTTCAAAAGAAGTGCAGTGACTTAGGAGGCTGCCAGGAGCCCCTCACCAATGAAAGGGGTTAGAAAAGGACTCCTCGTCTGCAGTGTAAGAGCTATTGCTGGCAAGCTTAGAGCTGAGGAAATCAAAGTTTCAGACTTGTTAAACCATGTTTGTTGTGTCTCTCCCCCTGCATGGTGGGAATGTTAGATGGAGGGCAAGGTGAGGAGATGCCAGGTGTTGAGACTTGCTACGTGGATGCACACAGGAAAAGATAGCATTAATCAAGATGGAAGATGAGAAGAGTTTTGGCAATGCCCACAGACTAAATCTGAAATTGAAGATCTGGCAAGTGTTGGAGAGAGCCCCAAGGTGCTGGGGCCGGGTGTGGAAGGGAGATGAGGGAAGAGGCATGGAGAGATACCAGATGTAAAAGATAACAACCCAGTACAATTTTGCCAAGGATAAGGGCTTCTGAACCATCACTTTGAATCCACATGCCCACCCTCCACGAGTAAAACCATTAGACTGACAAGAATTAAGAGGAAAGAAATCACTCGCCTGCAAACAGCTTGCTGAAGACATGACATTCCCGAAGAAAAATGTACACAAGCGTAAGCAGCTTACAAGAGTGAGCTATCTCACCCGGCTCACCCCCCACGAACACTATTAAATCCATGAGAATCAGAACAAGGAAATTGTCAGGGAGAGGCTGCGATTAGCCAGGGTCTCTGCTAGAAAAATAGTTTATGAATTGTCATAAAAATTTAAAGCTCAACTTCACATTAGCTGCTGCAGTGTCTCTGCTCCCACCTACAGTACAGTTCGTCTACCTCTGTCTTCATCACTGGCTGTGCCAGTACAAGGCGGAAATCTTCTGAATGTTTCCCCAAAATTAAATGCTGAAACGGCATATCATTATTTTTGATATTCAAATCTATTATTAATAAGCTATACACTACAAAAAGATTCTGAACATGAGTGATATGTCTCATAATTCTGACCTATTAACGGAAGTACATGAGTCTCCCTGGACCAAAAAAATAGTTGTTGAAAAAGATGAATCACTTACTCAAATCAAAATAACATGACAGTTCCATGAAAGATTTCAAAATAAAAGTTAATAAGTTAATGGATTCATTTTACTGCTCCTAAGACACAAACACAATGCAGAACAGTCAGTCATCTTCTTATTAAATAATATGAATCAACCACTCCATCGTGTTTGTATTAAGCAACAGGCAACAATACACTCCCTGATAGTATATTAGGGTAAGCATACCAGTAAAAGGGCAAGGTCAAAGCACATTCTTAATTTTCTTTGGAGTCAATGAACACATACTTAAAAGTTTGGTATATAATTAACTATTACCCTGAATACAGGGGTAGAAGCATTGCCCCAGCTGAGGACCACCATTTAATCCATCGAAACCTTTCAGCTTTGCAGTCACTCCTAATCCTCACAGTCTGGGTGAGACTCATCTCACTGGCTGACTTATCATCCACCATGTGGCAGAGCACTGGGAGTCCCCATGTCCCCTCTCTCCAAAACCTCTCCCAGGAATGAGTGTCCTTCCCTCCAAGGACACCTCAGAGCTGCTGAGGGAGCCCAAACAAGTGGCTTGAACAAGGGTGCTCACTTTTCAGCAGTGAAAATGAGAGGAGAGCAATGCCACTCTCAACCTGCACTGGAGGAAAATGGTTCTGAAAACTTTGATAAAAAAGGATGGATTTTCCAGTGTGAGGAGAGTAAAAATAAAATGACATTTCCCTGATATAAAAATAATTCTTTTGGCTTCTTTCAAGTACTGTAGCCCAGAAATATTCCAGCAGAGAGAGGAGAGACTTGGGAAGAAGATTGCCTTTGGGGAGTGGTGGAGTGACTTTCCTCAGGCCCATGGAAGTCCTGTTCAGGTTTGGCTGCATTATGTGGGTTTGATAATCAAAGCCTTTATATGCACAGGACTTATTCTCATAAGAACAAGGGGTAACAAAAAATCTTCCAATTGAAAGTGGGCTGCATTGTACAAACATAAGGGATTTCATTACCTACTTAGAATAGATAGATGTGGGGGTTTTAATGTAGGAAAGCGGGTGGTGAAAGAATAGGAAACAAACGACTTGTGGTTCCTGCCATTTAAGCATGAAAGGGGCACATGAAGAGGCATTGATTTCAGCTACCCTAGGCTGAAGGGTAAGGACTATTCACTTAAGCAAGGCTTTGGAGGACTGAGCTTGTAAACTGCAGCCACTTAAACAAAAGTCTGGGGCGCCTTTTTCAAGAGAACCTAAGTCTGGTTTTCTAAAGGACCTTCCGCTCTTAAGTCACTTAGGATATACCTACCTCATCCAGAGGAGCCTTGGTTAATAGAGGGACTTTTACTGGACTAACAGAGGAAGGGATGAGGGAGACCACCTGCTAATGGGATTGTGGCCAAAACAGGACCTCTGCAGACTGCTGGTATGCAGCTGACTGTACCCGTGCGGGTGGTGTATTGGGGGCCACACGCTATCCCACATATTTCATTCCCTCAGGCACTTTCAAAACTGTTACTTTAAGCCTGCAGCAGGCTTTCGGCAGAGGTCTCTAAGGCTTTAAGCAGTTTCTAACTGTATTTATGTGCTTTATCCCTTGAGTAGGATAAACAGGTTAGCAACTAACTCTACCTTCCTGACCTCTAGCTGGATAACCAGATCTCTAATTATATTTTCAGTGGCAGTGAATCTCAAGAGTTGTGTGACACCATCTGAAAGTTTCCACTCCCGTCTAGCATCTGCAGCTTCATGTGGAAACTGGCAGCAGAGAAAGTATTGGCAAAACAGGAAGCCGATTTTTCCCCTCCATGGTAATTCTGCCTCCTCAGCACTTCCAATCCTTCCACCCTTTTGCCTGGAAAATACCCTGATGTGGGATTCTTGGTATGCCAGGTAACTCACGTTGAGAAGCAAAAGATTCTGAGAAGCATTTTATTCAAAATTCCCTTTCATTTAATAGGGGCTCAGTGGTAGGGAACATTCTCAGAAATCAAGAAACTGGAGAGCAATGATAAGCCCCACGTCCTTCATAAGCTGATTTCAACGGTGTCTCAGTAGAGCACTGTGTTGGGAGAGAGAATGGTTTTATTTCTTTATATTGCTACAGAATTATTATTTATTAAAAAGAAAATTTAAAAAAAAAATTATAATGTACCACTCACTGTAGGAGCATATCTGAGCTTTGGAAAGGTGACATAGTTGGAGGAACAACTCTGGAACTGGCAGAGCACATCTCAAAAACAGAGTATCTGGATGGCCTAATGCCAGAAGCTAACAGTGACAAAGCAGAGCAATTTGGAAAATCAGCTTGCTGTCACCCTGTATGCATGTAACTCTTGAAATAAATCAGTGATCTAATATAAAGGAAGTATATGGATTTATTCTGACAGCAATGCCAAGCATCCATGCTTAGCAAGTGCCACCCATATCCCCTTTTAAAAAGGGGTAAAATACACAGCAAATTAACTATGCTCATATCTTCAGAATGAGTGGTCTTTGCACTGATTTTTCTGTGTGGTTTCCCACTATTTGTACAGAAAATTCATGTCTGCCTCTGACCCCACTTCTTACTTCATTACCCATATGAATTATCTTTTCTGAAGACAGATATGCATGGAAGAACTGTTCAAGATCTGCATCAAACCAAGAAAAAAATAAACTACTTCTTACTTATATAGAACATGATACTTTATTGTAATAAAAACTGGTATGGATTCACACTACAAACACTACCACACTTCAAGCTTCTGTGCTGCAAACAGATTAGTTTGGAGAGCTGCACTGAATGTCCCTGCCTTAGGACAAGTAAGTGTTCGGACGTGGCTAGATTCCTTCTCAAAAAGGCAGAGAGTAAAGTAAGATGTGCATACCATGAGGTAATAACCTACAAAAGTAAAAGGCAAGAGAAGAAAATATGGTCCACACATCATCTGGAAATTTAATTATACAGGTCTTAGAGGACCATGACAAACATGTGATCCAGTAGTTGCTGTTGAATAGCCAGCAGTAATAGTGTGTGCTCTCCAAGAAGTTTCATTGTTGCCGTGTCTCTAGAATGGAAATTAATTGCTGAATGGGATAGTTGGTTTTCCAATGCCAAGTTATATATATATATGCCAATATTCAGATAGTCTGAAAAATTAGTATTAACCTGTTGGGCAGTTTTAGAGATTTTTTTTTTTTCCCCTGTCCAGTTTGTTATACATTTTCACAATACTGTTAACAAATCTGCTAAAAAACTGAAAGTGATCTACACCCAGATTAAAGCTAGCAATGAAAACTAGCACTCATCCACTGACATGATCCAAAGACGCCATCACACATAATCACACTTTTAATGTATAATAAAACAGTACTTCACACATTTATGGAGTGGAATAAAACCAATCTATTACTGGTGCCTTTTAGTTTGGTTTAGTTTTCTCAAGAAATGACGACTTAATAAGAGTCCTCTTCAGAGAAAACATGTAGATCTGAATTAGAATTGGGAAACTGAATTTATGAAATAACCTTGGCAATAAATAATAGCACACCTCAAACCAGTATTCATCACACACCTGTGTGGTAGGGAATGAAAGTCATCTTCATCACACATAGAGTATCAATCACTCCCAGGATGCAAATTTGTGAGATTCAGAAAGATTACTTTACATAACTTGCAGAAAGCAGTTGAATCAATGTAATAAAAGCTTCAGCACAGCATTGTGCAGCCTGCAAGTGTCCTTAAGAATACACTTTTTTCATCATTTTACATATGAACAGAAGTATGGTACGTAGTTGGATGTACTAGCTTGTAGCCGTGGACATGCTAGGCTTCCTTCAAAGATTTATTCAAAGTTTTCAGTTATGAGTGCTGACTCTCTTGGTCAGCAGAAGTCTCTCCTTCCTTCAAATTAGAAGCAAAAATCCTATGGCTTTCACTGGGGGTGGGTCTTCCACCCTACATGTATTTTTAGTGTTCTACTTCTTTCTGAGAAGCATTTCTGAGTAGTGCCCAAAGGAGGCTTAGCTAACAGGATCTGCAGCCCCATCCATGTGTGCCTACCATCCTGGTTGGAACTGCTGCTCCAGGAATGGAGATGACTTCATGGACTTCAGCTGTCTGTAGACCTGCTGCTGTCTCATCCTCCATAGGTACCCAAAGGAAACATCTACATTTCCAAGCAGCCCAGCATCCACCAGCTAAGCTCTTCTGAAAATCCATCCCTTGGATGTGGTATATGCATAAAAGTCAAATTATTTTAGAACATCTGTCACAAAAGGTTGGCCAAACCCTTCTGAAGTGCTGTCCTCGGTGGTCAAGCAGGGTGCTGGGGCAGGGGAACCCCACCGGTCTGTGTGGCAGGTGGAAAGGTGACAGACATTTTGCTGTGGAAAGTAAACACTGAAGCAAAAAAAAAGAGAGGGACTATCTTTTCCTCTCACTACACAATATAACACTTTGGTTCCCTTTACTGTACATACAGTCTCCTATTCACTCTGTTTGTTAAAACTTTGTATCGCAGTAAACCCCTGTACCATGTATATTGCAAGTGATTTCTGACACCAAGATACCCTAGAAAAAAAGATGTATACAAAATGTGTAGGGGAAAATGAAGGTCTCTTTTTCATTCTCATGTATTTTACTGTCATCAAAGAAGTATAAATACATATACATAAAAACATAAATCTTAAAGCTCATTATATATGCTTTTTATATATTAAACAGAATTGTTTCCCTTCAGTTTCTTATTCTATTCCTTTTGAAAAGAGTTTAATGTAAAAAGTTTAAAAATGAGGTATTTCACCACCACTTCTTTTCTATTCTACTATTAATTACTGCTTTGAGACTGCAGAGGAGAAAAAGGATGCAAATGGCACTTTATTCCATAAGTCTTTTGGTCAAAAATCGTTGCCTACCATGCTGATCAGATTTCCTTTTTTTAATTTTGGCAAGGGCTAGATATAACCCATCTTCGTATTAGATTTGGGAATATAATCCTTTTTGTCTAAGCCAATCTCTACCTGTCAGCATACAGCTTTCAATTTTTCTTTTCTTGTCAATTATTTATTTCCTTGTTTGTTTGGTTTTTTTTTTCCTAGATTTACACGTATAATCGCCACCCTAAATGGTATCTAAAACACCAAGGTAAGAGACAATAAGCTTGTTTTGCTTGCATAAGCATTTTAAAGTGAACTGGGTTTTATTTTTTGAGAGTTTCTTTTTACTAAAAGAAAAGAAAACACTGGAAACAGTTAAAATGTTATATTTAACACTAACTTACTATTTAGCTTTTTATAGCTTCGAATCCTAAACAGCATGCTGAGGAATTACAGGGGAGGAACAAGAGCTCTTCAAACGCAAGAGCAATTGGACTCAGGCAGTGGTTCTGCAAGGGAGTGCAAGGCCAGAGAGCTGGGGAGGTCTGGGTCCTGCAGCCACATCCAGAGCTGATCGAAGGAA
Source organism: Patagioenas fasciata (assembly GCF_037038585.1). Taxonomy (NCBI): domain Eukaryota; kingdom Metazoa; phylum Chordata; class Aves; order Columbiformes; family Columbidae; genus Patagioenas; species Patagioenas fasciata. Next base: position 83,326,871 of record NC_092522.1, on the reverse strand, counting down.
CTGTCAGCCTCAGTACAACACAACTGGAGGTCTCAATTCAGAAAAAAATAAAATAAAATAAGATAAAATAAAATAAAATAAAATAAAATAAAATAAAATAAAATAAAATAAAATAAAATAAAATAAAATAAAATAAAATAAAATAAAATAAAATAAAATAAAATAAAATAAAATAAAATAAAATAAAACTTACAGGTGTGCTTCATTCAGGGCACATCTGATCACTGGTATTGCCCACCTGCTGGAAATTCAGTGTATATCTGAACCTTGAGAGAAGAGTAGCATTTGCTGCGATTACATTTCCATTGGGGCGGGGGGGACAGGGGAGGACGTGGGGGCTGCACACCAGATTACAATGGCGACATTCATAACAGCCTTCATTCCTCCTCAATAATTCTTCTTCCTGTGTTATACAGAACAGTCATTTAATATTTGTTTCTAGGTAATTAATTTTGGAAATGCCCTTCATTAAAATTGAGCAGATTGCTGTGTGTTCTGCATGTACTGCAGGAGCCCAAGTAACCTGGGGCTTATGCTGTGCAAAGATGGAGATAGAGGAGCTATATAGATAGGATGGAGAGAATGCAGATTCATAAGATTATTTTTTAAATGTGAATGAACTGACAAACCTAATTTTCCTCAGTGCAGCGACGGCTCTTCTCTACTTAAGAATTAGTAGATCCAGAACAGTCTGTTGAATATTCTGTGTGCAACCAAGACTTCTGCCTTTGCTGTGCCCTCACTGAAAATTATGAAGCATGTAAGGCAAAAAAAATAATAAACCTCTGTTCCCAAGAGTTATGCTCACTGTACCCACCCCATATTGTCATTTTGGAGCTTGATTGAAAAGCAATTGAGAAGGAGGAGGAAAAAAAGCCATCAAACTGGGGCTCTGGCTACAAAGCTGCTGCAGCTGCCCTGTGCCTGTTAGCACAGACAAGTTGGGCAATTGGAAACTTCTGCAGGCTCTTCGAGCAACCTCATGTCTCAGAGGGCCATGAAGGTCAGGCTGAGCACCAGCCACCATGACAGGGAGCGATATAACATTAACTGATGTCTGTGGCTCATCTACACTGAGAAGTTTTGGGGCACCTGGTGAGGATAACTCAACGTTGCACTGCACAATGCTGTTCTCTATTCTCCTCAACAAAATAAAAAGGTGATGGTTTCTTTCACTTCCAAACAGAAGACTGAGTGTAAGGAGCTTGTGCTCCAGCAAATAACAGGTCAGATTTCCTATTCTGGTGAGGGCTAATTCTCAATGATGAGTAAAGACTTCCACCCACATTATGAGGGAGGCTTTGGGATTGACATAATGCACACACAATGCATGGTTATTATCTATCATTGTCATATGCAATTAAAACCTTTTAAAAAGGCATTTGATCATTCAATCAAACTTTTCATAAGGAATCACTGAACTTTGGATGTCCAGTCTTACTCAACTGGGGCCAGACATGTGATCACACAAGTACATTTTAATTTAGATACACAAGGGGAGAAACAATTCTGGCATGCTGTAACTTTTGAAGGCTCAATTATTCAACCTTCATACCCCTCAGACAGATGGAATTCAGGAGGAGGAAAACTTTATTACTTGTTTTAAAATAAATGTATCACTGGGTAGAAGAATTAGTCCTCCACTCACAACTAGCTCTGAGGCACTATTCCTTCCTTGAAATAATGGCAATAACAGGCTGATGTCTTTAATGTGATGCTCAGCAGAGACATATGAGAGCGTGTGCAAGGCTAGTGCGTCCACTGTGACTTGCAAGCCAGAGCAGAAATGCTGAGAGGTGGCACTCTTGGATCCTGCCCTGAGTCCCCTAGGGAGCTACAAGCCCTTTGGCCTCTCTCCCTCTATTCCCTTTCAACCTCATATTCTGTCCTACTTTGGGCCCTGGTGCTTCCCTCATCCTCTCAATCTCACACCATTCCTGCTCTGCTTTCCCCTTTCTCCTCTTTTCTCTTGTCTGAGCACCCCTCCTCTTTCCATCTTTCCACACATCTGCTAGTAAGATGAAACACCTGAGATCAAAAGAGATCAACCTTTACTGGCAGTTCCCCTACCCAGAAATTACAGAAAGATAAAGTAATCATGAAGAGGGGTTGCAGGGAAATCTTCCTTCAACCCACTCACTTGTGATCTCCTTCTCCATCCATGATCTGGTCCTGACTGAGTCTGGGAAAAAGTTGAAGCATGTTAAATGCATATGGAACCTGCAAGGACTGTGCCTGGACAAGACTAAAAAAGCTTCTGTAAACTGACCTTTTCAGAAATATTAGAGTTTGGTTAAAGGCACTTCCTTGCCCTACATGATTTTAAATTTCTGTACCAAAGCATGCTGCTGTGCTAGATCTGCCTAATGAAATAATTGTAGTAATTTTTTAGGATATTCAAATATATAATTTTCCCCTCATTTCATTCACTGAAATGAATGAATCACGAAACTGACTGCTTCCAGGATAGTTTGCTGTGAGTCAGAGGCTAGCATGAAAAAAAGCTCTTTCATTGTTAAAAGTTTGGCAAAACTGTAAACAATACTGCCAGTCCCAAGCATTAAGAAACTACAAATCAGGCCATGCACAAAAAACGTCGCAGATTAGCTGTAAAACTGTAATTTTTTTCAAATAGCAGTAAAAGCAGGCACCTGTAGTTGAGGTGGTTTGGCTTTCTCATTGCATTTGCAATACTTCCCTTACAAACTTTGCAAACTTGAGAAGCTTTTTGTTTGAAATGAAAGATGGGCTGCTTATATTTTCACTTGTCTCCCGGATCTTGATCTGGATGAAAACATCAAGCATTGAAACACTCAAATCAAGACAGATGGCAAAACTATATAAGCAAGAGGAAGCAGCATCTTATGATGAAAGCGCAAAGGAATGCATCTATAGGTGACAGCACCAATGTGTCTATCACACTCCTTGTATCTCTGACAATAAAATTCCAGCCAATGAATCTTGACTCCATGGTTAGTCATGCGCTCTGTTCCACCACTTCGGATAAGATTCCATGGCATGACAAAGCACATGATTCAGGTGTAGCAGTACTCAGAAGAGCAAGAATAGAGTTCAGCTTCTTGACCTGATCTTTTTCCTACCTTACAGCATGTCTATTTTCTTGCCTAGAGCTACGATTAAAAAGTTGTAACATTTGCAAACAGGCAGCTCCCCTAACAATTCCCCGTGAAGTCTGTAGGAGTGCACATAAACAAGGATGTCAAGGCTGAGACACCAGCTTACATGAGAGGAGTCACATCTTTTTGGGCCCAGGTTCTGTGGAGATGCGTACAGCAGCAAGCACACCTAAGTGCAGCTCTGAGCATACCAGGGGCTCACTGGTGGCTCCAGGCTGCAGCTGGGACAAGAAGCACACTCCTGTCTGCCATGATGATCAGTGATCTTGAGGGTCTCTTCTAACCAAAATGATCCCGTGATTCTATGTTTGCAAGAAAGGACACTGAGGATCTCACCAGATGAGCTGCTTCCAGCAATGTTGTAGCTGGCTTCCTGGGGGAGTAGAGTCATGCTTGCTGGAAAAGGGACCACAAAGGGATGTCTCCTGGGTATGCTCCTCTCCAGTCCCACCCTCCTGCTCTCCAGCACCATCACACCAGCTGCTAAGGACACTTTTTCCTCTGCTAGCTATTTTCCCAGAAAGTCAGCCTATGCATAACATATGCCGACTTGATATCCAGAGGAGTTGTTAAGAAAGCAAAGACAATTAGATGGATGTTTGATATTCTTGAAGCTTACAGAAGAGTTTCCTGAATATGTGCCTAACCCCTTCCCAGCCCATTTTTTAAATGGCACACTGACTTTGGCAACTGCAAAGCTCCTATTGCATCCAAAAATTCCCAAGGTATATATGGTATGGAATTGATATCACTGGCAGCAAGATATGGGCCAGCAGTCTGATAATAATAAACTGAGCTATATGGGCATAGAAATGGAAAGAGAGATGCAAAATGTACAGGGCAAGAATCCCAAATCTTCTTTTTTAAAAAACGGGAACATTTCAAAGTGAGTATCAGGCACCTGTTGTTATGTGCTAAAGGGGAAATCCTTCCACTAGATCCGCAGGGCAGGTCTGAGATAAGCAGCTGGAATGATAAGTTATCTCTGTTGCGATTCAGGAAATATAGATGCTTCAGATGCTAATGGTGTGTCAACAGGGAAACAGACACACAGCAGACTTGGGTTAAGTAAGCCTAGGAAGGTGTTTATTCATGTATAACATTTGCAGAGAAGGTGACTCCCTACCTCGCTCCTGGCTGCCCAGAGGAACTGCTTATAACCAAAAATATGCTTAGAGAAGTCAAGCAGAAAGGTCAGGCGGGGCGGGGGGTGAATCCCAACCATGACAGCCCTACCGTCAGTTCTGGTGTTCCCAGCAGCTGCATGTATCCCAGGAAGGATGGCAGCCTGTCCGTCTTCCCCTGCCAACTGCAGATCCTCAGTATAACCCAGCCACTGGTGAGGGCAGAGGGGGACCACTGCCAGCTTTTGGAGAGCTTAACCTGATGCAGCTAAGAAGAATTAGAGGTCACTTGTGTATCCTTTTACGCTGGGCTGGGTTGACTGTAGCTGAACCATTCCCCACAGACATTTGTCCAATCTATTTTCAAAATCCTCCCACTGCCGCTGTAGGCAATCTATTCTTGTGCTTTCCAACTGAAAGTTAGAAAGCTGTTCTTAATGTCTAATCTAAATCATAAGTCAACTTTAAAAATGACAAGTATGGTTAAAAGTTTCAAGATTTTTCCTAATAATAAATGTGGTTTTCATTTTATTTCTCTGTTGGTTGCTGCACACTCGGGGTACCTTCAAATCATTTTTTAAAGCATCCCTTTAGAATCATGATGTATAGAAACCATATTTTTTACTTTTCACAAGAGCTGAAATTGTCATTTAATTACATAAATCCAGGAATAGGAGATTTAAGGAGAAAAAAAAAAAATTGTGATAAAGTCTTGTGAGAGATGCCAACACTTAATTTAGCTGTAAAAGGCACTTTTTTTTATCCTTATGCCTCGCAGACCCATTGCCCAAAAATGTTCTGAAGTGACAGCAGTGTCAAGCAGAAAATACATCTCACCCATAACTAATAGTGTAAAATATCTCAGGTGTGGGAAAGACATATTCCTATGTATATGCATACATATTCCTTCATTTATGTCTCATCAAAATCCACTTTAACTATCCACATCATGTGAAAATTGCCTTTCAGTAGACATTTTGCAACATCCCATTCAAATAAGTTAATAGCAAGAGAGGCAGTTTCCTCCTACCTCACCAAAGACGGACCCACAGGAAACTGCTACTCTGTTCTGGTGCTTGAATTCAAAAATATTATTCAAAAATAACTGAACTCACTTTCTCCATCAAGGTTTTTGAAAGAGCAGCCTAGAGCTGCTTACCAACCACAATGCAAATGCAGAAACACAATGAAAACACAAATAGGAGCTCTGATCTTTTATGTCAACAGAACCAGATATGAAGGAAAACTACACCACCACAACTTTTTAGATACACATTGCTGAGCACTGAAATGTCCCTGGAGATGACCATATTCAGAATTTACATCCTCAAAGCTTGTTATTTATCACTGGAAATGCCTAGCTTTTTAACTAGGGTGTCACATTATTTTTGCTTGACTTCAGCATCCACAGTGTAGTCAGCTATATCTGAGTTACTTACCCCAGGCACTGCATTACATCCCAGAGCAGACACTTGAACACAGCAGATGAACTGTGCCTCCCAATGACTGCAAATGGCCTCTGAGTTGCAGACATCTGAAGTTAGGTGACACGATCGTCACCCTCTCTGCCTGCCTCCTTCTCTCCAAAACTACCCAGGGAAGAGAAGAAAACAACTCTTGATAAGAGAAGTGCAACTTCCTCTGCTTACCATTTTCTATCAGCAGGTTGAGGCCAGCCTACATGCCTCTCCCCAGGTGCCCACTTACCAGGATTGCAATTACAATAACCTGGAGTCCAGTTCCAGGCTGAGGATTCCCTTGGAAAGCAGAGTATCTGAAAATTAGGCATTGCAACACTGAGCTTCAGGCCTCTCCTGGGTATCTGGCCTAAACTGCATTTCTAGGCTCTTTTCTGTACCGTCAGCAAACACGAGGGAGGGGAAAAGGGTCTGTGGCTATCCTAAGCAATTTGACTAGTATGTTTTGCCACACCACATCTAACATCTAGTATGCAACTACCATTTTTGCATGTCTGAATGAAGAAATAAATATATCTATATATGTGTAGCATGTGCCTTTTTCTTTATGGACATAATAGCAAGTTACACTTAAATCAAAAAGCCCTATCTGTGGTCTTGTGTTTTGCAGCCTAACTTAAAACAATAAATACGGTCCAATGCGAGGTTCTGGAAAGTTACCTTTCCAGAAAAGAGAGACCATTCCATTTCCATTCATTGCACAGACAATGCACTTACAATTTGAAGTTGTGTAATTTCCAAATGGCCCCAATTTCCACTCTCAGCATGTCTGCAGGACATAGAACATCGTGCTGAAAGACCTGAGCTAGGTCTGGAAGAGCTGACTCTTCCATGGTACTTCTTCCACTTCTTCCCTCTCAATCCATTCCCTGCTTCCTGGACTTTACTCTTTGCTCCACCATAGATGAAAATTCTGCCTGTGCCTGCTTTCATACCATGCCCCAGTCCTATCTGCATGGCTCAAGAAGTCCAAGACTCTTTTACCCACCCAATCCTAGGCACTCCAGCTCTCCACACAGCTTCTTGCCTACTCAAAGCACCCTCAGTAAGCTTTTCTTTTGTCTTTCAGACAGCAGGATCCTCCTTCCAATCCTCAGATCCAGGTTCCTTCTTCACCCAGCTCTAGTTTCTTTGCCAAATCATTCCTACCCCATATTTCTCATTTTCAGCTCTCACTCCTAATCTGAAATCCAAGTCATAGTTTCTCTCCCCCTTTCCAACTTCCAGAGGTGCACCTGAGTTTGTGTCTCCATTTTCTCTTCTCTTTCCCTTATCACCCCATTCCTTCCCCTCCATTTCCATGCCAGGGAGCTTTGCTGCCTGGCCCCGGTGACTGACAGTAATGAGTCTCTCAGGAAGCAGTGCAGGGCAGCCAGGAGGGGAAGATGCAGGCTGGGTGCATCTCCAGCAGCGTTGCACTCAGTTACTGCTTGTGGATGGTGCATTCATGCATGGGCTGGGCAAATTAAGGTTTTCTAAGGAGGAGAGAACCTTCAAAGATGCTGTTGCTGCTTTACTGCATACATACAACCTGGTTGGTTGGGTTTTTTTACAAGCTGTTTTTAAGTAGACCACAATGGCATAATGGCTTTTCTCTGTGGTCTGGAAACACAGATCTTTGCTCTCATTACTGAAACACTGAGTGACAACGGAAAAATTTAACCTTGTTGATACAACACTATAACCACAGTTTTTTAAATGAAAGTATCGAGCATCTATAACAAGAGGCAGCCCTCCCATTCCCACCTGTAATGACCAGAATGGGTTCAGATAGGAGGCACATTAAGGAGTAAGGTCTTCATCTCTTACCCATAAAATTCAAGCATGCAGATTTTTAAATTTTTTCAGCAGTCGTGAATATGGACCACTTCAAAATAGTGTATGAACACTGAATATTGAGCAGATTTTTCTGGATGTTTACTGGATAAATATGTTGGTTTAGTGTAAGTAGATGGCTGTAAGAAAAAGGAAGAAAGAAAATGATAGGGGAGAAGTACAAGAAGCCCTATAAGAAACGTTTGAGGGCTGGTAGAAGACACTGAAGCCACTGAATTGTCCTTGAGTAGTCCAGCCGAAGTGTGATGCACCAGCCCAAGAGATTTGAACCAACAATGCCAAAACTCTGGAGTGAAGGACTAACTCAGAGACTCTTTTGGCTGCATAAAGATCTTCTCTTTCAAAAGGAGAGTGAGTTGACAGGGAGCCATGGCAAGCAAAGCAGACTGACACAGGGTCTCCCAGGATTACCGGTGCCAAATGCAAAAGCTACTGTCAGCTCAGAGAATGCTTTACTGACACACCGAAGAAAAAAATTGTGTATTGCCAACCACCCTCACCACACATCCCAAAACGTGCCATATGGCCAAAAGTACTACAACTGATTTTGCTGTTCCTCAGGTTCTGGTGTGAATTGACAATGAGTCTAACATAAATTACATCATCTTTTAACTTTTTGTGATGTATAACATCAGACAGCTTTGTCTGGAACAATCCATCATGAACTAGTCTTGTTGACATTTTGGATTCTCTCTTCTGACCTTGTCCTTTCAGCACTGGCATAATTGTGCTTATGATAATTTTATTCCCAGTTAGGCAGCGATTTTGCACACCTTTGAGTTACAGAATAACTAAGAAGCCAGTTCTCTGTACAACTGCTGAAACAAGGCACCTTGAACCAATTTATGCTGAAGCTCAGCCTAGTGGTGTAGCAGTAAATAAAACTGGGTAAACTCACCTCTCTCAGTGTGCATAAGTAGGTTAACTCTCTTTAGTCATGTTACTGCTGACTATACCACAGGTGCAATCTCAGCTGGGGGCTCCCTGCTGAGGAAACACCAACCATATGTTAGCTCAGCAGACAACAGAGTGTGGAGGGGGTGGATTGTACAGCCCAGTCCTCAAGATGTGAAGGGTCTAGTAGGCAAAGGAGAGGGACCCAGGCTCATTTCTGCCACTCAACTCACATGCAGAGCACCTTCAATTTCAGTCGGGATGCTCTAGGTTCAGGAAACCATCACTGGTTTGTCCATGCTTACATAACATCATGGGGGTTTAGGGATGTTTAAATATATGTAGCGATTGTCTGGGGTGATGGGCAAATCTTTCTTCTTGAAGAATCGACTGTTCAGTGTCACTTTAGTGGGAATATACAATTATTATGGTACATGAATTATTTGAGCTGTTCCCTAAAAGACTGATTGCCTTTCACAGGCTATGTGTGGGAGCAGCAGAGAAATCTCTGCTGTTCTAACTGGTGTTGGCATCCCCCAACAGTCAAGCACAGCTGCAGAAGTGCAACCATCATGTCACCTGTAGTACTGCTCACACCAAGGTCTCTGCCTGTCCTGCTCTCAAAACAGGAGACTGATTTAGCTTGTTTCAAACCACTGAATGGGGGGGGGGAGGTGAAAAAATCTGGTGGATTGCAAATCTTTAAAAACAAACTTTGAGCTATCACTCATCATAGCAAAGAGAAAGGGACATCCCACCACTTCCATGTCTGCATTTTCAGGGAATAAACGGCTACATTAACTGTAGCCTGTTTTCAATATAAAACTAGTACACCGATTATTAGATGATCTTGACAAATAGACTGTTACACTCCCAGTGTGATGACTGGGTAACCAGATGAGGGCAGGTTACATCTTAGTTGAAGACCACAACTTCCCAACATAACCCACTTCTGCCCTCTTCAACACATTTTTCAGCCCCTTTCATTTCTGCCACTAAAGCCCAAGTGAGGAGCTCGAGGGACAGACCTTTATTTGACCAGGGGGAAAAGTAACCTTCTATAGAAACAGTTGTTGTAAAGCTGGAAGAAGTAGCAAACAGTGGGAGCTTTACAGGCTGCTACGTTTTTTTGCTGCTTGCCACAATATTATTTTGTGTTGTTTCTGGATCTGCTTCCTTTACACATGTTTTTCAACTGTTTTGGAATGGAGATTGTTGTTACTGGAGCGTGGATAGGTTGCTGGAGATGCTATTCAAGTCCACAGGCTTCTTGCCTGCTGCTAACTTCCACTGTCCTCAGAGCTCTTGCTTCCTTTCAACCACACTTTATTGCCATCAACTTTAAAATAAAAGGTAGCTGCTACTTAAAATAAAAAGTACCTGTTACTTAACAGAAAGACTAGCTCCCTGGGGAACAGTGACTTCATTTTAGCATTGGTCTGGCTGCATGGGTTAGGCTTCACACCTGAAGGAGAGATGCTTCTGGAGCTCAGGGAGGAAGCCCAAGAACAAGACAAATTCCCCTTATCTCTTCCACAGCCTCCTCACCTACTCCATTTCTGGAAGCTGTTATTATACTTAACATAGCATTAAATGTAAATGGTTATCAGTCCAGTCCAGAAAGTGAGCAAGAGACACTAATAGATGAGACATGGATGTTTTAAATGAATGCTGAAACTCGTGGAGGAGAAGTAACATCGCAATAACAGAAACCGAGTTTCAATTGAGTTGAAAAAGCAATTATCTTGTACTATGGAATGAAGTGAGAACAAGGTAACATGTTATGATGCTAGGATTCCTCTTTTTCACAGCTTTCTCTAGATGTGGAGGGGATTGCCGTGACTTTCACTTGTAACCATGAGACCACCAAAGGCCACCCCAGCTCTGTCGTGCTTCTCCTCTCGCAAAACAGCCTCTGAATAGTAACATTTGGTTTAACCCTGGCTTACAAAGACCTTTTTTTCGTGTGGAGGCATGGCACAGATGTAGACTCGAAGAAGGACCGTCCGCGACCCACCAGCATCCACCCCCGCAGGCCGGAGATGTTGCCGGGAGGACGGGGGACGTCCCCGCCTGAGGTGGCCCCGGTGGCCGGCAACCCTCTTCACCCTCCGCCCATGGATGCGCTCCCACATATCCCCCTCCCTGCACATGCTACCGCTTCTCTTTCTTTTTTCTCCTTTTTTCTTTTTAATGTATTTTTCCCCTGCAGAAGTCGAGGTTAAAACCCTGAAACTCGACGCTCTGAAACCGAGCTGTTTGGCCCCGCCGGTGGCACGGCCCCCGCCACTCACACCCGTGTCCGCTCCGCGGCCCGGCCGCCGCCGGTGTGTGTGTAGGGAGGGACGCTTCGGGCGAGCACAAGCAGCAGGCAGCTGCCTGGGGTGACCGTGCCCCGTGGGTTACGCGTGGGTGACCGCGGAGATGGAGGAGTGAAGGAGAGGGGGTTTCTCAGCAATTTTCATCTCTTCCACGGGCAGAAACCTGCGTGGGGGAACCGCCGAGGTTTTATTCTTGAGAGAAGCAATTAAATACAAATTAGTTTCACTCGTGCGGAGGGAAGATAGCCCCGTCTCTCCATCCTTAGCCCTTCGGGGCGGCCGGCGGGGCCAGCGTGGATTCCCGGACACCCCCTCAGAGGGGCCCCAGGCGGCGGGCGTGGCTGTCCCGCATCCTCCTCCGCATCCGCGCACCCTACGCGCTCTCCTGCCCCGACCGCCCTCGCCGCCACGTCCGGGGCGCTTGGTGAAAGAAATTCGAGTTAAAGAAACTGTTGACCCGGCGCTGCTTCCCAGCCTCGCTCCCAACCCCCGGTGAGCCCCGGGGGCCGGAGGGAGCGGGACGGGGTCGGGAGCGCTCGGTGAGGCCGGCGGGCGCCGGCGACCGAACAAGCCTGGTCTCCCCAGTCTGCATTTTAATCCTGAAATCTGGAAATGGAAATTGTTTGATGTATGAGGAGACGTTATCTAATTAGGGCGTAAGAAATTTAATCTTTCCAGCAGGCAGGTCATATAATTAATGTTAATTTAACGCTCAAATTCTCAGTCATTAATTTTTATTCTCTTAAATGTAGTTTGGCAGGGCCCCCTGATCCATGGCAATGGATTTTACTGGATGTAAGAGCACACTTGGTCTTTGGAGTGAATTACTGCAGCCCTTCCTATCCCAATAACAAGATCACATCATGTATGCATTATTAAGCCATGTAATTGAATGGTCCATAGTTTGCATATCAGACTATTAAAATAATGTGTTTTGCTTTTCTTCCAACACGTAATGTTAAAGCCTTTGCGGATATTGGGTGATTCTGATAATTATCACCAAATTACTACAAATGTTCTCTTCATTAACGTGATTTCTTTCAAGCATTTTTTAAAAATGTGAATAATGCATTAAGTGGTGGCTTGTAAAGTGTTTTAAAATAAAACTTGTCAACTACAATTCGAAAATGAGAGAGAAGAAAATAAAAAGAGAGAAAATTAACAATTGCATGGGAAGAGAAGAATTCTTCTGTAAAACTGGAAAAGACGACTTGCCTTTTTTCCCTATTTCAGATAACTGACTGTACATCTTTACAGTTACACTTCATCGGGAGTAAAAGTGCATACAGTCTAAAGAACTGTCGATTGCAGATGATACAGAACAGATGGAGTAACAAAGTTGGAGTTTTTCCCTTTACAGGGAATAGATGGGGACACAGGCAGACAGACAGAGAGATTGATTTGAAAAGATACTGACCTCTCTCCTTCAACTGCAATTTAACTTGTCCTGGAAAGAAAAACCGAGTGAAATCTGCCTCCTCCCCTGCCTGCCTCCTGCCACCCCCCGCCCCAAGTTCGCACTGTCATCTGCACAAACCGCTGTGCCGATCTCAGAAGGTGAATAATTCTCGATTAACTAAGTAACTAACTTTCTTCTTGCCATCTTGAGTCACTCATTTAACTAAATCTTAAGCCTTCGAGACCCTTCATTATTGCCTTCCCCTTCCACACTATTTTCAAAGTTCAATAGCAAGGCAACAAAAAACACTGCTGCAAAATAAGAGTCTCTTTTAAAATTAAAGAGCTGTTCATTTGCATTCGAAGAAGGTGTTTTCCTCCCCTCCTTTAAATTATTTAGGCACCAAAAAAAAAAACCAAACACCACCAAACAACCCCCAAAACCCCACGCAGTTCGTGTCGGGATCAGTGTCACGGATACTCTGCAGGGTGCGAAGCCACCGTGACCAAGTGAGTAGGCGCTGGATCAGGTGTGGTGTTGGGCTGTGTGACTCGGGGCATCCCGCAGCGCTACGTGTTTGCTGCTCTGCAGCCAGAAGCGCCCGGACCCCGCCGGGCCGACCCCGCTGCTCCCCGCGGACAGCCGGCGGAGGATGCGCGGCGGAGGTCGCGGTGCGGGGCGGAGCGGCCGGTACGACTGTTCCGCGGGGCCGGGGCCGCCGGGGCTCCTCGCCCCGTCGGACGCCCGGGACAGCCCGCGGGGCGCTCTTATTTTGGTTGGGAACAGGCAGCGCTGCCGGCTGGAGCCGGGAGAGCGGAGGGAGGCGAACTGTGCTCCTCTGTTTGGTTTAGGGTTGGTTGTTTTTTTTCTTCCCCTTTCCCTCCTCTCTCTCTCCCCTTCCCTCCTCACTATAGCAACCAACGCCAGTCTGACAAAAATGCACCCTCTGTGGACAATGGCCCGGCCTTCCTGCTCGCCTCGCTCCTCTGCTCTTTCGCTGAGGGAAAGAAAGTTTCCAGCCCCCCTCCCTTCTCTCCTCCTCCCCCCCGGGGCAGCCTCCTGCGCAAATCCCGGCATGGGGCGACCGGGCCGCGCTCAGCCCCGCCGGGACCGGGTCGTGCCCCACGTGGGGGCCGGGGGACACACACACAAGTCGCCTCTCAGCCGGGGGCCCCACTTCCCCAGCCGCCCTGCCAGCGGGACGGGCCATTTCTGCCCTGCCGACGGGGGGCTGGAGGGGGCTGCCCCTTTTGCATTGGGCTGCAAGGGATTGGGGTGGGGGGGAGGTGATGCGGGAAGGGGGCCGCTGGCAGGACGCCCATGAACCAGCCCCAACCCGGTGTCCATGTACGGGGCAGCCCTGCGCGGCCGGGGCCGGAGAGGTGCCGCCCGCAGCCGCCGTGGTGCTCAGCTCGGCCGGCTCCCAGGTGCCGGGCTTGCCTCTTGGGTGGCGAAAAATAGCATCTCCCGGCTGGAACCGCTTCCGCTTCGCACTGCAAGTGCCTGAGTGGGGCAGTGGCCACCGAGAGCCCTTTGGGAAGGCGTTTCGGGAGAGGAGCGGGAGTTGTGCCCAAAAGTGCCCTAGAAGCTGGAAGTGGGGAGGGATGGTCACGTCCCCCGATGAAGCAGGGACACGATATTATCCCGGGGTGTCTACTTGTCTTCAGCAGACGTGATCACTGAACGAAACAAACGAACAAAAAAGCAACCGTTAGATTTGTCAGAGAAGGGTGGGCACTTTCCTCTCCCCTTATTTTGCTCTCCTTTTGTATTTTTTTTTCCTTTTTAATATCTATTGCTGGTTTTCTTCCTGCACAACTCTCCGGGCAGTGCAGGCTTTGGAAAGTCCCGGTTGAAACCGCTTTCCCGTGCCGGAGAGGCTGGATCGCCTCCCCTCTCCCACCGATTCACCTGCTTTTCGCGCCAGCAGAAACGCCCTTCCAGCCCCATCGCGGGGCGGTCAGTTCCCAGCCAGGCTTTCGAACACAATCGCATCTGGGTCTGTCTCCGAGAGTTCAATAAACAAGCTGTAATAAGTACAACCAGAATTTATCTCTTCGACTGATGGAATTTGTCTTTTTTTTTCTTCTGCTTCTTCTGCTTCTTTTCCCCCCAAGGCCTCATATTCACCACTCAAAATTTAGCAGCCTGCCTTTGATAAATTACTCAGAGTAATCCCTGCAACAGCTAAGTCTGACTGGTTGACGTTGTGTTAGAAGTCTTCATAGCGGTATCTGTCTATAAAATATTCACTTGCGGACTACAAAGGGTGGATCATTTTTAATGACAAGATTCAGAACTGGAGGATGAAGGGAAAAGATTAATATCCGTGAATTCAAATAATTTAATTTCAAACATTATATCCGACTAGTTTAAACAGCGATGCAGATAAAATAGCAGAGTCTCAGATGAATGAAGTGGCCGGAAGAATAGAGTTGTGGGGAATGTTGGAAATGAACATTAATACAAACTTTACAGGAACACTTTTTTTTTTCTTTTTTTCTTTTTTTTTGTTTGTTTTTTTTTTTTTTTTAATTCTACACCTTTCTCTCTTCTGGGGTAATCTGTATTCTGGCAGGGCAAAAATGTATATGATATTACACGCATGTGTGTATATGACTAAATATACAGGGAGCAAGATTTTCTTTCCACTGGAGATAGTTGCAGAAACTATTTAGACGGTGGATTTTAATTTCAATAGGTAATGTGCGCCTGTGCAACCAAAGTTATCAATTTCTGTCCTTTTTGTTTAGATTTCTTAGTTAAATGTGTTTGTTATATCTACCCCGAGGAGAAGCAACTTGAAAGTGTAGCTTTTGAGTCATCTTATAAATACATCCCTGAGGCTGCCGTTCTTGCAGCTTTAAGCAGTTTTCATTAAAGCAGCCAGCTGCCTCTTTGTGTAGATTGGATTTTTTTTAAAGCAATCACTTGTGAAGCCCCGGCCTCAGTTTTGTCTCTCCGCAGGCCCTTAAAGTTGAAGTTTCATTCATGCCTTCGGTCTCTCCACCGAATCAGAGACTCCTTGGAGCAACACTGGAAAGAGCTACACGAAAGTGCAAGCTTGAATACCTCATAGAGAAAGGTTAAAAAGGAAGCAGAGATCAAAACAATCCCATCTCACAAAAGGTGCATTAAATGCGCCCCAGCAATAAGCACAAATCTTCCAAGCTGGCCTTTAAAGGGAGCACCAGGAGCCTCACGTTTATTGCACCCAGCAATTCTCTGAGCAACTCGACGCGTCTTTGCACTCCTGGCGCATTTCCTCCTAAAACAACATCTAATGGGAAGATAATAGAGACACAGAAACGAGATGTGGGGATTCCTTCCCCCCTCCTTTCCTTTAAGCTGCGTGAGTGTATCTCAAGGTTTTGAG
This sequence comes from Patagioenas fasciata, assembly GCF_037038585.1. Taxonomy (NCBI): domain Eukaryota; kingdom Metazoa; phylum Chordata; class Aves; order Columbiformes; family Columbidae; genus Patagioenas; species Patagioenas fasciata. The sequence goes on along the minus strand of NC_092522.1, from coordinate 83,311,306 downwards.
ACCAGAGTTCAAAATAAGCTTTCCACCTCTAAACAGAACAGGTATATGCAATATATATTATCCATACCACAAGTGCACGCACCCAAACGCAGGCAAGTGCGTGTGTTTGAAGAGCGTTCCCCCGGTCCCCAGAGCCGGAGAGCCTGATAAGCAGCGGCAGGGAGCCGAGGCTCGCTAGGAATGAGCTCGTTTTTTGCTGCTGGAAATGCGTTCTTTCTCTACGGCATGCACGGAGCTGAAAAGCCGAGAGAGCCCAAGGTTTTGCAAGCCGGAGCTCGCTGCAGCAGCCCGAGGAGAGTGGTAGGCAGTGGACCCCGAGGCGAGGGGGTGGCCGGGCATGGGGTGGACAGAGGTCTCCCGGAGCCCGGCAGCGTCCCTCTGCATGCACCTGATGTGTATGCAGCACCTCGCCTCCCAGCCAGAAGAGAGCTCCAGTTAAGTGGCGCTCTATGTATTTTATAGCGAATATTCTCGAGTAGCTGCACTGCAATGAAGGAGATATCAAGGAGGCCTGTCAGTTCAAAGCTTTTGGGGTTGTTTGAAAATCTTCTTCACGTCAAAGTAAGCAGCCCTAGTATTTGAACAGCTGCTTTGAACAGTGAAAAGGGCTGAGCTGAATCAAAACACTGCAGTGTCTGCCCAAGACACCGCATCACCTTCAACCTGCTTTTATACGAGCAGAGAAAAGGAAAGAAAGGCTGGTGAGACCTCTAATCCCGCGGGGTCAGCTCCGCCAGAAAGGGGGCACATGACTGTCTCTTTCACATCCCGAACACCTCGGACCCGAGCGGGTCCCCGAGCGGCGGCCGGAGCCGGAGCCCGCGGCGGGCAGCGGAGCGCGGCGGTCGGGTGCTCGCTCCCCGCTCCCCGGCGTTCCCCTCCACGGGGGAAGACGGGAATGAAGGATGCTTAAGGAGCGGTATTAATGACAGGGCTGACAATGATGGGGAGGACGAGGAGGTGGAGTCTGCGGCGGCTCTGAATGCACCGGCCGCGCTCCTCGCTGCTCCCAGCTGCGACTCCATAGGCGTGCGCTCAGCCGGGGAGGGGGCAGGAGGGACGGCGAGGGGCTTTGCTGTGGGGGTCGCGTTTTGTCCGCCTCCTAATGCCGTGTTGCTACTTCGGTAATTGTGTGATTACCGTTAGCCTTTGAGATCTGCCGCCGCGGCGGCGGGGGTAAGAGGCACGCTGGACGGTGACCGCTGGCATCACCTGCAGGAAGGAGGGCGGGGGAGGGAGGGGAGAGATGCACGACCGGGGCAGGGCTGGAGGAGTTTTCCCCCCAAAAGTGATGGCTGGAGGTCACTGACCCCCCGCGTCCTGTCTCCTCGTCCCGGAGAGTTGCGGGGAGCGCGGCGTTGCCGACACCCCACGGAGATCAGCTGTCCGTGGGGCGCGCATACGCCATGGGGTCGGGGCACAAGGGAGTTCCCTCGGACGGTGATCGGGATAGCTCCGTGCTGATCGAGCACTGCACGCTTGGAGGAACCCGCGTGAAAATCCAGCCCCTATAATGATGCGTGGCGTGGCCCCTCGTGTCGCGTCCACGCACGAACTCTTGGCAGCGGACCTGTAGGTGGACTGGCGGGAAAGCCGACCCCGGCAGAGCTTCGGTGGCCCCGGCAGCGGGGCGGGAGGGTTGGCCCGGGCGCGGAGAGCAGGACGGCTCTCCCAAGACGGCCCCCACGATGCTTTGGCGGAAGCCTGCTGAGGGCTTGTTCTGTTGTTTTGTCTCAACTCACTGGTCTACACCTAATTGGGAGGAGAGACAAGAGAAAATGAGCATCAAATTATAAAAATTCCTGGGTGCCCAGTTGTTTCCACACGGGAAACACAAGGCAGTGCTTCACTTCAGAGGCACTGACTTCCCTCCCCGCGGCACTCGCAGAACAGGCAGCATTGTTCTTCCCTTCGCTTGCACGTCGAAGAGAGGGGGGAAAAATAAACCTTAGGAAGAATCTCCATTCTTTCATGGACAAAGTTTGTTTCCCCCCGCTCCTCCTCCTCCTCCTCTCTCCCTCCTTCCCAACCCCCCGGCAGAAGGAGCTCTTGATACGCCGCTAAACTAACGAAACGAGGTAACTCCTGCTGCGTCCCTTGTCTCAGGGCACTGGATATCCTGTTTATGCTGCTTCTGTGTATATGTTTATGTGCAGCAGCCCATCCCCCCGCTTCTCCACACCCCCACGCAGAGGAATATTTCCAAGCGAGGAGCGTTTCCAGTGCTTACGTTAAATACGATGATTTATAAACAACTCGCAGAAGAAAGCTGTTTCTTGTTAGCAGTAATAAATTCCCCGGTCCGCCCTATTGTATTATTTCGATGAAGATAGCGGGAGCCTGCGACGCGCACCTACCCCCGTGAGCAGTTTATTTTCGAGACAAAGCTATGGCTTCCAGCTCAAACACGGGCAGCGAACTCTTTTCGCGGCGGCCAGCCCGGGTGCTGCTCATTCCTAGGAAATCCGGATCCAGTTCCAGGCTCTCCTTCCTTCCTGTCCGGACCGCAACTTCTTTTATTTTCTTTTTTTTTTTTTTTTTTCTCCTACCTCTCATTTTTCTTTTTCTTTTCTTTTCTTTTTTCTTTTATTTTTTTTTCTTTTCAACCGCTCCCCTCCGCCCCCCACGCCCCGAAATCTTCCGTATCGATGCAGAGCCGCCAGCGCCGCTGAAGCGGATCCGCAGGCACCCCGTTCCCCCGAGACGGGACAAGCGGAACAACACCAACTCCGCAGTGCCGAGGTGCGAAGCCCCGACATTCCCGGCAGAGCGGCGTGCTCCGGGGAGCACCGCGTGTCGGGAGGCCGGGGCCGTCGGGCAGAGAAGGGGCTGCCCGCTCCTTACTCCCGGGGGTGCGGCGCTCCCTGGTCCCGCCGGCGGGCCTGGCTGCGGGGTGGCCCTGCGTGCGCTCGGCCCGGCGGAGGAAGTTGGGGGCGGGCGGACGGGCGCCCCCCGCCCCGGGGCAGCACTGCCGGGCTCCGCGCAGAGACCCGCGGCGGGGAAGGGGCTCCGGCTGGGCGCGAGCAACAGGAGCGGGCGGGCGGAGCGGCGGCGGCAGCCTCCCGCCGGCGGTGCGATGCGGAGCTGGGCCGGCGGGGCGGGGCTGGCGGCGCAGCTCCCCCCCTCCCCTCCCCTTCTCTCCCGCCGCCGCCTCCCGCCCCGCGACCGCCGCTCCCCCGCGCCCCGTTCCCCCTCGGAGTTGGGTTCCAGAGGGCGGTCGGGGGAGGGGCGAGGGGCGGGGCGCCGCCGGTGGGGCACGCCAATGGTGGGCGGTGGCGGCGGCGGTTGCCAGGGGCAGCCGCGTCCGTCAGGGCGCGGGGAGCCAATGGTGTTCTGCGGCGGGGCGGGGCAGCCGCGCGTGCCTTCGCAGTGGGCCCCGCCGCGCGGGCCGGGGGGGCGCGGGCGCCGCGCGGCGCCCGAGGCGAAAAAGTAGCTGTCAAATGCGCGGCGCCTTTAACCGGCGCGATCAGTGCGGCTCGGCGAGTCATGGCGACCGCAGCCTCCAACCACTACAGCCTGCTCGCCTCCGGCTCCCCCATGGTGCACGCCGAGCCGCCCGGCGGCATGCAGCCCGGCGGCGGCTACCGCGACGCCGGCGCCCTGGTGCAGGCGGACTACGCGCTGCAGAGCAACGGGCACCCGCTGAGCCACGCTCACCAGTGGATCGCGGCGCTGTCCCACGGCGGCCCCGGCGGCGGCGGCGGCGGCGGCGGTGGCGGGGGCGGCGGCGGCGGCGGCGGCGGCGAGGCGCCCTGGTCAGCGGGCGCGCTGGGCCAGCCCGACATCAAGCCGGCGGTGGTGCAGGCGGGCGGGCGCGGCGACGAGCTACCGCCGCCGCCGCAGCACCCGCCGCCGGGGCGGGCTCCGCACCTAGTGCACCACGGCGGCGGCGGCGGGCACCACGCGGCGGCGGCGGCAGCGGCGGCGGCAGCGGCGTGGCGGGCGGGCGGCGCGGCGCACCTGCCGCCCGGCATGGCCGCGGCCAACGGCGCGCAGGCGGGGCTGCTCTACTCCCAGCCGCCCGGCTTCACCGTCAACGGCATGCTGGGCGCCGCGCAGCCGGCGCTGCACCACCACGGCCTGCGCGACGCCCACGAAGAGCCGCCGCCGGGGCCCCCCGGACCGCCGCACCACGGCGCCGAGCACCCACCGCCGCCTCACGGCCCCCACCCCGGGGCGGCCGGACCGGCACCCACCTCCGCCGCCGCGCCCCCCGGGCCGCCGCCGCACCACGACCCGCACTCGGACGAGGACACGCCGACCTCGGACGACCTGGAGCAGTTCGCCAAGCAGTTCAAGCAGCGCCGCATCAAACTGGGATTTACCCAAGCGGACGTGGGGCTGGCGCTGGGCACCCTCTACGGCAACGTCTTCTCGCAGACCACCATCTGCCGCTTCGAGGCCCTGCAGCTCAGCTTCAAGAACATGTGCAAGCTGAAGCCTTTGTTGAACAAGTGGTTGGAGGAGGCGGACTCCTCCTCGGGCAGCCCCACCAGCATAGACAAGATCGCGGCGCAGGGCCGCAAGCGGAAAAAGCGCACCTCCATCGAGGTGAGCGTCAAGGGCGCGCTGGAGAGCCACTTCCTCAAGTGCCCCAAGCCCTCCGCCCAGGAGATCACCTCGCTCGCGGACAGCCTACAGCTGGAGAAGGAGGTGGTGAGAGTGTGGTTTTGTAACAGGAGACAGAAAGAGAAGCGCATGACTCCCCCGGGAGGGACGCTGCCGGGCGCCGAGGACGTGTACGGGCCCAGCAGGGACACGCCGCCGCACCACGGGGTGCAGACCCCCGTGCAGTGAACTCGCGGCGGGGGCGCCCGGCCCCTCCTCCTCCTCTTATGCTCTTTCCCCCAACTTTTGATTGTCCTCCTTTTAATTCTTACTTGTTTTTCTTTTTTTTTTTTTTTTAATTATTTTCTCCTAACAAAAAAAAAAAAGGACAAAAAAAAACGCGAAAAAGAAAAAAAGAAAACAAAACAAAATAATGAGCGAGCGAGAGGGCGAGCGCGAATCACAGCAGACAGACAGAGAGACAAAGCACCTGCACCGGACTGTCCCTTAGACGGTAGCAGGTGCGATGCTGTATTTTGACCTTTCCAGGCGAGTGCCCGTGCACCGGAGTGGAGTGAGTACCGCGCACAGGCAGGCAGGCAGCGGCACCGGCAGGGCAGGCGCAGGGCGAAGCAGTTCGCACAAAACTCCTTGGATCTCTGGCGAAAAAAATACAGCGCTGCCCGGCCGGGGAGGGGGCGGGAAGGGAAGAGGAGGGCATAGCCACCTCGGGTCCCCCTCCGCATCCCCCTTCTGCCACAAAAAGGGAAGATTGCATTGTGGAATGTCGCTCGGTGTTGGCACATGCTGCTGTGTTTATTTTCTGTGGATCCCCTGTAGGAATATATGAAAAAAAAAAGCAAAAAAAAAAAAAAAGAGAGAAAGGAAAAGCTCTCCCTTTTGATGTAGACAGTATTTAACCGTACCAATTTGCACTGCAAGAAAATTGAAGTTTACATAAACAATTATTTTTTTCTTTCCCCCTCCCCCCCCTTTCCGACCTTAATTTTGCAAACGACTTGCATTTTCCACGGTGAGCGTTAGTCAAGCAGTGACCGGTCTATAATATGTTACTGTGGTTTAGCATTTGCTTTATGTGTATATGTGAACTTTTGTTATAAACAAGTCTTCTTAAATATGTGTAACGCTTATTTTCTCCTTTTACCGTAGCAAAAAGAATGCATATATCTGTATGTATGTATACATATGCATGCGTGCATAGACGTACATATATACACATATATAATCTCTCTATATACACATATATATGCACCGCCAGCTTCCATTCTCCAGAGACGTGACTCTCTTAATTGCTTAATATACGCCTTCAACGGCAAGAATGGAGTTTTGAGAAGGGAGAATAATGCAAATCGACAAAGTAAACTTCATTTTCAGGCAGTGTGGCCGGGGGCCGAGGCGCAGCCAAAGGGGGAGGAAAAAAATATTTGTAGCCCTTCCAAGGTTGTGTCCGTGCGGACGAGCAAGGCCCGTTGTGGGAAAGACAGAGACGAAACAACACGTTTCCAGAGTTTTGCCGGAGAAACTGGCACTTCCTTAAGAGGGAAAGGGGATTATTTAGCTTCACCCCCACCCCTCCCAGCCCACTTCCCTTCCCCTCCTCCGCCGGAGGCTCCCCGTGCTTTTTGGCATCCCCGGTCCCACTGCCTGGGCCGATGTCGGCCTCCAAACTTTCTTTTATTGAGCAGTTTCGCAGTGAGGCAGAGCCAGGGAGAGCCTGAGGAGCTGCTGGGCCCGAGTGGGGGGTGTCCGGGTGCTTACACCTGCGTGTAAACATACGCTGCACCCTCCTCTCCGCAGAGACATTGTGCGTTTCTTTTTCGCTTTTGTTTTTCGCTCCTTTTTTTTTTTTTTTTCCTATTCGTATCTGGCCCCCCACCCCACGTCCTTTGGTCAGACTGTGGTATAATTTATTGAAGGAAAGGACCAGTTTTAACTTGGGCAGCCTTGTGTCTTTCACTGGGGAATGAAATGAAGCGGGAAAAAAATATGCCATTTTTCAATCCGTCTTTTTTTCCCCCTTTCGTTAATAGTTTTAAAGTGCATTTCGTGACATTATCTCGATCGAAAATGGTTAACTTTGAAAAAAACAAAAAAAAAAACAAAAAAAAAAAGAGAAAAACCCACGGGGACAGAAAAAAAGTTAAAAAAAAAGGCAAAACAAAAAGCTCTGAAGGGAAGCGGACGAGCGGGACCTTGGAGCAGCGCATGTATGTGCGTGTGTCTGCGTGCGTGTGTTTGTGTACTTATGCACACACACAGCTATGCATATACATTAGAGGAAATTTAAACTATGGTAGCTATAAATTCATAAAGGGATCATTTAGTCAGCACAAACGGGTGCTATAGAGACAAAGCATTTTTATAATATAAAAGTTTACTTAGTTGAGTGTTGGACTGGAGAAAAAAACAGTGAAGCATTCTCTCGCAGAACTCTCCTATAAATATTGCATCCAGTAGCTAAGGCTTTAGAGTATGTTTCTCATTGTCTTTTAAAGCGCCTGTGACATTGGGTTTTCTTTCCTTCCTTCTTTCTTTCTTTCCTTCTCCCTTTATTTTTCTTTCTTTCTCCCTTTCTTTTTCTTTCTTCTTGGTAAGACAGATGATGGTTTCTTAGAGGCACATGCGTTAGCCTTTTTCCTAGTTTTCCAACAACTGTTACAAAGATACGGGCACCAAGCTTTTCTCTTTCTCTTTTTTCCTTTTTTTTCTCTCTTTTTCTTTTTTTTTTTTCTTTTTTTTTCTTTTTTTTTGGTATGTATTGAGCTGCTTGTTATTTAAAGTGTTGAGGACTAGCGCCTAGCAAAGTGAATCAGATCAGGGCAGATCCAGTGGTAAAGGGAGGAAATGAACTTTCAGACACTTATTAATATGTGCGTAAGGTCAGAAAACGGAGTCGAAAGGATGTTTGAGAAAAACCTCAAACTCCAAATAGGTTTACTAAAAAAAAAAAGTTACCACACAAACCTTACCACTATGTATATATGTTTAATATTTGTCATTTGAAATGCAGAAATAGTTTCAATGTTTTCTTTGTCTATTTTTCTTTTCTTTATTTTTTTTAAATGCTACCCAGGGAAATATTTTCATATCATTTTTAAGTGGCCTGCCTCAATGTATATTTATTTCTTTTAAAGCAAACAGGTTCTGGAAACTGTTTTTCTGTAGCTTTAAATGAATAGGTGAACAAAATCTATATGGGATGTAATTTTTTTTTTGTTCAGTCTCTTTAAAAATACTTCGTTTTGGTACATTTGGATGTGCTTGTGGGGAAAAATAAAAACGCAGAGATCCTTATATATTTATGTTAAAGTAATATTTTATTATCTACATAAAACAGAAATGCACAATACCTTCATAGTTTGTTCTAATTATTGAAATATCTTTATTTTATTTTTAAAGACAGCACAGATTTGCGTAGTTCTTAAGATTTGGAGGGAGAACACCCCAGTACTTATACTGAGTTGAGTTCTGTATAAAAGCACGGCCATTCCTTTATATTTAATGGAAATTTTGGAATAAATTTGATGCCTATATCGAGAGGTTCCACGTTCCTAACTTCCAGGGTCTTGAAGGAGAGCCCCAGGAGCTGTGTTCATTGTGTCTCTCCGCAGATGAACCACAGCCCTGAGTTTTGAAGCATTGATTTCTGTGCGAGTAGGGGTGTCCTGCCTTTGATGCTGGTGGGGAGATCTGCTTCTCAAGCTGGTGGCATGTTCTGGTGAAAGACATGGGAGAAAAGAAACTCTCCTCCTTCCCTTTTGATAATTTAAGGTCTGACTCCTAAAAAAAAAAAAAAAAAAAAAGAAAAAAAGAAAAAAAAAAAGAAAAAAAAAAAGGGGGAAAAAAGCAAAGCGAAAAAGGCGGGGCTTAATTACAAGGAGTTCTGCTTAAAAGAGAGAGGAAGGATCCGGCTGCTGGCGGGGGTGTGGTCCCGGCTGGGGTCCGCAGGGCTGCGCACCCCCGGTCGGGCCGGGTCCCGGGCCCCGCGGCGGCGGCACCGAGCGGACAGGGTCGAGGTTTTCACGTTGGGTGTCTGCGGCTGCGTGTGTGTAGCGACCCGGTCTGTTATACCCGCAGGGGTCCCGGCTGGGGACCAGCGGGGCTGGTGGACGACAGTGCTCGCTCACGAGGCGGTGTGTTCAAGTACTTTTTGGCCGGCTGGGTTTCCTAAGTGCAATAATATCCTGCTCTTCTACCCCCTCTCCTTCACCATAGTTTCTAGGCTTATTAGATTTAATCATCTTTTCTAACTCCTAGTCAATATTACACTCATCCCGAACAGATTCAGCTAAATGATCTTATCAATAGTTTCGAAGAGAAGTGACAGAAAGAAGAAGTGTTTTGTGACCGCAGACGTGCTGACGGGTAAAATGTTGAAGCCGGGTATGGATTTAAAAGTCCTTGGTCAATAGCCTGCGGAGCCGGCTGCCGAAAGCGGGCAGCCTCTGCCCTCTGCAGGACACTCGGCTGGGCTCCGAGGGAATATTGGGCTTTTGACGACAGGGCTCTGCTGTCGGCGAGCGCTATCGTGTTGGGTGGGCAGGAGGTGACTTGGAGAGACGATACCTTGCTCGGCGGGGCAGGCAGGCGTCGCAGGGATGGCCGCCGAGAGCCAGTGCTCCAGGTTCGGCCGGTAGCTGTGGTGGCCCCAGGGCTTCACATTCGCGGCCCTTTGCCTAGCGAGAGGCTGCCCGGACGGGAGCGGTTTTTCTCGTCCTTCCCGGCTAATTGCTGGAAGGCTGCCGGTTGGGAGGTCATTTCCCCTGTTTCCTTGTATCTCTCTTTTAAGAAAAAGAAGAGGGGTAAATGGAGTAGCCGTAGGATGCACCTTCTGCAGGTGGATGTCAGGGTGTGGGGCAGCTCCCTGGGCTCTCCCATCCTCATTCCCAGCAAGGACTTTCTGTCGTAGATCAGATGTCAACAAAAAAAGGCCTTGTTTCCTTGGCTCGCTCATTCTGATGGAGGCCGAAACTGGAAGGCGGGAGGAGATTGTCCATCCCGAAACCCTTGAGTGATGATTGCTTCGCTCTGTGTCCCCGGCTCCGCGGGTGAGAGGCAGTGGTCGGTGCCGTGTGCCCCGGGGACCTCCTGTCAGGGCTGCTCTCGGGCTGGGAAACTTGCGAGAGCCCCGACGGGGTAGAGGTTCCGGTCGCCCCCGTCTCCGCCCCGTCGTCTCTTTCTGTCCCTCGGGTTTTGCTGGCGGGAGCTCAGGGTTCCCCACCCATGACCCCGTCTCCAGTGCCTGGTCCCCCAGGCGGGGTTCCGGGCCGCACCGCGCCGCGGGCGTTCGGCGGGATGGGCCCAGCTGCCTGCACCTTCCCGGCCTCCGCCCCGATCCCCAGCCTGGGGCCGCCCCCCCCGCAACTCTTCCAGCTGCTCAGCTGGAGAAACCCTCCTCTCTCCTCTGCCTGCCCCAGCCCGACGGGGCGGCTCCAGACCCCTGACTTGCCCCCCAAGCCGCGCTGCCGGGGGTTTGATGGCTCTTTTTTCCCGGTGCCGTCGGTTCGGGCTTACTCCGGTGTGGGAAGAGAACGGGTGACCCACCCGGGGAGGCGACAGCCCCGGCTGGGTGACGGGGGGCGGGAGGGAAGCGGCCAGAGGTAGGCGAGGACACTGGGCTTCGTCCTGTTTAAATCCCTGGGTTTAAGATAAAGCCCTGGGGAGGGACGCGTACAGGGCGTGTTCCCCCCGGCCTAGGCCCGAGAAGCGCCTTGCGGGCCAGGAGGGTGGGAGCGAGGAGGGGATGATGCCCGCCGCTTCTTTGTAGGGTAGCGGCGGCCTTCTGCTGCCTCGCTGAAGGAGGTTGAGTGTTGTGGTCTGTCTTGCAAAACGTGGATGTCCCATGTCCTCTGCTCCTTCGGGGTTTATCTCTTTATTTTTCGTTTCGGAAAGGGCGGGGGCCTGGGCTGCCCCTCCGGCTTTAATCTCGAGATAGAAAAGAAAAAACTGTTTTTCAGAGTTGCAAGCTCTTAATTGGTACTTTGTGCTCGGGGCATGGCCAGGTTGTCGTCGGGGATGTTGCAAGATGGCCCCAACATAGCGAATTTCACCCTGGCTCGGCAGGACTGTCGTGGTACCGGGCGGTTACTTGGAGGAGCGGGTACTTCTCTGGGGGAACTTAGAGCAGAATGAAGGAGTGCTCTAACTGAAGCGTTAAGATAAAAAGGAAGAACTCCTTCCCAGACCCGACTTTTCATCAAATTATAAACCAAACAAGTGGACTTTCCGGCAAGTGACTCCGAATCACAGAACGTGGATTCCCACGCCGCACCCGGTCTCAGCCCATGGCCTGACCCACGCTGCAAGTCCCTTTCCTCGAACGGCAAATGCCTCACTGCAAAGTCCGCGTAAATAACCCGAAACTCGACCGAATGTTCCGAGTGTGCAGGGGTTTCGCTCAGCGGCCCCGGGGCCGGAGAGGTCGCCGGTGCGGGCACGGAGCCCCTTCCCCTCGCACCCCCTTTCTCCCCCGGCACTCAGAGTCCCGCAAGGCCCCGGTCTCCCCGCAGGGGTGGGATCCTGCCCTCCCGTCGGCAGCGATGGCGAGGTAGCGGCGGAAACTCTCTTGCCGGCGCTGCCGGGAGTCGCGGCGGGTGGCTGGGAGCGGGGCCACCGCTCTGGGAAGGGGGTGAATTTGGCCGGTGTCTGCCAGGCCCCGTCTGCGCACAAGGATCAGTCTCCCGCCAGGGCAGCGCCGCTGCAGCCAGGCTGCCTCCACCCAGCGAGGACTACTTGGCGCGGGGGGCGAGGGGGCCGGGGGACACCTTCGCTCCCACGGCGGGGCCGGGGCGGTGCGGGCTGTCCCGGGGAACCGCCGGGGCGGGAGGTGACCCCAGCGCTGAGCCCCGGCTCCGAACCCGCTGCGGCTCTCCCGGCGGCCCCGCAGCGTCCAGCCCGGCCGGGCTCAGCGGTACTGCCCCGTTTAGCCCCGGGCCCGTCCGCGCAGTTGTCAGTTTTAAGGCTTAAAAAGAGAATAGGCCGGTAGAAAGTTGGTGGCCGGTGTTTCATGCCCTCCTCCTCTCAAGGCGGTAAATCCTGGTAGGAAAATGCGGGCAGGGGCAGCTCGTAAAAGTGCTGGCGAGACCGCTTTCTCCCTCCTCTTCCCTGTCCTGTCCCTGGAGTTGTAAGAGGCTCTCGTCTAGAAGTTAGGACTTGTTTTTAGCCAGCCTGACTCATTCATTAATTCTCTTTCCCTCCTTGATTCATTCATGTCTACAGTCATTCATTGCCAAGTCCATGGAGGCATCAGCTCCTTGGTCAGTAGGGGAGACATACAAACAAGGATGGTGCTATTTATTTCCCTCTGCCTGTGGATTTCTAAGACGTTCAAGCAGGCACAATCATTAAACTAATTTGTATTTGATTGTTTGGGCGGACGGGGGTGAATTTTATTGCACTAAGCATTCAAGCACGCACGCATCGCTGATTACCAGTATACATTAAATAAAGTTGTTTGTACACATTGTCTTACCACATATAGGCAGTCTTATTATTCTAATTACTCTAATTAGTGCATTGAAATGTTTTCTACTTGATTTGAGGAGACAGTGATTAGTTCTATTACTTCTTTTAACTCTTATTTCATGGAAAACTGTTGATGCATGTTCCAATTACCTTGTTTTTCTCTTTAATACAGCGCGGGCCAAAAATATGATGAATTGACACCGTTGGCGGGCGGAAACTTTCATCTATTTTTCCTCTAAAAAAAAAAAAATCTTGAATTTTTAATTTATCTCCTCACCAGACAGACACTTTCTTCGCCCCCCCCGTAAGCGATCGCAAATAATTATTTCTAGCCAAAGCATCACGTTCTTTCTTTACAATTTCTTCTGCTAGTTATGGTGGTGGCATTTACTTTTTTTCTTTTCCCCGCAAAAAAGGGGAATCTGAGGTATATTTTCTGCGAAACTATTTTATAAGTTTTTAAATTTAGATTACTATTAATCGGTAAGATCAATTCATCAAACGCGTTTCTTCGATAGGGAGCTGTAATTAAAACCTTAATCTCGTTTGAGACTTATTTTTTTCCTCAACACTTTCTTGAGGTTTGGTTTTTCTTTCCCCCGTTTCCGTGGCTGTTGCCGTTTTAAGCACGGCGGAGGTACGAACCGGAGCCCAGACCCCACCAGAGCAGGAAGGTTATTTCGTTATCAAGATACCCATCTTCACTATTGAGCCAATAGAGGTTTTGTGTCAGGTTTTGGGATGTGTATGTGTGTGTGTGTGTTTGCCTTTTGTGTTGATGTGCCGGCCACTTAAGCCCAGCCGGTGACAAAGCAGGCGGCGGGGACGGAATCTCGCCTTCCTCTCACGTTACAGACAGGGAGACTGGCTACTTCTCGGCCATAAAAACACTGCTTTTATTGTTGGTGTCTTCCCCCGCCTCCCCTTCCCGCTAGTTTGTTCAATAAATATGAATGGGTGGTGAAAAAAATACACACAAAAGAAAAAAAGGAAACGCAAACCGTCCCGTAAATTCTTAGAAGTCCAGGTCTGGAGGGAAATCTATGGAGTTACATAGGTAAATACTGGGCCCAGGCCGCTTATACTTTTAATATTTAAAGTGGGATTATAAGGGATCTACAGACGCCTTCCTAACCTTTGCCAATTGCCTATGCAAGGAGAAATCCCGCAAGATGCACGAAGGGGAGAGTCATCTTCCCACTGCCTCTGACAAACGGTTCCGCGGTTGAGGACGGAGTGTCCCCAAGGGTCGAGGTGGTGGGGGGACACGGGAACAGAGGGGGGTTGCTTTGCGGGGGGAGGGTGTTGTCCTGTTTCTCCTTCCCGCAGAGCCTCGCCTCGCCCCGCTCCGGGGACCGGGTCCCAGCGCCGGCAGCGCTTCGGCCCACGGAACACGCCATCGGCCACGGCTACTGCCTTCGGGTTCGGCCCGTGTGCCGTGGGTCGGGGCCGGAGCCGGGGCCACGCGTGGAGTGCGGGCGCCCCCCAGCGGCCACCGCCGCCACCGCTACGGGGACTCCCCCGGGAAGGGCAGAGGCGCATCCCCCGCACCGCTCCGAGACCACTCTCTCTCCTTGGACGCAAGGACGGCGGGGCCTCCAAGAAAAAAAACCCTGCACAACTGTCCAGTAGATGAAAAGGTGCAAGAAGGAGCTAGAGTTCCCTCACTCTTCCAAATTTAAGCTCATTATGTGTAGGAGACTTCTGGGAAAACCCTTTGAGTGAAACCCCCATTTTCCAGGAGTAGCGAACCCTGAAAGCCCTGGTCTCCCATGAGTTATTTGATGCTGGCTGGGTGCTCTCTCCTTTTGCCCAACACGACCTCAGCCTCACAGCACAACTGTGACACCTTTCTCAAGCTGATTGACAGCTGTCAGAGGTTCATCTCATTACCGGACCCAGATCCCAGCAGCAGCACTGGCTGGTCAGATTGTACAGGTTTACATCTTGTGTTTATTTTGGTGCTACCGGTTTCGTGACTACAACTTGCCACACTGCGTAAATAGGTGCCGAAAATGTTAAAATATTGTGAATATCAAGAAGTCAAGCCATTCAGACATTCTGCTACAGCAGATTTTAGTTCACTGAAAACAGATAAGTGACATATCACGATCTCAGTCTTGCTAACTCAACAAGTAAATTGAGCTGAAATAAAACAAAACAAAACAAACCTAAGAAAGATTAAGTTTTAGAAAGAAATGAGCATTCTGTGCAGCACTAATCACACTACAGCCAGCTAATACTGTAGCACTGAGCACACATTGGTAGAAAAATAACCTGTTTTCCAGCTGAACATCAATTGTGGTCCTGTCCAGATAACAGAAATAAGATGCTATGCACATGGCTGGAACAGGAAAGGTAAGCAGTGGCTACACCTCCCACTACAGAGGGAACCTGTGTCAGTCTTAGCAGTGGAGATAGTTCTGTTCACAGTAGGCAGAAAGCCATGACAAAGGTTCAGCTTCTAAAGGGAAAAGATGGCTTTGTTTCAGACACCCTTCCTAAACCAGCAGAGAAGTAAGGATGAATTTATTTCTTAATGGGGCTGGGGAGCTGGATAACCCTGACTTCTTGCATACTAATTTTGCTGAACAGCTTCAGCATATAAACCATATCCCAAACCAGACAGTTTTAATTTTGGGTGGAATCTAGGCCCTTATTAAAATTAGGAATGTCTGGCCCTTTGAATTGGGCAAGAAAGACGCTGGAGAACCCAGCCTGCCTCTGTGCTTTGTGTAACTGGCTAAGGGAGGGAGGTGTTTTGGAGGACCTACAGAGGGGCAGCCAGTCCATTTGGCTTTGGTGCTGTCACTTCTCCAGCTGACCATTCCAAAATACAGGCCCATCGGCCACAGGGGTCAGCCCAATTTAAGTTACATATCTATAGGTGTAGGTTAGATTTCACTTCTCTCCTGTCTATGGGCCCTATGGACAAGGCTGAAATCAATCTATCTGCCTCTTCCTGCCTGGCCCAGCGCCATGACTCTTGCACTCCTGCCTCTACATCTCCAGTGAAAGGGAAGAAGGGAGATCACCCAGAGTATCACTGTGTAACCCAGTGGCTAAGCCTCACCTGCATCTTCAGTTCCCCTTGGCCTGAATTCAAGGCTTCTCACAGCATAGAATCATAGAATAGTTTAGGTTGGAAGGGACCTTCAAAGGTCATCTGGTCCAACCCCCCTGCAATGAGCAGGGACATCTTCAATTAGATCAGGTTGCTCAGAGCCCCATCCAGACTGACCTTGAATGTTTCCAGGGATGGGTCACCTACCACCTCTTCGGGAAACCTGTGCCACTGTTTCACCACCATCATAAAAAATATCTTATTCACATCTAGCCTGAATCTGACTTCTTCTAGTTTAAAACCATTAGCCCTTGTCCTGTTACAACATGCCCTTCTAAAAAGTCTGTCCCCATCCTTCTTATAGGCTTCTTTTAAGTTCTGAAAGGCTGCTCTACTACCAGATTAGGACCTAATGCTTACCTGGTCAACTAGGGTTAGCTGGAGCCTAAACCAAATCTAACTTTTTGGGTGTTGCTGGGGAAGCTCCACAGATTTCAGATTTTGTTCACCTGAAGCAGGATTGCAGCAAAGCAATAGGTCAGAAGCCAGTGTTAGAGCATCCGGAGAACCTTTACACTAAGCAATGTAATCAGCAGATTTAGGAGCCCTCGAGTGGGGTAGTGCTAATGGCAATAAAGTAGAGGGAGACACAGGGACTTCCAAATGTGCAGCTTCCCCAGCTGACACCACAGGAGCACTCGGAGCCCTGACCTCAGGCTAAGGCTGCTGTTTCACCAAGTGATGCTGCGTTCTCAAGTGTTCAGCACCTACTAGTCCTAAACACACAGCCACAGGCTGCGGGAAGCCCTGTCGTTTAGATATCCCAAACATCTTCTATTTAAGATTGAATTCAGCAGAGTCCAGAGAACCTGGGGTAAAAATGGCATGCTGTGGAGTTTGCACGAGTCCTTAGAGGTAGCAGCTGTGACAGCAGCACATGTAAAACATGAATAACAGCCTCATCAAAATGTCACAATCCTAACCCATTACCCAATACAGAAGAGCATCCCAAGTGAATATGGTCAATTTTTTTCATTTGTGTTAGTTTTGAGACAAAAGATAGCATTGCTGTTTCTCAACCAGAGGGAACGGCCTCTCTGGTTTCCCTGGACAAGTCCTGCTCTTCTGTGTGAGCAGGGCCACGACAGGTACCAACTGTCCAGCAGATGAAAAGGTGCAAGAAGGAGCTAGAGTTCCCTCACTCTTCCAAATTTAAGCTCATTATGTGTAGGAGACTTCTGGGAAAGTGTTTTTTATGAGGAAACAGTGTTGTTCTGAGATATCAAAAACATCTAGGGAGCAAGCTCATACACTTTCTTGCAAAGAGGAGAGTGTACATTCTCATGCAGTCTCTTACACTGCCTAAGGAAAAAAAAATCTGTTTTCATTAATAAACTGCATTCAACATTTTTAGATTATAAATTGTGGTAACAGTGAAAGTACAGTACGGTACTTGCCACAGACGAAGGTGGTTCATATACTGACGTGTGGCACTAAAATGCTCCAGTTCGGAGCCACAGCTAAATACGGCAGTTCCAGCTGCCAGGGCTCAGGTTCAGTTCCTGCCAACTGGAAGACGTAAAAAACACCTCAGGACTGTGCAAAAAGGTGGGTCATTACCCTACCCCCTTGCAACTGTCTTCTTACTATCAGGTGGCAGATAGCACCTGATCCTTAGCTGGGGATGACTGATCTCGATCCATGCCTCCTTTCTGAAGATCTGTCACTTTGAGTGGTGGAGGCACAGATGTGAAAGCCTCTTTGCCTTTTGGAGAGCAGCAGCAGACCTATGGATCAATACCTTAACTTGAAAGCTGCTGCCGTTCTCTGAAGAGACTGAATTATTTAAAAATACATATTAAAAAAATGGAGCAGTATTGTAGATCTCTAGGTTTGATCAGTACCCACTGTATTTTGCTCTTACAAATCCTTTCTCTTAGCCTATTCAAATATAATGATTTACTCTTGCATAACATTTGTTTTCCATGAAACTCATTAGTACGTGATACAGTAAGTATTACCTGATCACACACAGATAGAAAGTGATTTACAAGTTTAGTACCTTGTCCCCACGTCAACTGGCAGGAACAGCACTGACACAGTTCAGGGTGCCCACCTGAAGGCTCTGTACCCACCTGTCACTTTTTTTCCCTTCCCCCATCACTTTAAAAGATCAGTATCTTCTACTCAACCCTAGGTAGCATTTGCAGACCTCAAAGAAAAGATGTCTGCTGGAGCAATAAAAGTTACTGCGAAGCATCCTATCGAGTCTATCAATGCATTGCATGGGAAAAAAAATTAAAATGCTGAAAATAGCACGTCATCACCTTCAACAAACTCTCCATATCATGGTCAGATAATTTTGCATGCAAACTCTTTGCAATTACTAAACAGAAGTGACTGCAAAAATGCAGTAAAGATTTCTCCAAACAGAGATACCACATAGTAAGTTCTCTAAAGTTAATCCAAAAGCACATGCATTTTACATATTTTCAAAATGGCCAATTAAGCAGTTTAGCACTCTGACATTTTACTGTAGTGACTGCAAGGGAACAGCTGCTCCCAGCAGCAGTAGCCCAGGAACAGGTGTTGGGAAGTGATAGCAGACACCAAATCCAACCATCTTCAGCAGGATCTTGAGGCAAGAATGAGAATTGCTTGCATCAATCACACTTTTTTAGATGTAATGCATCTTTTAATTTTAATTCCTGTTCCAGCTTTCACTAACTCTGAGCTGCTCTGGATAACTTTTAGCAACTGTTAAAAGGACTTAGACAAGGCACTCTTGATCCCTCTATGAGCGGCCTCCTGTGCTAAACCAACAGGTCCCCAAATGGTTACATTTAATATTGGATACAGGTACTAGAAAAAATAACTGAAGTGGATTGCCAATTGCATTTTCTGTCACATTCAGTATAGTTTTCAAATGCAAGTTATTTAATGTCATTATCTTATTTTTATTTTTTATTTTTTTTAACTTTTTTTTTTCTACTTGGAGCCCTGAGCTTGTAGTCAGTTAAAAGCCTAATCCTAAGCACAATTTATCCTTTTCACCAAGGAACTATGCAGACTCTATCAGTGGGCTCCAATTGCACTTGGAGACCTATTAGCATGAAGTTTAAACTTAGATTGTCTGTGCATTTGCATCCAGAAAGATGGACATGATTACAAAAATGCTGCTGCACTTATTTTTAACTCCTAAAGATGTTTAGCAGTTAAAAAGCACCTGGTCACTGCATCAGAGCATTTTTATTGCTAGTTCTTCAAAACTGTGAGGGGAAGCATCACATTAAAATCTGTTTGTAAAAATAAATGCCTGCATTGTATGTGATGCCATTTGATTTTACAAGTGAATAAAAACAGTTGCAGCATGCATGATATCAGATCTACAGTGTTCTGTTTAAACTCCATGAAGATTGCCAATTACATGTTAAAGTAACAGAGACAAGTTCTCATTTTTGAATGTTTTCATACAACATTACTTTCCTCCCTTCCTCCCTCTGGACATATAACATAAAATTATGTGAGTACAGAGAACATGTAACTGCTTTAACTTCCCTGAATAAAAATGTACTCTTGCCAAATAATAATGTGATACAATGTCTTACAGGCTCTCAGGTATTAAAGTCTGGAAATTCTGAAATATTTTGTAATCTGGCTTTACCAGTGTGCTTTTTAAACTGTTAGCATGATCAGAAGTGGCACAGAGGAACAGAGACATCAAACAATTTTCAGTTACATGTGTGAATTTTCCATACTGTGAAAGCAGCGCTGGGAAACAGGTACCTGTCAGGAACAGGACAGTCAGAAGCAACATCTAAAACTGCACTTAGCGTGTGTCAAAAGGCAGCAACGTTTTACCCAAGATGCACAGAAGCCAGGTCCAGCCTCGTCCTTCTCAATAATCAGAAGCACCAGCAGCTCTAAGCTGGGGCTAGAAGAAGGTTTTAGTATGTTTGAAACGATACTGGCCTGAGGCAAAGTTGGGATACAAAAGCTGAACACTTTGGTAGGTGCTGGAGATTAGAAGTCTTAACAAAAGCTTTCTTAGAGACGCAAGAAAACAACTCAAACTTTGTATTTGTTTTAGTAGGAGCATTGTCTTGAACAATTAACACTATGAGGTGAATCTAAGACTGAAGTTTGTTTAGAAGAAAACGGGCACTGATCAGGTCAACATCAATTTCTGAATGAATAAACTTTTTATGTAATTAATGGAAAAAAAAAAAAAGGACAAAGCAGTTCTCCTTTCCAATTTAATACATGGGTTGTTCTGGACAAGTCAAGTCCAACCCATTATCTGTTTCCTTCTGGTTCCCACTTTCAAAGCTGTAGAACCCTGTAACACCTTTGCTAAATTTAGAGTTTATCATACTACCTAACTTCCACAACATTTAAACACAACTCTATCACTACCTATATAATTAAAGGGATTAGGAAGCATGTTACTATAACATAAGTTCTGCTGGAGTAGGAAATTCTTCTTGAAAGAAATCCAACGATTTTTTTTTTTTTCTTGGAGGTCTCTCTTGTTAAATTGTAATCTCCATATTCCGTTTATGTCCCGTTTGTCTATACACATCTGTTCTCTCTTGCCCCGTATCTACATCACAAACCATTTCAGGCAGCGAAGCATCTGTTCTGTGTAAGGCACCTAGTTCCATGTGCTCTCATAGCGCTATGGTAAGCTAAATATCAAACAATAATACACTTCCTTAACAAAAAAAAAAAAAAAAAACCAAAAAACCACAACTCACAAACTTGTATCTCAAAACACCCAGGGTAGCTTATTTCAAAATGAACAGTGATAAAAATATGACCAAACTGTTCTTCTGAATGCATCATATTTTGTGTTTTATTTCACTGTTTTTTTTAAATGAATGCATAAAAGGTCAATGAATATAGACAAATAATTTATTTTTGTTTTATTTATTCATTATTTTATGTACACTTGGTATTTTTCAACACAGTCAAAGGGAAACAAATTAAGTGAAAAGCAAGATAAATATTCTAGGTTGAATATATTTTAACACATTTCTGTCATCTTTGAATTAGCAGACACTGACAACTCAGTGAGGACATTAATTTCTACTTCTTTATACCGGCAGTAACAGAATAAAACTGTACAACACAGTATTATGACACTTTAAATGGTCCAACATGTCAGAATAAAACAGGCTTAACTTACTAAATAAAAGTAATTGGGGTGTAAATATGTCATTAACTTTTTAAGGTAAAAAGAAACTACCTTTTAGTTCGCAATATAAGGCATTAGATGATTTCTCTAGAATAAATTCAATCATTTATAAATACAGGGCTATCATCTCTGGTTTGTGCGTGTTCAAGTAATCCCGTACCTTATACCACAAATACGTATTTAGTGGCACGAGTCAAAGGTGTTCAAATGAGGAGGAGCCGGGTATCTGTGCCTGAGCTGTGTCTGCACATGCACAGAGACCTTTGGTTTACACAGAGAGAGAAGATGCTGTAGTCAAATCTGAAAAGAATACACTAATAACATATCTTCCATTTACTATTGGTCAAGCAGAATGTTGATAAGGAATTAAAAAAAAGAAATGTAATCAAGTACTTGCATAAGTATAAAAAATGTGCAAGCCTCAGAGGACAATATTAAAAACAAATATGCAGAAGATACTAAGGTAAACACTATTAGTATAGCAAGAGGAACACAAAACAAAAAATGGGGTTAATGCTGCATGTGTATGACTTATTGAATGACAGCACAGAGAACAGGTTTGGGATCTAAGATTGTACAAACAGACAAAGCTCTTGGAATATTGAGTATATTTAGGACTGCAATGGTGCAAAGTAGTGAATGTCAGTATTGTGGGCCCATGCAGCTTAACATCAGGAAACAGCATTGAAAAACACATCCAATAACTGCTGCCCCTGCCTCCCACTTTTAGTTTTGCTAACCACTGCCTTCCTTATGCTTTAAATATGCCCTTATTAGCCTTTCTAATCTAAACCTTCCAATCTCTGTTTCTCAAAGGATCTTAGTTAGGAAATCTATTGAAGCCGGTTAGGACTTGCATATTCTCCTATGTTCATAGTAGCATTTTATACTTTAGAGCTTGAAGTACCATTATGAGGTAAAATACACAACCTTGTTTTGGATATCTTTGTGACACACAGTACTGAGATGAACTATCTCAAAAAGTTAAGGAGCCTTGCAACATCATCAAGTGTAGCTGTCCTCATTTATGCAAATTCGAATTAAAACATTTGTACAACCAGTGTGCTCCCACCTGCTGCTCATTATTCAGTGATGTATTATGGGAAGAGAGAAAATTCAACCTTATTGATTTTAGTGGGTCTCAGGATTCAGCTCCTGTAATCCCTGTCAGTAGGTGTGTATAAAAGTTTCTCTTCCTTTAAGATGCTGAGGAGGTGAAGTACAGAAGAGGTCTTCTAGGTCTTAACCACACATCCTGTGCATGACAAATGAGCAGCATTTATGTTGTTTCCGTATAGTCTGGACTCCTGTCCTGCACCTGTGCAAATGTTAGCTAGAGAGGTGGATCCAGAGTAGTGCACTGGGTCAGCATGTGGCAGTGGACCAGGCTGGCATTAGTAAAACTGCATGTCTGGATGCTTCGCAGCACTTTTGTCTGCCCTCATGCTTCAGTTTAGAGATAGCAGTTCAAATTCTTTTCAGTGCTGAAAAGCTTTAAAAGAGAGGAAGGTTTTGAGCAGTCCTGAGGGGCCATATTGACTCCATGTATGTGACTCTCATACAATGAAAGGTTTAACAGAGTTTAAGAATAAAGCCCACAGCGTGAATCGCTAATGCCATTGCTGAGTGGCTTGGATCCAGACATGATTCCTGCATGTCTCAGATGTGTCTACTACATCAGCTTCTCAGGACATTTTGTCCAAACACTAGGAGTTTGACAGAAATAAATGCCCTGTTCCTTCCGCTGGCTTAAATGTCTGACTTGGGAGGGTAAGAAAAATAAAAGAATTGAAAATGACAATTAAAAAAAAAAATATATATATATATAAAAATGACCACCCCCCCAAAAAAAAAAAAAAAAAAAAACTAAACCAAACCAAACAATACAACAACAAAAATACTTTAAACACTCAAGTATGAGAAAATAAAATCATAGAATCATAAAATACCAGTTCGGCAGGGACTTCAAGGATTATCTGGTCCAACTTCTCTTGGCAAAAGCAAGAAAGATTTTCTAGTTTTAGCCAAGATATTTTGTAGGGAGCAATCAGATGCCATTCAATCAACAGAGCAAAGAAAGTGGTGGCCTTTGGTAGAGCAAGAGAAGCCAAGGGGCTAATAGGGAGCAGCATGGGGTAAGGAACCTCTTACTCTGAATCCAGGATAGCACACACAGCTCAGGAAGCTGGTTTCCACTGGAAGTTTTAGGTGGTCTACATGTACCTCAGCTTCTCCAGAGGTCAATTTAAGACCACAATTTAAAATTGATCTCCTGACCTGAACTAGCCTGTGGAAGAACCTATCAGAGTGAAGGGACCCTAGAAGACTAGTTTCCTAATCTGAGTACCTATCCCAGATACTTATAATTAGATTATAAAAATATTCTCTAGCTACAGAAAATGTGCTTAGGGGCAATTATCCCTTCTGTCCTTGACTTGTTATTAAAAAAGGCATAACTTGCTTCTGGTGCTTACTGGCTTAGCGTGCACAGCAAAGTGATTTACAGATAGTGTCAGAACTGTTCCCTCTATTGCTGCTCTTCCACATTTTATAGAAATTAGTCCCTTTAAAAGGTAAAACAGTAGGAGTTTGTTGCAACATTGCTCAGACTCCTGTTTTTGCAGCAGAAAATGAAGCATATTATTAAATAAAAAATAAAGTGAGGGGTGTGTCAGTCTCTTCTCCCAAGTAGCAAGCAATAGGACAAGAGGAAATGGCCTCAAGTTGACCCAGGGGAGGTTTAGATTGGATATTAGGTAAAACTTCTTCACTGAAAGGGTTGTCAGGCATTGGAACAGACTACATAGGGAAGTGGTTGAGTCACCATCCCTGGAGGTGTTTAAAAGACGTGCAGATGTGGTGCTTAGGGACATGGTTTAGATGTGGACTTGGCAGTGCTAAGTTCATGGTTGGACTCAATGATCTTAAAGGTCTTTTCCAACCAAAACGATTCTATGATTTTGCTGCTGGTTTTTTGAGGGGGATGGGGACAGCGAAAGAGCTATTATTTTTAAATGAATCCAGGTGCTGGGTTCAGGGATTAAAATTTGAAGGCCTGGAGATGCCTCATCCACACATAGGAATAAATGTGGGCAGGACATTTCCACAGACAATTCTCACACCTCACCTACAGAGATCCAGCCAATTTGGACACTCGTTAACTCCACCATCTCCCTGGTAAGGAGATTAATGCAAAATGCCAGAAGATGCTCAAGAGCCACAGTAGCTTTACGCTCATCAGGAAGAACTAGAATGAGACCATCATATTGATTTTACTAAGATGACTCAAGGGACAGCTGGTAATTAGAATTTGTCTCTATGCAAAAGTTAAATCGGAAAGTGCAAGGACCCCCTGCAAACAAATCAATTCCAGGTTATTTTAATTCACTTTCAATAACTCTTCCAAAATAACTCCAAGCATAGACTAATCATTAGTTTCCAAATCACAACTAAATGAGTTGGTTTTAACTTGTCTCCATTACTTTCAAAATAGTGTATATGTGCAGAAATCTGTGGCACTGCCCTGAAGAAAATAAATCTAAGGAGACCAAGGTCCAACAGACAGAACCCATCTCCTGATGGTGAGCAGAGGACTGTACTACCCAACAGCTCTTGACCATGGTATAATAGTAAATAAATGCGAAAAAGATAAGATTTCGCTATCATTATACACAGTATCTCACTAAAAATGCTCAGACAGATTCAGTATTTCATAAACTTTGTCCTCTTTTTCACTTGAATTCAAACTTTGATGTTTTGACACTATGAACAGTTAACCACTATACTCAATTTCCAATTAGAATTAGCAGAAACAATTGGCCCCTGAGCCATGGTAATCCAAATTTATTATAAGATCTATGTAAACAAATACTAAAAATATACAAACTAAGATGTTCCTAATGTATTATAGACAACTCATTTTCTAAACAGAAACTACTGTCAGTACCCAAGACCAGGGATATTTATCTTAGTCCAACTTGCAGACTTCAGACTGACAATATTAGTCCTGTAAACTAATCATGTATGTTTTGTATGTCACAGAACTGTATGTAAAAAACATTACCAAAATTTTATTTTAGTAAGTTACATTTAGATTTTCCTATTAACCTAAACCAAGAAAAAAAATGACTTTCCTTATAAAAAAAAGAAAATAAAGAACAACAAAAAAGAACAAATGAACTGTTCTTGACACTGCAAGTTTCTTTAGATAGGTATTATTTCTCCCCTCTGTCATCTTCAGCCATCAGAACACAAACAGAATGAGCAAAGGGCAAGTCTCAGATCACAGAACCACAGCACCACTGAGGTTGGAAGAAACCTCTGCAGATGTCCTGGTTTCAGTCGGGACAGAGTTAATTTTATTCCTAGTAACTGCTATAGTGCTGTGTGTTGGATTTAGGATGTGAATAATGTTGATTATACACTGATGTTTTAGTTGCTGCTGAGCAGTGCTCACACTAAGTCAAGGACTTGTCAGCTTCTCATGTCCTGTCAGCGTGGAGGCTGGAGATGTACGAGCAGTTATGAGCAGGCATAGCAAGGACAGCTGACCCCAACTGACCAAATGGATATTCCACACCGTATGACATCATGCTCAGTATTATAATCTAGGGAAAAGTTAGTCATCAGGCCACTGCTCAGGAACTGGCTGGGTATGAGCAGGTGGGAAGCAACTGAATTGTGCTTTACTTGTTTTATATATTCTATTGTTACTTTCCCCTTCTGTCCTATTAAACTGTCTTTACCTTAACCCACAAGGTTTACCTTCTATCCCCCATAAGTCTGTGGGGGCAGAATGCACAAATGGCTGTATGTGGTGTTTAGCTGCCTGCTAGGTTAAACCACAACAGGAGGTCATCTGGTCCAGCCCTCCTCAGCTCAAGCAGGGCCACCTAGAGCTGGTTGCCCAAGACCATGTTCATGTGGCTTTTCAGTATCTCCAAGGATGGAGACTCCACAGCTTCTGTGGGCAACCTGTGCCAGGGCTTGATCACCGTCACCATAAAATGTGCCATCTTGTGTTCAGATGGAGTCTCCCATGTTTCAGGTTCTTGCCTCAAACCTGCAGTTTATTTGTCCTCAAAAAAGGACCAATTACAAAAATCCTAAGCAATTAAGTCTTAAATGCATTTGGGTGTCCACGCACTAAACCACCTGCAAAAATGCAGATAGACAGCGGTAGGTGAAGAAAAAATATTTTTATGTAGTTCATAAAAATGAAACAAAGAGATATGAAGAATTACCACACAGGCATGTATATGAAAGGTCAATCTTAAGAGCATCTAAATGCTAAATCTTGACTTAGAACTACTAGCATGTGAAATTAGATGGGAAACTAATTTCTGGGAAAGATAACAGCTGACCTACAACAATGGACTCACTTTCCTCATGGCTGTAAAAAGCTCTGGCCACCCTTTCACGAATTTCCAGATAAATTTGGATAAGACCTCTTTCTTTCTTTTCTCAACTTCTTTGACATTTGCATTTAGTACCCAAGGAAAAAGAGAGTGCTTTCAAGTAGTTGAGGATTTTTAAAATTTATTTCTTTTTAGAAAAGGGGAACAAAACATGCAAGAGAAAAACTTCATTCCTCACAAAGGATCCTCTCCAATTCATGATGTCTGTTCTAACTGTGCCATCATTTATCATTATTAAACGAAAACAAGACAGGGAGAAACCAGAGCTGCTAAAACTAAAATAACAGTACTTAGTCCACTAGCTAAAAAGGAAAATCTCACCATTGCTTGCTATTACTGAGGTTGAATCTTCTTAAAAAGAGACAACTCTTGCTGAGGCTGTTCTTTGAAGATCATGAAGGTCTGTAATACACAAGACTCGTGCCTCAGTCCTTCCTAATGTCAACTGTCACAACTTGTCCCATGCCTGGTAAATTTAATTAAGAGCCCTTCTTGGATTTCAAGTCAGAAATCTTAAATCACAGAAATCATCATCTCAGTGAAGGAAAAATGCCTTAATTAGGGAAAAATGTTGACTGTGTCTAGCACAGCATGTACGGATGCATTAAACTAGGAATTTCTAGCCTAGTAATTTCAAAAGCTATAACTTAAGGAATCATTGCAAAAGAGTACTAATGAACATGTAAATCAATATATAAAGTCACCCCCATACTCCACATAATAAAATGCTACATTTTATCTAGTTTTTGTAAATTTAGTAGTCCTGCAGATGTGATGTGGGAAACATATCCCATAAGATGCAATAAGTACACACAATAAGAACCAGGACTTAAACACACATTTTTTGCAGATGCACAGTGGGTAACATTTCTGATGACAGGAGAGCAGTTAAACTAGTCATAGTCTTAATTATAGCAATATGAAAGAGTATCAAAACAGCTGCAATACATTAATTACATTTTCCCATTAATTTCATGCATTTACAGAACCATACATATAGCCAGTCAGGTACATAAGATTTCAGAACAGGGAAAGGGGAAGCATTTCCACAAAAAAAAAAAAAACACCAAAATGAAGTAAAACAAACAAAAAACCCAACCAAAACCACCACAGGCATTGGCAAGTGACTCAGGGGCAGAAGTAGATCTTGGCATTTAAAACACTGACTTTTCAAGTTGTCAGCATCTCTATAATTTGATTTTTCTTTCTGGATAGATTTTGGAGAGCTTTGAAGTTTGGGGATGGATGTTGTTCCAGTCTTGTTTTTTGGTATTCCAAAACAGGTAGTGAAATGCTGGATGGAATGAATCTCATTTTAGTATTCTGAAGACAAGTATCTAACTTGAGCTAAATCACAGCTTCCACAGCCTCCAGAGAAGCTCTCCAGAAAATTATTCATTCTACTCTCCTTAAATATCTATCTTAGGGGAGATCAATAGCTCTCTAGAGGTGTCCAGATTCCTCTCTTGTAACTAAATGTCTACCTTTCACAGAGCTATCAGAGAGATGAATTCTACTCACTGTGCTCTGTGATTACTGGACATCTTGTATCTGGAAAAGTTGGCATGAAAGCCACAAGGAAAGGATGAGGCAGGAAGTTGAAGGGTTTTCTTCTTTTTTTTCCCTTCAGACTGAAATCTGGACCTCCAAGTACACGGGGATTATAAGGTCCAACCTCCTATCCAAAAATGTTCTTCCATGTAAGTCCTGCTCTCTAAGGTACTTAATCATGTGCATAATTTAAACATCAGAAACCTCATCTATTTTCATAGAGCTATCTAGCCAGACAGCTCAGGATTATGAATACATGTAAGTACACTATTGAACTGACGTCTTCAAGAGTTGGGAAGAGGCTTTAAATAGTAAAATTATCATACTAATTTTTAAAATGACCGAAAGAATGACAAACCTACCGACATGCCATCCCACACCAACTTCATACAGATAGTACAGACGCCTCTCTTCAGTTTAAGAACAGGAGGACTTCAGAGCAAAGCTCTCTTTTTTGGACATGTTAGCAATGGTTTTTTAACATCTGTTGCCAAAGTACATCTTTTATAATGCTTCAGAAAGACAGACAAGATCAAAGAACAAGATAAAAAAACTGAACGTGCTTAAAAGCAGAATTTAGATAACCTGGCTGAGGGATGATCTAGTGTTGGAGATGATGACCCACTTCCAGAATAATAAGGAATTGGCATCATTCATTCTGGATTAAATGAAACTAGAATAAACTTCCCTCTCTACGACTGCCTCACAAGGAGACAGTCCACAGTAGTTATCGGACTTTGCACCCACACTCAACCATACCCTGTATCACCTTTCACATGTAGACAAACCAAAAGGCACTTTGGCAAAGCAACACAGGAAACCCCGCTCAGCTCCTGCCCCAGCTTTTCCTGCCGCATGGGTGGAGAGAATCTCACTCTCCAGGTAGACTAAAACAACAGTTTAAACCAGAACTGCTATGAAACATCTTCTGCTGTCACATTCACTTCACAAAAGTAATTTCTACATGAAAAAACTTTGAGATTCATATGTGTAAGTATGTACACACATTCAAAAAATGTTCATATATATATATACAGAAACATATGTGTGTATATATACAATTTATACACACATATGTATAAATAGAGACACACACATGTATAAAATAGAACTAAAAAGACAATGATCTATTCTTGCTTCTTTGTGATGTACAAGGAAGGCCTAAAAGCATGTTGTCTTCTTTATCCTGGAAATATTAAAAATGTCAAGTCTCATCTATCCTCTTTTTTCTGGAAGACTTCTTGGACGTACAAAACCATAGCTAAAATTGCTTCTTACCCACTGATGGAAGATTGAAGTCTACAACTAGAGATGGAAGTCTTTTCCAGTTATTTCTCAGCTATTTGAATTAATTATGTGTTAGCAATAACTAAGTTTTAAATAGTCCAAATTAAAAGTAGACTTAAATTTATCCTTCAAGTGACAATTCCTGACAAAAACCATTTCAAACAGAAGGCAAAACATAAGAAAAAAAAATCCTTTAGTATGAACAAAACACCAATTTAAACCTCTTAGCAATAGAGAATGAAATCCTTTACATATACATGAAACACTTGTTTGATTCACTGATGCTGTAGAAGTGAAACTATTATTTATCAGGTTTACCAGTTTGAAGGCACAATGGCTAACACTTCATCCACATCCCATTCTATTTACAGTGAAAAACAAACAAGAAGGATCTCTAAGAAAAAAGGAGATAAACACAGATGCACCCTGAGAAGAAAAATTTCATAACAAAAACATTTGTTTTGAAATACTGTTCTTTGTAAACTCCCATTATCTAAGCCTGTGTTCTCCTATAACTGGAATAATGTTTGATACTCAATTACAATGAAAATATTACTTATAGACAAAAAAAGTTAGAAGTTCCAAGAAAAAGAAATCAACCCAAACCTGATTGAAAGAAATGAGGTCTCACAAAGAATCACACCATCAGTGTGGAAAAAAAAAAAAAAGAAAATCTATCTTAAGATCTTTGACAATGTTCAGTTTTCTGGAAAAAAAAATGGAATGGCATAATCTAGTTGGAAATCCCATAGTGCCTTCTGTGTGGAGGAAAAAAAATCAAAAAGCCAACTGTGCATGCCCTTCTTTGGATCTGGAATTCCCAAAAAATTCTGTAAAATGTAAAAATCTGAAGAAAAAGGTCTTTCTATAAAATCAGATAAATGTTCTGTAGCTGTTTCATGACATGGTTTACAAAGTATTGGCACCAGCACAAAGAGTTCAAAGTGTTCATTCAGGAGTCACAGAGATTGTCAAATCTTTAATGATTCGTAGCTGTCCTCTAGTAGCGGTTGGTTATTTACTGCATAAACTGAAGAATTCTTTGCCAGTTGATCTTCGGTGTGATAATGTACTTCTGCCAGACAAAACATCTTCCTTCTTATTCCAGTAAGTAGGAAGTGCCATCAATACAAGAATAGTGGAGCCAACAGCAAATGACAGACTATATTTCATGGTCCATATTCATTGACAATGGCTAAAAAGGTAAAATTCTAAAGTCAAGCTATACATAGCAACCTACTGTAGCAGTGGTATTAAAAAAAAAAAAAAAAGAAAGAGAAAAACTTAATACAAGGAAGCACAAAAGGAAGAAACCTCTACAATTTGTCCACTGACAGTTTTCCTTCTACGGAGGCTAAACAGTGTTAAAAAGAGAGAGTGCAATAGTACTTTGAGCGATCACCTCTTGGAACAACAAACAAAAAAAACCCCACAAAACCAAAACAAATCCAATGCTTAGGTTTGGTGATTATTAAATCACCAAAACATACTGCCCTTGTTTCAAACTCACTATATTTTGATTGCTGTCTTACTGAACAAAATCTTTGTTTTTACACTTGACAGTAGATTTGACACCAGTGTATGGGACAGTCACAAATGCATTACCCTAAGGTCTATTCTTTATGGTACTTTGCATGATAACCAGATGTATCACAAATGAAGTCTCAATCATGACAGAAATTTGAAAATAAAATTGCTCTTGAGTTTTCTACATATCACCAGTTAGGACACTAAGTACCTGGGCTCAAACTTTATATCCAATAACAAGAAGCATCTGGCAATTTTCTCTTTTGTTTCTGCGCTAAGTTCGGGTAGAAGGTTTTTGCATTTATCTGTCGTGTCGCTTAGGTTGGACTGTAAACCATCACTACATCTATTTTAGGTGGAAGAAGGGAGAAAAATGCATCAGATACAATTCATTGCCAAAAAAATGAAAAAGACATAGTGTCTTTTCAATCCATTCTTCTACAAGCTTAAATAGTTTTTCAAACAACTAATTACAGGCCAGATCATAACATCATATGCTGCAGGTCAAACTAGAGTGCTATGGTATCTGTGTATGTATATATAAATACATCTGTATAGATTTATATATACACACACAAACACATACAAATAAAGAAGGAGGCACCCATCTTTTTCTTACTGCTAAATATTGAACTTCTGCTTTCACATGGATAATAATAGTTTTTTGTGTGTAATACTCTAAAAAGGGACATTTAAGAATATGTTATTCATTTTCTTCTCATGAAAGCCACACATATGGCTAGTATTTAAAAACATGCAGTGCCACCAGTTAGCAGAGAGTAAAACAGTTCTTAGGTACAATATCAACAATTTAAGAAATACATATTTAAATGTATTTTACCCATTTGTGTAGATAATTAATAATTTCCACTATTTCATAGGGCATTTATATCCTTCTTAAAAAAAGTCAGCACGAATTGACAGGAAACAACTCTGTCAAATGAATCCCACAGCAGCATATGTACTGAGTCACTGGGTGAAACTCTTTTTTATGAACACATTAGGAAAGTTGGCATTCAGTTCTAGGACAACTCTATTATCAATCTGTGAACAGAAGGACACATCGAGTAAAGACAGATCTTTACAAGACTCCAGCAATTTCCTTAAAGATGCAGGGCTTACCATCCTCGTCCCTGTTCAAAAACAGAAAAGAAACAAAACAAACTGTAAGGTTACGGAGAATAATCTATTTTTTAAAGCTGCTAATACTGTGTCATGAAAAAAATACTACTATAATGCGATTTTTATTTAGATTATTTCCAATTAGATTTTAAAATCAAAAGCTTCTCAGAGACAGTGCAGAATTTTTGCCTTTAAGAAGCCTGTTGTACTTCCCTAACCGCATTGCTTAAGCAACTCCATCATTTTCTATTTGTGGGGCAACTTTCCACCTTCAAGGGGAATTTTTGACTACAGAAGCTCACCCCAAGTACCCACAGCTACAAGACCTCCCAGTGACCAGCTGATGGGTTTTGGCAACAACCAACGGAGTACGTTACACTTGTGCTCTCATGACTCTCCTGCTGACTGCAATGACCAGCACAGCACATGAGCTACTATGGGCTACTCCAATTCCAAATAAATCAATAAGGCTTCTACAACTCTAGAGTGAGTTTGGGTATCATGCACATTCCGGGGCAGTTGTTTAAAAGACTACCAGTCACACACATAAACACACACACATATATATATACACACACACACACATATATATATATATATGCACACACACTAATTACAACAGAAATAGCACTATTATCCCTGCTAAAAACATGACCACAGTGACTGAACTCGTGTCACACAGGCTCAGATCAAGCACAGGATCAAGTCAGAAATCAAACAAATCTGCGATTATAAACACACATTCACAGACCCATTATAGCTGATGGAAATCTAGTGAGCACAGTCCAGGTGCTCAAGCACATGATTAAGTTGCCTGAGGTGCCCCTTGGGCTTCCTTACATCATGTAGGACATCCACACAGAGCTGGCAGACAGGACACTGACCCACAGGAGGAGATCCATGCCTTACTGGAAGGGCTAGAAGCCAGGCAGATTACTCTGGGCAAGTGAACCAAGTCTGGATGTCTACAGTGGGCTAAACCGCTCATCAAATTCTCCTGGCTCTAAAAGGAGTTTACATATCCAACACCATATATCATTAACATACACCTGCTGGTAGACACTTCAACTTACACAGCTCCATATTGAGCTGAACTGCACCCCAAAAAAAACATCTAGCCCAGGATCTTGTCTATGGCCAGGGCCAATAATGCTTACCAAAAAAAAGCAACAGCAGCTTTTTAAAGCAGCTTTTCACTGGTGGATCTTCTCAACTGCCAAAAATTATCTGTTCAGGGATTTCTGAAGCTATCTTTCAGGAATGCTACTACTTTTCTGAACTTCTTTATAATTGTTGACACTCCATGAGTTCTACAGTTTAACTACATGTTAAAAAAAAAAAAAAAGAAAAAAAAATAATCCTTAAACCCACTGCTTACTATTTGCAATAATTAAGGGGCAATGAATACTAAAGAAGCAGCGAGAGATCATTCCCAGTTCACTGTTTCCACACCATTCATAATCCTATGGACATCTCTTCTGTTCCCTCAAGGCTGTCATAAGATCAGTATCATAAGATCATTCTGCAATTTTTGAGCATCAAGTTCTTCAACTTAAGATTTTTCTACCCTGAATATCTCTGCATTATCCTCTAGTACAGCATTATTCACTCCTTTGCCTGGATTACTTACAAGCAGATCAATACAGACCCTTGGTGACCACAGCAGTGACCTAAGTTCACTGTGAAAAGAGATATGTTCTTTTCTTCTGTTGTTTGTCTTTGAAAGACTCCTTACAAACCAGGAGAAGACAGCTAAGTTACAAAAGCAGAACCACCCTGGCTAAAGCTTTTGACAATCCAGTCCTCTAGGGACTGGATCAGTGCTCGCCTCCACCAAGAACTCCAAAGAATTCTGAAATATTGGAAAGGCATAACCTACCTTCATGGGGACACAGCTCTCCTTCAAAACGTCGTACTGACCTTCATGTTCACTGACTGACTGGCTTTCTTATGGCTGCAACTGGTTTCCACAGAGTAAAAGACAATCTTACTGTTCTGTAGCTTCTAACCTGCACCCTTTACAGAAGATTTTGCCATGTTTATAACTTCATTCCTCTAGTGCTGAGGCTTATTTAAGTGACTGATCACACAGCAGAAATAAGCTTTCCACAGCCCTGTATTTCAGCTCATTTAGAACTGCTGCATAAATACCATTTCATCCTAGCAATTTATTATCGTTCAATGCATTGATTTGTTCAAAAGCTTTCTGTATTGGCATTCCAATTTAAGGCAGCTTTCCGGGCTAATCTCCTGGAAAGAATAGCTCTGATGTAGCAGCCTACCTGATCCCCTTTGCCATGAACATTAATGGATGGACAACAGCTCTCCTGCAATGGCCTTCTCATATCTGAGCAATCCTTCACATCTGGAGTTCCTACCAGCCTCAGTAATCCACTGTAAACTACTTCTAACATATCTGAAATACAACTGTAGCACCTACCATTAGCCAATGGTTCCCTAATACCTCATTCTGCCTTACTGTGACCTCGTTTCCCTTTCTAGTGTACAGCTTCCTATTTTTCTTCTCTGCATAGGTTTCATTTCCAGAAAGATGCCTCTGTTTTTAGTAGTCTCCTGTACTCTTCTTTGAAGTATTTAAGTGTGGTCTTCACTTCTTCTATGCTGGGCTCTCAGATTAGTTGCTTTGAGACATCATTTAATATCCCCTGAAAACAGTCTTTGCTATCAGGCCCCCAACTTTTACCTCCTGTACACAAATGTAATCAAAGCTTATCATTATTATTATGATTTTTAACTCCCTTATCATTATATTATTACTGTCACCACAACTGTCTGGTGGTTGATGTCACAGTCCCTACAGCCACACACAGTAGTTCTGTAACATGCTTTAGTTATTTACTTCACTTGACCATAATTTTACCATAGTACCACTGTACCACCAGCAGGATCTGCTCTACCATTCCAACCCAAACTCCAGGAACACCACATTATGCTACTCATCTCTTTTCTACCATGCCTTAAAACTGCTACTGCATCAGCACCTTCATTTAAAATGAGCCTCGTTTACACATCTCAGATTTTAAGCTTCAAGATCCAAATGTGCATTTCTACAAAAATCCTAGATCTAGACATCTAGCCACAGATTTTCTCTGTGTAGGATGTTCTTCATTCCTTCCTACCTGAATTTCAACAGTTCTCCTACTGTTTCATCTAAGACTAAGGCTTAATGGATTTGTAACTAAATAGGCCATCCTAAATTACATGCTTAACTGCACCTGTTTCTTTTTTCCTTCTCAGACTTAAAATTTTATGTTAGGAAATATCTTTTTCTAAAAGCTAAAAAAGCCAGTTATGCACTTGGGGTTTGGTTATTCACACCAGGGGATAAACAAACATCAGTCGCAGCTTTACTTTTATTTATACAATGTAAAATTAGTGATATATATTTCTTAAAAGCACATTCAAAAGCATTTCAGAAGTGTCACAGAGCACATTTTCCTTTGCCTTTGAAAGACTAACAATGCCTCCTTCTAGTTACCTATTTGGTGCATTCTTCTAGAGTTTGGAAGCTCTGTTACTTACTACAACTTTTCCTACAAGGACTAATTGGCCATTTCTCAGAATAAATACATAATCAGTATATTAAAATCTGCTATTTAATTTTGTTGTTCAGTTTATTCTTTGGAAAAATTCTCTGGTATCACCTTTGTTAAAAGACACTTTTGAGTAATGATTTCTTTGTTAGAACAATTCTTTTTATTATCTGTAAATGATTTCTTTTATATCTATCACATATAAGGAATCACAAAATCATAAAATTGTTTAGGTTGGAAAAGATGTTTAAGATCTTTAAGTCCAACCATTAACCTAGCACGGCCAAGTCCACCTCTAAACCACGTTCCTAAGAACCTCATCTACTTCACCACTTCCCTGGGCAGCCTGTTCCAATGCCTGACAACCCTTTCCGGGAATAATTTTTTCCTGATTTCCAACCTGAATCTCCCCTGGCACAACTTGAGGCCATCTCCTCTTGTCCTATTGCTTGCTACTTGTGAGAAGAGAACAACACCCTCCATGCTACAACCTCCTTTCAGGTAGTTGCAGACAGCACTAAGGTCTCCCCTCAGTCTCTTTTTCTCCAGGCTAAACAGCCCCAGTTCCCTCAGCCACTACTCATCAGACTTGTGCTCCACACCCCTCACCAGCTTCACTGCCCTTCTCTGAACTCTCTCCAGCACCTCAATGCCTTTCCTATGATGAGGGGCCCAAAACTGAACACAGGATTCAAGGTGGGGCCTCACCAGTGCTGAGTACAGGGGGCCGATCACTCCTCTAGTTTTGCTGGCCACACTATTTCTGATACAAGCCAGGATGCTTTTGGCCTTTTTGGCCACCTGGGCACACTGCACATCAAACGACATTTGAGAGTGAAGACCTTGAAAATAACTATCACTATTCCCTCAAATGTTTTTACTTTTCCTTTCTTCCCCTAGATCAGCCAGAGTAGCCTTAATTTTTTACATTTTAATCTATTGCACACAACTTGAGTTCTACATTTTAATGTGCTACACATTTTCATGTTTGAATTTACTAACTATGTGTTGATGCTCTCAGGATAAAGCTGAAAATTTTGACAGCTGGCAAGGGGGCAGTTGGGTTTTCTGTTGCTCAGGAAGGTGTGGGAGGTGTTGGTATGTAGACAGGAATACATGAATTTTGCAGTAACAAGGGTGTCTACTTCTCATTACTCTTTTTGTGTAGGACAGACGTAGTCAGGTCTTTGGGGAGCAAGGCTAAAATGACTTATTCTTCATCCTTGACAGCAGTTGGTAGCCCCACAGCAACATAACTAAGCAGCTGATACGATGTGCAAGAAAAGAATCTGCATTGCCAATTCAAGCTTGTCATCTGACTCATCACATTCCTCAATGCTGATCATTATTTGAAGACTAGTTTTCAACTACAGGCCTAGAGGTGTCCACTTAATTTTTGATAGCACTGGATGATGTACTCCATCACTACAAAACCATCAGATGATCACAGCCGGATCATTCTACTGCAAGGTGGGAACCCATCATATCCGTCAGAGAAATGGATGTGGGCACAGAGGGAAATGATACTTCTAAGCAGGCAGCTCAGTCTGTACCAGGTAAAACAAAGCTCAGAACTAAAACTTCAAGAACCCCCATGTATTCAGTGACACACTTATGTCATGCTTCCTCTGCCAAACTACAGCAGATATGGACCCAACTCTTGATTTTTATTTTAACAGAAATTTACTTGCTGAAATGTGTTTTACACACCACAAACACAACCACCCATCAAACAATGCTTTACACGGGCCAATAATTTTATGCAGCCCTTGAAAACTGGCAATTTTTATCTTCTATGGAGTCCTATGATTCTGTAACAAGGGACTTGCCAAACACTAATGGAGAGACTAAGGAAAGGACAGATGGGTAGCAAGCTGCAGGACCTGCCACCTGAAAACAGCATCTAGGGTATATATAATATCCGTTTTGTAACACTTAAATGAATGACACACAGTTCAACAACATTTGTTTCAGAAGCTTAGACTCCTCCAGTCCTGAAGCTATTGTGGTGATAAATAATCTAGATCTGAAACAAGAAGTTTTCCCTGACAAGTTCGTAAGTTCTAACAACTGCAAAGAGAAACCAGTATGGTGTTTTCAGTGCTGGTGACTGCAGTGCAAGTAAGACATTCTGATCCCTACTTAGGTAAGTGCCTGTATATAGCAAGAAATCTCAAGCTTTTACACCGCTTTGTTGAAGCAAAAGAAGTTCTCTTACAGCATGCACTGCTAACCTAACAGCAATACTTCTACGCCCTTCACAATGCATGTATAAGCCAGACATTTCTGTACTTGGGAGATGACAAAGGATGTAATGAGAATACATCTCCTTCATTCACATCACAGAGAAGACCCACTGTTCAAGGTTACTCTTGCAAAGCTGAGCACTGACCTCAGGCCTCTAGCAGCTTCAGACCCGTTGTCACACTTCTTCAAAAGGACAAAAAACACATCAAGCATTTATGCAGCTTATAGTAACAGCATGGCCCTACATCAGCTGGCAAAAGTTAGAGCACATACAGAGATTTATGACTTTCTTGATACTCCTGCTCAGTAAGAGACAAGCTCTTTAGTTCAGACAACTGAGACTTCTGCACTTACATTGGAACACCTGGCAACTTTACCTTCAGATGACCCAATGTGGTCATACTTGACAACTCTTTCTTTTAACCACAGAATGTAACCGTCCTCCTATTCAGACAAAGAAACAAACACAGTTTCCTTGCTGTTGAGAAAAAAGCTGGGTAACACCTTCCCATATATCACCTTGTACTGACTTGTTTACAGCAGAAGACAACCTTTTTTTGCCCCTACTAAGTATTCCTCTGAAGAAAGTAAGTGAGGGATAAAAGGTGGATATTAAGGTTTTTGGTAACATCTTGCAGATAATCCTACTGGCTATTCCCTGGAGAGCAGCTACCATAACCCAAAATGCAATCTCACTGGGAAAGGTTGAGTACAAATCCACTTCATTCAGGAATACTGGTAACCACCCAGGGAATGGAACAAACCCCTTTTCCGTGTTCACACGGTATTTTTCCGCAAAAACATCAATAAGACAAACTGAATTCAAATGTGAACTCAAATGCTAAAAAAGCGTGGCAACAAGCCTTCACGGCTGGCAGAGAAGCAAGAGAAGCAGCAGACCATCCATAGGCTTAAGACGGCCCAGCTATTCACTGGGCAGCCCTGGTGCAGTGAAAAGGTCAGAGCACTTTGTGGGCAGACACGATGCCCTTATAACAGAAACGCATGGAAGTGGGTGGTCAGGAGAATGTAAGTGTTTAGGAAAGACTACATTCGCTATGCTGTTCGGAAATTTTTCCTGTCTGAATAGGGAAATGTGCCCTTGATTATCTAGTTACAAAATGGATTTCCCTAAGGATACACAAAACAAAGTTTTTATCTGTTCATTCTCCTTTCCCATACTGGTCAGAAGGCAACTTGCTCAAAGATGAGCAAAACCATCCTTCATGGTAGAAGACTGTATTAGCTATAGTGGAGTGACACCATACGGCACATTTTTTTTGTAATGAGAAATGGTAAATGCCGATAGCCTTAAACTTGCTTGGAACATTATTCAAGTTGAGGGCACTGAGTTCTTCCTGGCATCTCTCTCAACCTAAATATAATATTTTCATTAAAATTATTAAATATTAAAAATACACAGTGCAGCCACTTTCCTCTCTTTAACTTAAATCTTTCTTTTCAACTAACCCTGTGAAAATAAGCCAGTAAAAGCACGAAGAAATTTCTCCCACCTTGATGTCACAATTATCCCTGTTGTCCTACATTATTTTAAGAATAAAACCTCATATACCATCAAAAAAAGAAAAAAAATCAGTATCATGCAAAACTACATTTCTCAAAACCTTTACTCAAGAGTTAAAAGGATATTTATTTAAAATTTCTAAAAATATTTTTAACTACAGAAGCTGCAGAGGATTAGAAATTTAAGATTTGCTACGCTTTTTGCTCATCATCACTTCCCACCTTAGTAGAAAGTCCGTTTTAAATTTTGCTATTAATTACCTTTTCCTCTTTAATGAGTTAAACTCACTCCCTGGTAAAAGTGACAAAGAAATTCAATATTGCTTGGTGAAAGTGTATTATCTAAAAGCAGAAATCTGTTTATTGATCACAGACTTGCACTATCAATATACTTTGTCACACTTCACAGAAATAAAGCAACAAAAAAGCGGAAAGAAGGAGAAGAAATTTGATCTTCTGATAGTCAGAAGACAAAGATTTCAGCTAAAAAACTAATGGTCATGAAACCAAAGTTGTTGGAAAAAATCTCACACGTAAATCTCAGCTTAAGCAATTCATACTAAGCAGTCAAATTACATGGTTGGTATAAATCCACTGGATTCTAAGTCAGAAACTCACTGCAGCGAGTAAAATTTCCCTCAATTTTTTAGTATCTTAAACTACAACTTTAAGAAATATTTATTTAAAAATCTGTCTAGAAGGCAGTTTTGTCTTAAGGACTCCATTTTAACTGCAAGGTTTTTGAGATGCAGTGAGAAATACACCAATAGCCCTATGTTTTCTTACCCAATATATCCAGCTGCCGTAAATGCGTGCAGTTAGCCGCCAGCTCCTCGATGTCTGTGTCACACACAGACCTGTTGGCTGTAAGAAAGAGCTTCTGCAAGTTGGGGAGTTTACGTGCAAGGTTAGTGAAGCAGCCTGTACTGCTCTGTAGTGTAGGGCACCAGCCTAGATCGAGTTCTTCCAAAAGCTGGCAGCCTGAAGCCAATTCTGCTATTCCACTTTCAGTTATGTTTTTACATCTCCACAAATCCAGGCTGCGAAGCTTTTTGCATTTTGCTCCCATCATGCTTGCTATAAGATCATAGTCTTCAATCTGCAAGGAAAACAAACACTTTGTCATGTATACCATCCTTCCGGACATACATAGGTGTTTCAAGATTTGCTTGCTAACACAATCATAAGCATTTTTCATTTGTAAAGAGCTCTGAGAGTACAGTGAGGTCTACTTTTGCAAAAGACAAAAAGAAAATACATTCCCTATCAATCCCCAGATAGACGTGCTTTTGAGTTCACTTAAGTGAACTTAAAATTTTCACTTAAGTGAATTTAAAATTTTCACTTTCACTTCAGTGAAAATGCAGTGAAAAGTTTGTTTTCATTGAAAAGCCTTTCTTTTATTTTTCACGGTAGCTTTTCCTTTAAAAGATGATGAAAACTTTTTACGACCATAGGCACTGCAAGCATAGGCACATCTAGATTGAAGAACGTGTATATTTCTTTTCTAGGTTGATCAGTTGCTCCATCTCCTCATGGAAGTTCTATTAAGTCACCTTGGGCAAGCCAAAGGGACTGAAACAGGGTCCCACTCTACAGGAAGAAGGAATGAAATCCACTATCAAAAATCATAGGAATTCAAGGACTGTTGGAAAACTGTAGTCACGTTGCCTTCCTCTTCTGTCTGTGAGTCAAAGCAGGGAAGGCTGAGCCAATTCTGCTTTGTCACTTGCTTCTTGAACTACAAGGAAGGTTGGCTAAGTCTTCCTGATGAGTTATCTGCAGCAAGCCAGAATCCCATCACACACACCTCTGAGCAACCCAGCTCACATGAGTGCCATGCAGGAATTGTTATCCTTGTACTCTCTTTAAGCAACGTGTGCAAGACTATGACTCAAATGGCTTTTGCTGAAAATATTTGTCTCATGGTTATTAGAGTCAGACACAAGTGTTAATCTGCCAGGAATGACAATCTGGGCTGAATAAAAATACCTAAGTCTTTATTATTAGTTTTAGAAAGAAAAACTGATCACACATATAAAGAATGCCGAAAAATTTAGGAAGAGGCTAAAGAACTACGAGGAAGCCTACAAGTTAGGTTTCAGGTGAACGCAACTGGCACGTAACCCATAAGTATATGACTAATCTGCATCTGTCTTGGACATTGCAAGACAGCATAGCTTAATATCAACCTAGCATTTAACATGTCTTTGTGAAACAAACTCAGGTCTAGTTCCAAGCAAGCGTCCTCGTGTGGTGTAAGTACTCACCATGACGCAGCTGCCCAGGCTGAGGTGCTGCAGCTCCGAGCAGAAGTTCAGAATACTGAGCAGGGCTGTTTGCTGCCACGGGAGAACACAGCAGAAGGAAATACGGAAAGTGAAACAAAGAGAAGAGGTCAATTAGACATTAAAGGCTGTCACTGTGTTTCCTGAAATACAGCTCAAAACTCTGCTACAGACACCACAAATGCCACTTAATGAGTCCCCGGGTACTTTACCCATCGATTAGCTTAAAGCAATGGTAATCGTTACAAACCTTTATGCAAGTCACTTTGGATGTGGTTTTGCATTGCCCTGAAGATATCTACACGCCCATGACCTATCCGCTCATTTCCCACAGGAAAGCTGCTGAAGCAGTGTGGTAAGTTCAACCACCAGGCAAGGCCAGCCTAAAAACACAGAGGGCTGGCGACATACCCGGAGAACAGCAGAGGCTCTGACATTCGCTGATCAGCTGCAGCCTGATGGAACTGCCAATAGAGCTGGCAGCATCAGGATTGAGTTGGTGACTTTAATGTCAAAGGAGTCTCCGTGCTGACAAGGATGCTGACAACCATCGAGCACCTGTCACTACTTGCATGCAGACCGAAACAGATACAATGTGTATTTTACAGTCATGTTCCTGCCATTTAACATGGTCGTTCTTTTCAGAAAATACTGCACATTGCTCAGCCTGAAATTGGACTGGAACATCAGATGCATCTTACAAAATGTAAAGTACGCAGCTGTTCTGTTCCACAACAAGGGAAAATTCACAGGTTTTTATTTGT
Organism: Patagioenas fasciata; assembly: GCF_037038585.1. Classification (NCBI taxonomy): domain Eukaryota; kingdom Metazoa; phylum Chordata; class Aves; order Columbiformes; family Columbidae; genus Patagioenas; species Patagioenas fasciata. Next base: position 83,269,731 of record NC_092522.1, on the reverse strand, counting down.
GTTTCCAAGATACAGAAAGACTCTTCTGCGTTGTCTGTAGCCACGTTTTGTTTTGTAGTTGGAAATACACACAGTGCAAAAAAGAAGGTAGTCTGGAATTCACCTCACAAATAGCTGTGCATCACACCTAGAACATTCACCACATTGTCAGGACTCTGTAATCTCTATCAGCTTGAAAACACAAATAAATTTCACAACATATTAACAATATAAGTCTGTGGATGTCTACAGTTTATACAAGTTTCTAACAAAAAACCCCAAGCAATATACAAAGGACAAAATAACCTACTGCTAATAAGCAGAATTCCTACAAGAACATTGGGCAACAATACTTGTACACATGGCTTGTATAAATTATGTATTTAAAAAATATATATATACACTTAATTTTGAAACATTTACGGTAAAATGCTTTATATAGTTTCCTCAGTTATACTCTAATGAAATGTGGCAGGAACACGAACTTTTGTCATGCCACCATGAAGAAATATCTGTTCCCTCACACTGAAAGGCTGGCAGATACAAAACAGGGACATAGCATGGGGTATTCGTGGAGACCATTTCAGACACCTAATTTAGGTGTCTCCAGGGAGCAATTAGAAACACCCAACACTTGACATGGATGGAACCTCAGCTTCCAACTTGGCCTTCTAAGATTTGATTTCCCAAAGGCAGCCTAAAAGTAGACACTATGAGCAAGCCTTCCTCACATGTATCTTTGCAGAGGTCCTACAAAGCCACTGCCCACCTGCTTGTTTTACTTTCAATCATGTTTTTAAAGAAAAAGGTAGCTATGGAATTAAGCACAAGCATTAAATAAATAACATTTAAAACATTTCAAAACTGGTAAATGTGTAAATATCCAATAAGTTCTAAATAACATACTTATTAGGCAAATGCTTCATTTGGATCATTAAACCAGTAAATTTGGATCATTACATCAGCAATTCCAAGAGAATAAGACATAATCTTTACTGTTTAACTCGGTCAAATCTATAAGCTTTAGAAACTACTAAGGTGCGCAAATTAAAAGCAAAATCCCCAAACCTCCCTTTAAAAAGCTTAAATATCAGAGCTAAAGAAATCAGTCTGACTGCATACACAGTTCTAAACAGGGTTTCTGCAAGTATTCAGGCAACTCCCCAGGAAAGCTGAATAGCTTGATGCATTCCACCATGATTTTCAGCAATGGTTTCCAGACTGGAATTTAAACACCAGACTGAAAGGATGGGAAGCAGCAATATGTTTCCCTAATGACACAAACAGTGAAAAACCAAACAGTGATTCTGAACAGATTGTAGGATGTGAGATCAATTCCATACTTTCTCTTCTTCAAAGACGGTTGAAATAGGTAGGAAGACTAATATTCATAGTTACCTTGATTAGATAATCGAGCTATAATACTTTTGTTGACTTGAACAGGAATTTGATCCAGCTCTCAGAATAACTTTTTTAGTCCCTCTCTAATTTGAGACAGTCCTTCCTGTATTGATGTGCACTGAGTCCACATTTTCAGAGGTCTTTTCACAACCTATAAAACCTAAGGTATTATTTTAAACAATTATTAAAACAAACTAACAAAAAAACACCAACAGCAAACTATTTTAAAAGAGCACTAGGAACATGGGTAAATAGAAGGCAGCTTGGTAGAACACCATGTTGTACCATCACAAATCACACCAAGTCAAGCCGAGGAGTAAACAACTACTTACTCAACATTAATTACAGAAGCTATATTAATTACTCTTCCAGAGTGCATACACATCCATACACAAGAATCAGATTTCTTTCAGAAGCAGTGTCTGTTTTTCTGTAACTGAGGTGGAGTTTGCATATGTCAAGAAAGAAGAAAAAACCCTTTGTGCTTGCCTAGTTGTGCCTCAGCCAACTGAGAATCCAGGTGGCAAAGGACATGAAAATAGCAGAGGAGAATGGCAGCTCACAGAATCCATATGCACCACATATAGAAGGACTATCATTGTAATAACCTGTCTGCTTCAAGCCATCTGTCTATACAATTCATCTCTCTGACTTGCAACACAAGATGACTGTAAGCAGAGGAGAGCAAGGCCATCACCCGACTGAAGCTGTAACACAGGCCAACCTTCACATGTTGGAGAGCTTTGCAAGAGGAGCTAGGAGGCTGTCTAAATTCTGGATTGGCAAACTTTAACCTGGACAGAGTCTAATTTCACCGTCTCTGAGCCTACAATGTAGATTTTTGGAGTTTTTCCCGAACCAAAGGTAAGGTTTGGCTTTGTACCTGCTCCCCTTTTCACTGATTGAGAAAAGAGTAGATGACGCAAACAAAACACCTCACCATGGAAACAAATTTAAGGTAAGAATTACTTTTTCTTTGTGGAGTAATGCATGGCATGGCTTCAGTCATCTAAATTTCTTCCACCATCCAAGCCAAAACAGACACTACTAAAATAACCAAATTTTATAAGATGGCATAGACAATAGGAAGAGTCCAAAGAGGCCAAATAAAATGGTCTATCCCATCCTCCATTCCCAGGAAAGGTGTTTTCAGGTCAGGAAAACATACAGCTGAGACCATGCAGGAGCTGCTGTAAGAGACAAGACCTTGACATCAAACTGATTAGAAGGATGTGATACTGCTGCTAAACACAACCTTACAGAGCAGATTACAGAAATATTTTAAAGCATGGCTGTCAGTCCTAAACCTCAGAAAAGTGAAGCAGACTGCCTGAAGAATCTCTGAAGCATTTGTGAACAGGCAGACAAACACCTGTCAGAAAGGACATCAACAGAGTTGATGCTGCCTTGGGCAACAGAAGAGATGAGATCACTGCTGGAAATCCTAACCTACTGCACACAAGACAGGTGGGAGGTCTGGCCAAACATGCAAATCCTTCACTCCGCAACACAGGCCAGCCTGGAAGACATTTAGGTGTATCGAATAACTTCAACTCAACAGCTGATATTGGACTAACTTGTATCCTACCTGTCTTTGTAAAGACCCCAGACATCACACTGAAGTTTTGACTCGAACGCTGCAAGAGCATTGCTGGTTTGAACAGACACCCTATCAGTAAAGAAACCAAATACTGCTGGCCAGAGTGAATCTTGCTTGACTTTTTTCAGGATCTTTTGCATTCATGATCCAGCAGCAAGTGCAAATTATTTCTGATGTTAGTATGATGAGGAAAGCATCTAAGAGATATCCTGAGTTCAAACAGAAAACCCTTCTGCCTGTGACAGATTTGGCTCACCCGTGGAACATGAACTTTGAATATTTGACCATTTACACATTGCAGTTTCATTATCAAGTAGTCCAAGACTTAAAAAAAAAAAAAAAAAGGTTTTAAAAAACACTATGATGCACTATAATATGGTTAACACATAATGGTTACACTATAATAAAAGCACAAAAATAAATACAGCACAGTGTGCCTCTGCAAGATTAAAGAGCTTAAGAAAAACAACATTGGTTTACTTTTAGGGTTGGGATATGGAAGAAACAGTCTGCACCTTTTTATAAACTTTCTTTTTACAGAGAAACCTTAACAACAACTTTTAAAATTGTTACTTTTTATGCTGGGAACAAACAACAGACTGTTTTTTCCCCTTCTGAGAAGAACTGTGACATAAGTTGGGAATTCTTCCAGCCCCTCAGTGAAACAACTTGAGAGCCTGAATCTTTTACAAGACTTTCATTCTCCTGCATTTTTTTCTTCAAATTTTTTCAATGAAGTGAATACTGAAAGTAATCTTTAAGTCTCATTAAAGACTGCTTCCTCCTTTCTTTAAATATCATTTTCCTTGCTTGCTATGTTTTTAATCAGAGAGTTACTAATTCTCCAGTTAACTACTTTGTCCAACAACAAAGAATTACACAAGACATAAATTTGAGGGGTTTAAGCATAACAATTTAAGTTAGGGGTAGCAAAAAAAAATCCTTTAATCTCCACCTCCCCAATTACGTTATATGAGAAGACAACCAAAATTGTACTTTTTTTTTCTTATTATTTCCTAATGATGACCTCACCCCTAACCCTCCCTGCCCTATCTCCCCCAAAACTCTGTTGTGTCCACTTAGGTTCAAATACTTAAATAACGTTAGCTGCAGGCAGATATCAGATTAGATGCCTGTATCTGCAAGCTCTCCACAACAAAAATATTGCATTTTTCCACCATATAAAATAATGAATACAACAGCATGCCTAACACCCACAATTTCTTTTTCATTTTCAGTTACTTCTCTATCAAAAAAAAAAAAAGGCATCCTGAAGAGTCTTTGTGGTGAGTTGCCTTTGCATATAAATTTATGAGGTTGTTATATTTAATAACAGGTTCTCTCACAGTATTTACCCATGTTTCTAGGTTGCGTTTTCATCTTACTCTACAGACCTATGTTAAAATATTGTGAAAAATATTTGCTTTTAGGTTAGAATCAGGGTCTTTAGCATTACATTAACTAATGGTACTGAATACGTATTTAGAAAAGCTTATTCCACAAACAAACACCTTTTCATAAGAGAAAACATTTGATCAGCTAGCTAGTAAAGAATTGTGGAACCCCAAATATCCAGTGCCCAATCAAGAGCTGCCACATGCTGTTTGTGTACAAATCGAATTTACATTTCTCAACACATATAGTTAAAAGTTGACATAGCGATTAGGCAATTACTACAGGACATCAGTCATTATATGTGTAATACTACACAGTTATATTTTGGGAGCCTATTTATCTAACAGAACACCTGACAATATTATACCATTCAGTAGCAACTAATAATCTGCATGAAAATCCAAGACAGAAGATTCAGCCTTGCCTGAAGAAGGAAGAGTAAATGTGGTAAAGAAGAAGTAGTTCCGCAGGGTACTCTAAGTATTCTTTCTCATAAAAATTCTTGGAACCCAAGAAGCAGATGGAAAGGAGAACTGGAGAACTACACACTAAGGTCAGGCCAATGAAGTCTTCCATGTCTCTCTCAGTCAATCACTCACATCCTTCTTCTCAGAAATCAATCCTTCAGCAGAGCTGCATCTGCTTCAGCAGAGAAATCAAAGTATTCTCAGAATTGCACAGAAAGGTTCCTCTATTCATGATCTGGGCAGGAGCTTCCCTTTTGTTCCCAAAAAGTTTAAGTTTACAGCAAAGGAGGTTGGAGCCAGCTGACTCAGCCAGACAAATGCACAACTGTGGGAACAAATTAGACCAAAATGTCTCAGACTTCAGCACACACATAATGAGAACCACTTCCACTGCTGCAGACACAAAACACCTTCTCACACAACTGTCAGAATCAAGGCCAAACTTTCTGGAAGGGGAGACCAGTGACTGCAAGTTTATCCCCTTTCCAACTTCACACCAACAATTCAAACCTCATTTGGTAAGAACCATCCTACTTAACAACAACAGCCATTCCCTGCTTTTCGCCAAGGACGTGTTTCTGAAGAGTGCAATGGTTAGTCATTCCGTGGGAAGCAAAGTAGTTTTCCCCCAAAAGAATTACTGTAACAGAGGGGACATGTGCAAGGAGCTAAGAAATACATGCTGGTTTAATACACACAGGTCACACGTGTGATGTGATCACCACCTAGAGAGACGTGATGGTTTTTAAGATGGCTTTAAAACATCATCCACGTCATACATGGTCTCTGGATATTTCAGCGGTGTGCATTAAGTCCCTGCATACATGCACCCACTCTGAATTCCTACAAAAAATATTGCTTTATCACCAACCAAATTCAACTGCTTCACCTGCAAGACTGAACACCTGACAGAAACCTAACAGGAACCCCCTCACTGACTCTTTCGGGGCAGTTACATCAGTTACATCACTATTCTCCTCAGACAACTCAGTCATGTTGAAGAAGTAATAATAACAGCTAGCAGAGCTCAAGCAATGGCCAGAGAAGCAACAGACAGCAGAGCACTGCTGTAGCTGGGCATGGCCCCACCACCCAGAAGGGTCTCCTGAATCCTGTTCACCTACCTTGGGGCAGGGGGTCTCACACAAGGGCTGGCAGGAGGAGTTTGGACCCTTCAGACAGAAACAGGCTGTGGTGGGCTGAGGCTTTGGAGATAGAGCCCCTCCTCAAAAGGCCAACCAAAGGTAACAACCTTACCCATCCTCTTTCAGTTGGCAGCTTCCCCTCTATACTACAACCTGACATGTACAACTTTTGCCAAAATATTTCAGAAAATGAACCAAGTTACTTCTAATTTCAGGGAAAATAATTGAGACAAAACTAAATGTTAATTCAGCTTTAGGACTTCCAGGAACACCTTAGTTAAAAGAAGCTGCTATGTGTTCCCGCATAGAGACAAGAAAATTTGATGGTAGCACATCGCTGAGTTAATTTTTATTATTATATGTGACTAAGATATATTTGGAATGGCAATTGATTTCCATATGTAAAACTGCATTAACGGAGGTTCTAGTAAGACTCTCTGAAAAATAAAAAAACCACAACCAATCCTATCCCCCCAGCCCAGTAACACATTCAGCAAGTTATTACCTCCAAATCTGGCTTCTAGTGGCAAAAATATTGCACAAACATTGGTGTTTTCCATCAACTACTTGAAAATATACAATTATAATTTATCAAATTCTTTATCTTAAGCCAGCGAAGTTCTACTTCATAAGTACTGCAGCAAAATAACTTTACCATAGTACAATTACAAGCACCTCATGCAAATGTAAAAGGTAATCCTGTAAGACTGTCAAAGACAATTCAAAATCTATATAAATTCTGAATACTGGTTTTTTCCTCCCTTTGGCACTATATAGCACAAGAAGAATGCCAAAAATAAATTTTTTGTATGTGGGGGTTCTTTTGACACAGTCTGTGAAAGAACTACATCAGAAATTACTTGGCATCTGCTATTCTAATACAGTAATTAAAAACCACATCAGATGCAAAGCCAGAATTCTGTAAATATCTACTACAATGTTCGTTTTGAAAGGTGTGACAAGGTAAATCAATACTGCCTACAAAAAAATAAAAAAAAAATCTGTTACATTAATTTCAAGGTCTTGTACCTCAACATCTAAAAAACAACCTACAATAAAGGTACAATAGTCCCCAAAAGCAATCACTCTCACAGAAAGCAGAATTGAATAAAATTATAATACTGACACAAAAGGTAATGGTGAAATGCACTTCTTTTTAAAGCTGCTCCAGCAAAGAAACTGTAAAATATGCTTCTGGTCACACGACATGTGTGCCTATAAACACATAAGAACCATTGGTTTAACCAGTTAAAGAAGAGCACAAAATTAACTTTAGATACTTACACAGTGCTAGCTTTAGTTTTCAGGAACCTGTTTGCTTCCCAAAAAGTACTCATTTTCAGATTATCATTTATTACCATAATCACAAATGTATTTAAGTGATACCTTGTGGATGAAGACATTAATGTAGACAATTTACATTTATAGATTCAAAATAAACATGGTGGCAAATCCATTTTTCTCTACAGTTTAAACTAGCAGGAAGTCTATTCCCCCTCAAGTATCCATGCAGCTATCAGAGAAGAAATATGATGAAAACTGTGAGAATTGGAACATATTTCTTAAAAATCAGCTCCCCCCTTCTTCCCCTCCTAACGTACTTGGATTATTGGACCATTTTTGAGATGAAGAACTGGACAGTGATAAAACTTTTGCCTCCAAATCTTTACGGCATAGTTTTAAAAACAGATGCAATATGAACATTGTATGAGCATCATGCCGGTATCATTCAATATATTCATCAATGACTTGGATGAGGGAATAGAGTGTACTATCAGCAAGTTTGCTGATGACATCAAACTGGGAGGAGTGGCTGACACACCTCAGCTCTCAGAAGTATAACATAACTCCTAAGAGGTTATTTCTGAAAACTCTGTGGAATGATTTTATGGCAGCATTAACTTTTACATTACTCATGGCATAAGAAAGTAAGAGCTGTTACATTTACTGATAAGATTCTTACACCACTTCTGATATCTAAAATTGTCAATGACCTTTCTTCCAGTTGCGCAAGTTCCAAGTTTGCTCTTGTTCAAATATATCAGAGATATAATTTATAAATAAAACACTTGCTTTGAAATGTGTGCAAAACAAAGTCCTTTGTCCATTGTAATTTGATTTAAATTTAGTTCATTTTGTATTTCAATTATAACTGTAATACAAACTTAACTCTTTATTCACACATTATAAAGAATTGAGAACATCACACAATATCAAATACATAATCTTACATTAAAATTTACACCCAACAATAAGGAGATGGTCAAGTTCTCCTACTGTATTTGTGGCTTTGCTTTATTTAAAATACAGTTTTGGTTGCATTATTTATATGGATGGAATACTTCATTACAATCATTAAATCAAGATAATATTCATACTCAAACCATAAAGATGTGCATTGCCATTTACTGTACACAATAGTACCTTCATTGTTCATTGTATTCTTCATATGTATCAATGCCAAGAAGTGCTTAAATTATGCTGTGAATATACTCCAAATGAATAAACATTAAGGAGTCATGTATCAGCAAATACCAAAACCACCACAAAAATCCCACAACTACAATTAGCGGTCTTGAGCTAGCAGAAATTAGATTTAGAAAATGTTGGGGTTACTTTCTCGTAGCAAGTTACAGATTATTTCAAGCATATACAGAATCAAACAAGCTTTAAGTACAAAATTAAAGCACTGAAAAAATGAGCTGCATTGAGTAGACAGGAGTATAGTGATGCACGACAATTTTTTTTTCCTCCTTTCTTTCTTGTTTGTCCTGGAACAAATTACTGAAAGTCAGTGTACTTTCCTCCTTGTAACATAGAGGCTGGAATAATTCAAGGGTGGTAGAAGCTTCTATTCAGAGGTCTGAAACTGATTTTGTACACAGTAAGTCAAGGAAATATCATTATATATGGCCTTAAGAATCAGCAGGGTTAGGACCAAAGACCACACACTCCTCCAGATGGTACAGCCATCTTCCAAAGTAGCAATGCAGTGATTTTGGTGCCAGAGATAGTAAGCAGCAGAACACCAGAATTGCCTCTTACACTAAAAACGTACACTTCGCAGCTCTGATTACAGAGACAATGGGAATAATTTTCAATACAAAGAAAACAGCTAAAATAACAAGAAACTGTCATAACAATTGCTCAGACGTTACATAAGATGTTGTCAATTTTATTAAGTTTCCATTTGCCTCGAAATCTGTTCTTCTGTACCTAACAGGTAAAATCATTAACAATAGTCAATTTACTGTAGAGTATATCCTCAGAATTCATCCATTAGTGGCATAATAATCATAGACAAACACAACAAATACTTTAAATCTTAAAAGCAATTTTCCTCTCTTTTAATTTTTTTTTTTTATTTAGCATTAAAAGAAGGAAAGAGTACTGCTAGATGTAGTCTGAGAAGGGAGATCCTACAGATTGGGCAGGTACATAAATTTGGGTTTGTTTAATCAAAATATCATTGTTTTTATTTAGATGTTAATGCTGTACTTCGTAAAGCATCATGCAAAACACAAGCAGCTTTATCAACATACTGACAAGAAGGATGGAGAATCCTCATATCATTTCCTACGATATTTATTCACGCACCCAAATTCACAACCAAAAGAACGTGTTGTACCATTTACCCAGATGTCCCCTAACAAAACACTGCATTTGCAACCAAGGTTGACAACTGTGGAGTAGGAAAATGATCCCTTTTTCATTGCCATCACAAATAACATGCAGAAAGGGGCCCTCTTAAAAGTCCTGTTTTGCTTTTCTTCTTCTCTTCAGTGTTCCCCTTTTAAAAACCATGATCACTTCCCTTAAATCATTCAACTTCAGTGTTCACCTTGATCAACCATAACAATAAATTCATCAGTGTTTACAAGCATAAGAAGTAGTCCCAGTCCTCATTAGATCTAATTTGACTATGCTTCAACTCCAGTGACTGCAGCAAGATACAAAGACATTTACCATACCCCATTAGAGAACTCATTTTGGGCCACCCTTTAACCTACTTGTTCTCTGCATGTTCATTCCCTCTTCATATTTTGGTAATTACCTCAAAATTCTCACTAATATCAAAATCATATCAACTGATTTTTAGAATCAGGTTGGTTAACACAGGATGAAGAAGGATGCCATCTGTCAAAAAAAATGACAACACATTGATAATTATGGTAGGACTTGGACCTTTCTCCTTCTATTATAGAATACGATGCAAGAAGAAAATTCAGATCGAGAGACTTAGTACTTTTTCTTTCTTTGGTTTATTTTTAAGGAAAAGAAGAGGAGAAAACCACTGATTCATTTAGGAAAACAGTGGTCTAAATGGAAAAAAAAAAGGTTTTCTTTTGGTTTCTTTTTTTTGGATTTTGAGACAGAACTTTTACAGAGGACCATAACACACATCAGCTCTGTTCTTCTCACCTTCCTACTAACTTTCTCTCAATAATCACATACTTGTTATCAGTTAGCAGTTTTCCTTAGTGGATTCATGGCCTCAGATTCTTTTCTCCAAGCAGGTCCAGTTAGCAACAATACAACATCAAGCTCTTGATTAAACATTAGCTTTGTTCCCTTGTTTGTTTCTTAAAAGCTCCAACACTGAAGACCCAAAAAAGAAGCAGTAGTAGAAAAAATTTCACAAAAAAAAAAAAAATCAAGAATACTACTATACTACAATTCTTCAGTAAGTTTTAGAGAAGTCTAAATCACTCCAGAGCATGCTTGATTAATGTATCTATCCCACCTTTCTTGCATCTAGACATCAGTTACTACTCAACAGCTCTGTATCAGCTGAAGAGTACAGAAGGAACAGCAGCCTCTTTTGTACAGAAAAACAAAGATTTGCATTAGGGGAAGCTAATGGAGAGAGAGGTAATGTTATTTCTGTAAATCTGTGATCTTTGTAACTCTAATCCTCTAGCTTAAATCCTATGCTACATCTTCATCCTGTCTCTTTTACTTTTCCATCTGTGACACACAATGTATATTGTTAAGTGCCTTCATATTAACAAGCAACACAAAAGCATCCTCTCCCATTTACCTGTTTAGATTTCTGGAAATTTTTCTTCCATGGTTTGTTAGGAACAGTGCCTTTTGCTTATACTGATGTATAAAACAGAAGCACAGCCTTAAGGAAGCTTGATTATGAATGAACTTGTAAGCTACAAGCAGATGCATGTCCATACACATGAAAGGTAGATATCAATCTTCACAATTTAAGGGGTTCAAAGTCAGGGAAGTTCACCACCTACGTTCAGTCTAATCTCAAGTTCTGTTCAGCAAAGTGATAGCTGAGCACAGAGAGTTACCAAGAATTTTCAGTGTATGCCTCAGCTGCTGCACTATTACATACATGAAGCCTCAAACTTTAGAAGTTACCTGAGTAGAATTGAACAGATTATGATCAGTCAACAGTAGAAAAAATAAAGTTATACAATCTTTATCTTTGATTCAATGATTTTTTTTTCAGATCTTAAAAAGCCTTGTGAAGTACAGAGCACACACTTTAAGTGAGGTAAGGAGATCTATCAAGATTTACAGAAAGTCTAGCAAGAGACAAACAGAACAGATGTGCCCAAGGTACTGACTCCGAGCTCTCTATAAAAGGCACTTCAAAGCAGGGCTCACCAAACCATTTTTTAGTTTGAAGAAAACCATAATTGTTTCAATACACAGAGTAACGAGTTACTGAGGGGCACTGGCTTCATAGTGACTGGCTGCTTACCCCAGAGCAAATGCCAATCATTGCAGGTAGCCTACCCTTTGATTTAATTACTATTCATTACCAAATCACCCTTACAGACAGCTAGTTAGACCCTGGACACAAACATACATATGATTTACCCCCCCCCAAAAAAAAGACAAGAAGATGCAACTAACTTTGTAGCATGTGTGTTCAGTGTGAACTGCTTATAAACAAAATCAGGTGCTACAACTTCAGATGCCCCTTTGACATCTCATAAACAGAACCTACTGTTACAGCTTCTGTTCCTCTGTTCACTTACAGCTTAACACTCCACACAATCCGGTCTCTCAACCTCACTTCCATGTACCAAAACCATAACTAAAAGTAACACACACAATCAAACTTCTCTGAAAATGTTTATCTTAGAACCAAAAAGCTATAAAGAAAAACCTGCGGAGCCACAGTTTTCTCCTCTTTTTGGAGCTCTACTAAGCAGTAGCTTTTGCAACAAGAGAAGCACAAGTGTGAGAGCTTCCACGAAAACAGAGTAGCAAGGTTGTGATACATGAGTGATGTAGCTAGTAAGAAGTAGTAGAATGGCTTCCCATTCAAATTGCTGTTATTTACTAGGATACGACATCTGTAAAATGTAGTAAACTACAATGATCTTCTCAACTGTAGCGTATAAAACCATTCCATCTTAGGCAGGAAATATGCTGCAGCAAACAATAACAACCCTGATTTGTGTAGTTGAGTAACTGTGTAAAGAAGTAATTTTTACACTGTATTTTTTTTAAATGTGTTCCATGTCTCAAATACTGCTAATATACAAAGATGGTAGGGATATAGCAATTAGTAAATCATTCTAAAGGAGAAAATGTTGATAGTTACAGTAGGTTACTAAATAGGGTAATTTCCCAATTACATTGCCAAATACAGTCTGTCTGGAATATACTTCAAAACAAGAGAAAACCTTTCACATTCATGATTTAACTATATTGTTTAAAACAGCCAGTGAAAAATCACCAATCTTCCACACAAGTTAAAACATGCCGGTTTTAAATTTATTTTCAGTAAATCCAGAAGCTATTTTGAAAATTAAAAAAAAAATACTATGTTTCTTGAAACTACCTTTGAATTGTCTTGATTTGCTTCTGAATTTACATGCAAAATTCTTCTTCATTAATGAAAAACAAACAAACAAACAACTTTACCAAGACCAAAAGTCTTTATTGCAAAGGTTAAAAAAATACTTGTTCCTACCTCCACTTTTGTTCGGTAGAGAATGAGACGCTTTAGGTTGCCCACTTTGGCTATGTGGTTGAAAGCCTGAGGTGGTATTTTATCACATGATGAGAGATTTAACTCCTGAAGATTTGGACACATTTCAGTGATGACCTCCAAACATGTTTCATTGAGGAAATGGCCACAAGACAACTCAAGACGTACTAGTTCAGAGCCACAAACTTTCAAGAACCTGTAAAAAAAACATATTTTAAGCGAAAAACAAACGTACTTTCAGGTGAGAGTCTGAATACTGTCAAAACCTTAAGCAAGCAAACCAAAAAACAGTTCCTTTAAACGAAAAGTTTGCAGACCACAGCTCTTACGTGACCTCAATTAACAGAAAACATGATTAAGTTAAAGTAAATTAATCATCATCACTCTGAAGAAGTTATTTCTGAATCAAATCTGTACAATTCCAGAAGAGACCAAACTAATTAGGTTTTGAGTCAGAGAGCAATATTCAAAAACCCAAGGCAGCTTGAGAGTCAAGTCTGTTTCATCAGCGTTAATGTGATACTGTACATAACACGGATATTCTACAGTTTGTACAGAGGAATATTTGACTACATACCTTATAAGAAATACAGAAGGCTACATAATGTTATACATGGCGTAAGGAGACTAATGTCACTAAACAGCCTTAAAAAGCCATTCTGTCTTGAAAATAAATTGCAAAAGAATCACTGGGAGTGAGAACAGCAGAGTGTGGGCTTATCAAATTAACAAGTCTTGAAAACTCTCTTTTGGTTTAGAAAGTTGGAACATGCTTTCTTCTTGCCATTTACTCTGAGCCAATGGAGCAAAGTACCACAGAGATGATGTCTGAAATGCTTTTAAACAGTCCCAAAGCCAACTTTGACAATGGTCTGCAAGTTTCCACCAATAATTTCATATTTATCTCAGAAAAATCTGCAAATGCAAAAAATGAGGTTAAACAAATACTTTTAAATGGATTAAATATCCAAGCTAAGTATTTTAAGACCTTCAGAAAAACTTCTAATTCCTTTCATTACCAAGTGAGTCAAAATCAACACTTTGTAGTTGTTCTCACACATGAGATTCCTGAGGACTATTTCCCATTACTTTCATTTGAATTATAAAAATTTAAGATATTAGAAGACAAAATATCCAAAATTTAGAAACTTTGATGGTCTCTGCATGAATTACACCTGTCAGAGATCTCGTGTCAGAAACTCAAGCTCTGTTATATCTAATCCAAGCTTTAATTAAAAACACAAAAGCTTATGTCCCTTTTTATTGCAAAGATAACCTCCAAACTGTGAATCAATCACTAGGCTTGTAAGTTTGGTATTTAATAGGAAAAAAACCCCACACGTTTGCAGTGATTTTGTTATACTTTAAGTTCCTCCAGTAGAAAAAACCTAAGTTCCTAACCAACGAATTGCAAAGAGTCACCTTTTTTACTTCCAAGAATCACAGAGCTACTTGGGACAGAGCACGAATTAGTTTCTCATAACAAATATTCTGATCTGGTCTATTACCAGCTCTGTTCTACAAGAAACTTCATGCAAACAAAGCAGCTTTATGTTCTGACACTTTCACTGCAAATTAAGTATTACTTTGGGGTTTTAACTGATGCAATAGAAATGCCAGAGAGACATGACACTTCTGCTTGCACAAAAGCTCCTACTGCTACAACTGAACAGATATCAGCCTTCCCAAGCCTGTGCTCTTGCTGAAACTTCAGATGAAAAAGCTGCTGGTCTCAAAAGCAGGCACATTTGGGTAGGCATTCCTCAATGACACTAACAGTAGTGCAGGAGTTAAAGCTCATCTTTCAAGATCCAAGCTTTCAAATCTTTTCCTTTCCTTATTTTTTTCATTACTCACTCAAGTCATACTTGCCATTCGTCATCACCTTTGTTTACTCCTTTCATCTCTTTCCATCTTGCACATTACACAGCTCTAGCTTGATAACGCAGATCCTATGCAATACAGATGCCACCCTGGCATCTCCATCTCTGGAGGTTTCCAAGAGTCACCTGGAACCTTGACTGACCTGATCTAGTGCTGGGGACACTGGTACTTCAAGTGGGAGCTTGGAGTAGACGACCTTCAGAGATCCCTAACATCCACCATTTCTATGAGCCTATGCAAACAGAAACAAAGAGAGGGTCTGAGACATGAAAGGGGGGGACATAAGCCCCAGAGCCACAGGGGTTCTGCTAAGTAAGGCCTTAAAATCTCCTCTTCCACTACTTGTGGCTAACTCTGCAGTCTCTCCTTAGAATCTATTTTAGCTTGTAAAATCAGAGTTTATCAAATATCAAGCACTTATTCGCTGTTTTCATACTGGATACAGTGAATTCCCCTAGTCCAGTAAACCACCTTCTGGGAGTGTCAGAGCTGAAGTGACACAACAATTCACAACAACTAGCATCAGGTATTTAAACATTAGACTGCTATTTTAGGCTAGCAATAGAGTTCAACACTGCCATGAAAAAATACAGGATGGAAATCCCCTGGAAATCAGAGTAGAGACATATGGATTCATTGCTGATTACCAATTAGCCAATTCCTCTATTTAATGAGTGCTTTAATAATATTCACACAGTTTCTTTCATCAACAAATTACCAGGTTTGTTTGAATGGTGATATTTTCCATAAAACCTTGTCAATCGCCACTTATTATACCTCCAGCTTTTAATTTGCTAACGGATAAATATTTTATGAATTACTCCATTACAATAATGGATGTTATGTTAACTACCGTATAATTTAGCAGGGCTTGGTTGTTACAAATGTTGGTACAGATCAATGTTTTTCTCCTTCTAGGACCATTAAAAGTTAACATTACCAAGTCAGGGAAACACTCATTTAAGCCTCTAGACTTGGAGAAGAACTCCAGGCTCACCAGCTTGAAGAGTTATTATTCTCCTAACTTTTCATTTAAGTTCATTACACTTGAAACACACAGGCAGAGAAAACACAGTGATAGCAACAAACACTGCACTTCATGGCTTTGCTGCCTTTTTGGAAAACGTTATTTAGGAGACATTGAACAGAAAGGCAAGGGAGATAAGTGACACACAGTGTGGTAACAAGAATGAGCTGGCAGGCATGAAGTGAAAAGATAAACAGGAGGAGGAATTTGTGGAAGTCACCAACCAGCACAGGATGGAGAACATGAGGCAGAACTGTAGAGTTCTCTGAAGGATCCAAGCACCTCAACCTTTGTTTGCACTTAGCAAAAACCCCCATCCTGAGCAGTCTGTTAACGGCTTTCTACATGGAGCTGCAAAGCTACATGACAAGGTAGAACGTGGGGTCTCACACTTTCAGAATATTGTCTTCATACTTCTGAGGCTTGACACTGGATGCCTGGCTCTGACTTGGATCATCTGAAAACAAACAACTTCCAAAAAAGCACCTTTTACTCAAATCAACATTTCTTCACATATCTCTCCTTTAATCACCAAGGACTGACTGGTTCCTGGTTTTAGTCTCTCCTCCTTTCTGCACAGTCATCCATCCCTTTAGTTTTGCTTTTATTATCAATATTTTCTGCACAAAATTTTTGAAGTTATTTCCCTTTATCCCTTTATGTTTATTGTATGATTGACTAAACCTAGAGTAATGTGAAGACGTACATTTATTTTGCTAGACGCCATATTGGGTCTTTCCCTCTTAATTTCATCCTCATTCTAGACTACAGTATTTTAGCGGGGTTTTTTTGTTTGTTTTCGTGTGTGTGTGTTTGTTGTTTGGGTAGTGGTTTTTTTTGGGGTGGGCACAGTGAGCAGGGGGTGGCAGTGGTTGTTTTTTGTTTGGTTTGGGATTTTTGGTTTGGTTTTTTTGTTTTGTTTTTTTGGGGGTTTTTTTGGGTTTTTTTTAATTAAAAAAAAAAAAAAAAATCACTTTCTATCCCCTTCTGCCTGCTCTCAAGAACTGTTTCTTATTTCTCCCCCCTTCAGTTTCAGCTTTTGGGAAGTTAGTCCTAGTGAAATTCTTCTGAAACATCAAATATGTTTATTAGCAGTTAGGACGCCATTTGCTGATGCTGATGTTAAACGCATCATGATCCTAAGGACACTTAGTCTACTAACAGCTTCCAATCCTGTAATTCATGTCTGTATCATAAGCATATCCCATAAGCCTCCAAAATTCAAATATCAAGGTACAAGAGACAGTGCCCTTCATGTCAGAGCTGGTTGCAGAAGACCTCCCAAACAAAATCCTCAAAACAACTTTAGACATGTGCTTATGAGGGTACTGAACATACAGAATCACAGAATGTTAGGGATTGGAAGGGACCTCAAACAAAAAAGACGACCACTTGGATTTTATTCTTCCTCATCTTGAGGTGTTTTCTTTCTTACTGTAGTTCTATTAATATTATTACTCACCGAGACTTGGCAGAGGACTTCTAAATCTCAACTTGTCTTGCAGTTACAGTCTTGCATTTAATCCAAGGCCACACCAGAGGTACCATTCCTGTATCCCTAGCAGATTCTATTGTCTACTGTTCTAAAAATCTTCTACTTTTGCTTCAGTCTTCATAATGAAGGAGACTGTTTACTTACTTTACACAGGAGGCTTACATATTTGAACAAAAACAACATCTAACATGCTACGCAAGTTTAAACTTCATGCACTTTTCCATCTTCCTCCCCCAAACAACAAAGCACTTTCCTTCTCCTTTCAGTCAGTGAGTTGTATTCTGCTTTAGGCAGTTTCCAAAGTTGTGGTGACTGCATTTTTCATGAGGTCTTTTGATACTTCCATTCATCAGCACACACCAACTTCTGGCATCATGGTCTTTGCATTAATAGGGCAATTAATATAAAAAATTCCAAGTGCCTAATTGACTCTGGATCATAACACGCTACGCCAGCCTTACAGCAGAGATCTGAGGACCTAAAGAAACTTTAACAAATTTACTTATGCAATTTAAAAAAATGAGATTGGGCTTGTGGAATTACATTTTAACGTATTTCTTAAAGCCACGTCCAGATATTCTTATACTCACCATGATGTTTTTCCTTTTCGGACTGCTGTGTTATACAACAGCAGCAGCACGTAGTACAGAAAATTGTCATAAAGGTGTTCAGACTGGTATGACTGGAGAACAAACAGGTACACACAGGTGCAAGAGGATGAGAAAGAATAAATGGCAACATGAGGGCTGGTAGTGCAGTGTGTCCATGGAAGTTAGATTAGCGGGTCGTCAAGATCATTGAATGTGCAGTTTCTCAGGACATGCAGATTGGGACACGAAGGACGAAGGTGGCACAGAATGTTGAGCCTACAGGCTGGGCAAAATGGTTTGGACACATCAGCTGTCTTGGTGCATCTGAGCACGCACACAAGAGTGTGAGACTGACTAACATAATTTTGTTTTTAAAATGAGGTCACCTTCCCTTCCGCTAAAACATTCTAATTTTTACCATGTTATTTTCTACTCTACAAAGTATTAAACTTTTTGGTGGCTTTTTTTTGGTCAGGAAACCTTAAAACATTGCATGCAAGTAAGGAGAATATTAAGTACCTTGATCTTGTGCTTTTCTCAACACAGATTAAACTACTTCAATAAAAACATGCAAAACAAACATTAGTTAACCTAATTTACAGCAACCCTAGGTTTTACTAAAAAAATACGGAAATTTAAAAAAAGAGACAGATGTGATTTTTAAATTGCGAGTCCCTGTCACGTCACACATTACTCCTATTTTCTGTGACTGAGTCTTTTGATGCATGTTTCAGTAACTTCTCTGACCTTCCTGCTGGTTTGATTCGTTGCAAAGCCTCACCGAGCTAAACCTTGTCAAAACACACCTCTATTAAATAGCAACTAAAGCCTTCAAATGTTAACAGCAACAAAATTGTTATAGAAATATTCCTGGATGTGCTTGACATGCAAACACTGCATCACCAACCTGAAAATAAAACACTATTAATTCATTTTCACAGTATAGAATGTCAGAAATAAAATCCTTACACCTCAGATATTTAAAGCAAAAGAGTTTAAACAATCTAATGACATTATCAGTGATACAATAAAATCTGCATGCAGAACTCGTTTTTTAAACTGTCATTGTCCTTGAGCTGTTTAAACCTCAGAGCATTTCTTCATCATCTCGATATTCAGTATACCTCCAGCCAACTTGCCTCACTTTTCCTATATAGGTCTTATCCTCCAAGCTGATATTCCCCTGGCATGAAGAAATTCACCACATCTCTAATGCCAAGATAAATGTAGTGCTGCTTAGGCAACGCTTGCTGGGAAATCTTTGTTTTTTCCCTGTCACTTTGCATTCTAGACACCTGAGACTGCTCTGATACTCATTGAATTTGCCTTTTGCTCTGCTGGATACTTTTTAGTTCAATCTCAATGATAAAGTTTAGTTAATTTATATTATATGCTGAAATGAAAACTTTATGATAGCCATTTTTAGCCCTAAGGAGTAGATGTTATCAATAACTTAAAATACCTTCAGCTTTGCCTCAGGATGTTCATATGCCTGAAGCATTCTATCATCTCATGATAATACAGTATTTGCTTCAGTCACATTTCTTTAAATTACTCTTTACAAATTTTCTGCTTTCATATATTTTGGCAAGAAAATATATTTTTTCAACTACTTCTTACAATCATATCTATATGAACCTTTTAAAGCAACACACAAATTTACACAAGCTACTTCTTTTAAGACTGTTGTAGAAAACTACAGATAAAAACAGGTTTGAAAGATATTTGCCAAAATAAAAATCGAGCAAGAGTAACATTTAAACATGCCCTGAACTGCAGAAATCATAACATAAACTGAACAGTTATAAGAATGAAACTAACTCTACCAGTTTATAATTGAACAGTGCCAACTGTAACACAAAATTCTGAGAGAAGTGGAAAAAAAAAAAATAAAAAAAAAAAATAAAAAGTGGGGCCTGTAAAAGTGAAATGCCATTATCTATGAGAATAAGGTATTCTGGTTTTAGCATTTTGCTGCTTCTATACTGCATCAGTTTGTACTGTTTGTGAAGTTATGTACAAATTTCATTTAGCAAATAATGTGGGGTTTTTTTCACCTGGAATTGACAAATAGAGGTTGGCCTTACAAAAACAGCATAACAGATTCCTTCAAATTGTTACAACTTCTTGGAAGAATTTTCTATACCTCCAAGTAGTTGGTTTGACAGCCATTCATGGTCAGTTATGCAGTAACTTATCACAATATTTATAAACTTGAGGTATTGGCATAGGCAATTTAGGCTCATTTCAACTCAGTCTCAAGTTACAAGAAGACATTTTTCAACAATTAAATCCAAAATAAAATATATCTTGGTACTCTATAAGTACAGCTCACTGCCTTATTTAAAAATTTCAGTTGCAGAAAGAAGTAGAGAATACCAACACCAGAGAGGGAGGCAAATAGAGCAAGATAAAGAGAAATCAACAAACTGATTCAGAAACATTGACACAGAAGGCAGTAAGAGATTTTACACTAATAAATGTAGAGGTACATGTCTTTTACTGTTACACCTAAGTATTTCATTTCTGCAAAGGACAATTACAGTCTGAAAATTCAATTAAGTTTTTATCAACAGTTACCATCAGCAGGTAACCGATAAAAGCAGCAACATACTCTCCCCAGCCAACTGAGAACCTCCTCTGCAACACCCATATTCCTGAAGAATAAACTCGAAAGAAAATTTAAGGGTGAAACAGAATTCCCAGGAAAGTCAAATTATCTAAATTCTTTGGAAACTGTTTCACATAGTATCTTCCAGAACTCAGGCTGGGTGAGAAAGTTCTAAAGGAGAAGCTGTGGTAGGTCATGACTACATGTCCTGGATACTGCACCACCCACATGGTGGTGGTTTCTAAACAACAGCCACAGCAACAGAACTAAAATATTATTTGGTGGATTTCTCCTTCGAGGAACAGCATCTCTTACCAGGAAGCTACTTTTTTGGAGAAAGTTATGTTAATGCCTTCAAAAAGCAAGCGGTGTTCTAACAAGTCTATTGTATTAACAGACGCTTCCATAGCACACAAGAAGCAAATTTTCCTTTCCTGAAGGTCAGCAAATTTAACAGACATGCTGATGAAGAATATGGAAAGGAAAATTTGTGTTTGGAAATTCTGCTAGAGAAGACACTTCCACAGAACAAACTGTCGTAAAATTATTTCTACATTAAGAAAACTTTCAAAACCAGACATAGTTACCATGGAGAATTTTTGATTCAGAGGTGAAAATTCTGAGCAGAAGTCACACCTGAAAATTATTTAGCTTACAACTTTGTTTCAAAAATTTAAAATTGAACTGCATCTCCTACTCCCATACTGTGTATATCTCTTCCAAGTAACACCTTTTCCTAGAAATACAGATAACTTCACAATTGTATCAATGTCCAAGAACACTATTCCCCCTTGTTAAAAATAATCACCCATTATAATAAATATAAATTGATCGTGTTTATTCATAAATTTATTATTAGTCAAACTATGAATATCTATTATTTTAGAAATGCTAACTACAGGTAAGTGGTGTTCTTAGTTCAGCACTGAAGTTAAAAAAAAAAAGTCACTAGCAACAAAGCCATTTTCAACTAACTGGAAATGAGAAAAAACAGAACTGCAAAGTTTATAATTCTCTGAATTTAGATGTTCATCACTTTTGAGAGCACAAAATTTTCAGTAGTACTACATGTTCCAAAAAAAAAATCATTAAACTTTAAAAAAAATGCCATGAAGATGCACATACTTAAACTTTTCAAAAGACATTTAATAGCTAACCATCAGAAAGCAAACACTTCATGATTTCATAGTTGAATCCTCAATTAAAGCTTGCATATTTATCCTCTGCATAATGTGTCTAATATGAAATCCAAATTTAGGAGAAATGTTCGTACCCCAGTTCAATGACTAGCTGATGTTTATCTCCTTTTTCTACCAATAAGCACAAAAGAGCATAAGGCTCTTGGATTGTACTGGGAAGTCAAGAAAAAAGGAAGTGATACTCTCATCTTGACAAAAATATTTCTTTAAATCATTTTACTTCCCCAGGGAAGACACCCAGGCACCAAAGGTAGTAAAATGTTTGAAGACTTGATTTAAGCTTTTTATTCAGAAAACAAATGACAGTTAAGATGACTTTTTTAGATACATTAAACATTTCTGTTTCTTATCAATCAAGTTCTGCTTTCACCTGCCATTGCTGATTACCTCGTAGTTGAAGTAGCAATTTTTGCTTAAATGAAATGCATTGGTAGATGCTGTTTAACTAATGCAAACGAGCAAAGAAGCAAGAAATGATATGTTAAGAAAGCAAAGAACATGGCTGTTATACAGAGAAGAATCCCTGCAAATTTGCTATTTTAATGACCTACAGCACAGTCATATTTTCAGCTCAGTGCAAGATGCACACACAAAACCCTTGTTTCACAACAGGGCTAATGTTTTAAATCATTTTTATGAAAATATTTGCATTTACATTGCACTCCACTGATTACTTAGGGCCCATAACTTGCAAGCATGCACTGTAATCAGTGTATTACTGCAGCCACTCCAACACAACCCCACTGATGACTCATCTGTACAAAGAACAACTACAGACATTGCCTTCATGAGACAGACTTTTGCCAGGTTG